>NC_133620.1:303654199-303976926 GCF_048593235.1 Sminthopsis crassicaudata | reverse complement strand
GAATCTTTAAGAGGTGAACGATTTCTATTTTGCCCTCTGGTTCTAGAATATTACTACAGTTTTCCTGGTATTCCTCAATACAGTTCCTCAATACAGTTTTCCTGGATAATTTCTTGAATGGTGATGTGTAGGCTCTTTTTTAAAATGTGACTTTTAGGTTGTCCAATAATTCTTAAATTCTCTCTCCTGAATCTATTTTTTTAGATTAGTTTTTCCAATAAGATATTTCTTATTTTCTTCTATTTTTCATTCTTTTGATTTTGTTTGATTATTTCTTATTGTCTCATAATGTCATTATTTTTCACTAGCCCAATTCTGACCTTTAAAAGATTATTTTCTTTAAAGAGCTTTTCTGCCTTCTTTTCCATTTGGCCAAATCTGCTTTTTATGGGGTTTTTTCTCTTCAGTGAATTTCCACTTCCAATTATGCTTTTCAAGTCATCATTTTCTTCATTTGGATTTTTGACCCTCTTTTATCATTTATTTTGTTTTTTAAACTCTTTTTCCAATATTTTTGGGGGTTTCTTTTACTAAGTTATTGACTTTTTCCATGATTTTCTTGCATCACTCTCATTTTTATTCCCAATTTTTACTCTATCTCTCTTAATTTTTAAAATTCAATTTGAGCTCTTCAATAGCCTAAGATCAATTCATATTTTTGAGGCTTTAGGTATAGGAATTTTGACTTTGTTGTTTTTTTATGCGTGATCTTCCTTGTCACCTAGTAACTTTTTATATTGAGAATATTTTCCTGTTGTTTGCTCATTTTCCAATCTATTTCTTGACTTTTACCTCCATGCTAAAGTGAAACTCTGCTTCCCAAGTGTAAGAGGCAATGTTCCAAACATCAATTTTTTTGTATAGCTGTTTTCAGAGCTATTTCTAAAGACCTGTAAGATTTTGGATTTTCCAAGGTAGGAGAGATGTGTTGTACTGTACACTGATTTGTGAGTGGCCATGAGCAGTCTTTTCACCCCTTGAATTGTGATCAGGATTCCTGCTCTCCAAGCTCTGATGTGTTAGTGCTTTTCCTCATACTGGGACTATGACACAGAACTATGACCCATATCCAAGTATCAGCAACACAACAGAGTCCTACTCCTTCTGCCAGCAAAGAGACCCCTGTAAGGTTCCTTCTGATCCACTGTTCTATCTTCTTAACATATGTGGACTGAGAGGTCTGGAAACTGCCACTGCTGCCACTCATTCAGTTACTCAAAGGCTTGTTTCTAATTTGTAGAGGCTTCACTTGTACTGACTCCTTTCTCATCCTGGTACAACAGACCTTTCTTGCCATCTTGTTAGGATAGAAAGCTGGACTAAGCTTTCTAAGACTAAGGGAGATATAATAGCTGCCTTCAAATATATGAAGGGCTGTAAAGGGCTAGAACTGAGCAATGCACTTGGATAATGAAGCACATGAGACTAATTGCCAATTGGACAATTCCCTATTAACTTGTTTGAAGGTTGACCCTCCCCAGCTGTTCTGTGCTGACTTGATTGGTGGGACAAAGAGGGGGAAGTGACTTGTGTGGGAGGAGTAGGAGAAACTTGAGTGGTGGAACTCACGCACTCTCGAACTAGTGACCTGGCATTGGAGGGGACGGTAAAGATCAAGAATAAAGACGTTTAGTGATCCTGACTCCGGCTGATTTCTGGGAAGCTATTCCAGCAAAGGGCTATCATGTGGAATAGGAACTAGTTCTGCCCTAAAGGAGGATAGAAGATGTAAAAAAGCAAAAAGCAAAAAAAAAAAAAAAAAAGGTTTGAAGTCAAGGGAGGAAAAAAATTTCCTTTTAGAAGTTTCCAAAAGTGAAATGAGTTGCCTAGAGAATTGGCATATTTTCTCACATAGGAGGTTTTTGAGCAAAGGCTCATTTTTTTGGTTGTCATTTATTTGTTGGATGTTATACTGGGAATTACTTTGGCATATAAATTAAACTATATCACCATCTCTTTCTACTCAATTCTATTACAGATAATAGATCTAATTGATCTAATTAAAAGAGATAAGGAAGGGCATTATATCCTGCTAAAGGGAAGCATCAATAGTGAAGCAGTATCAATATTAAACATGTATGCACCAAGTGGTGCAGCATCTAAATTCTTAAAAGAGAAATTAAGAGAGCTGCAAGAGGAAATAGATAGCAAAACTATAATAGCGGGAGATCTCAACCTTGCACTCTCAGAATTAGATAAATCAAACCACAAAATAAATAAGAAAGAAGTCAAAGAGGTAAATAGAATACTAGAAAAGTTTGATATGATAGATCTTTGGTGAAAGTTAAATGGAGACAGAAAGGAATATACTTTCTTCTCAGCAGTTCATGGAACCTATACAAAAATTGATCATATATATACTACGGCATAAAAACCTCAAAATCAAATGCAGTAAGGCAGAAATAGTAAATGCATCCTTTTCAGACCATAATGCAATCAAAATAACATTTAATAAAAAGCCAGGGGAAAATAGACCAAAAAATAATTGGAAACTAAATAATCTTATACTAAAGAATGATTGGGTAAAACAGCAAATCATAGACATAATTAATAACTTCACCCAAGAAAATGACAATAATGAGACATCATACCAAAATGTGTGGGATACAGCCAAAGCAGTAATAAGGGGAAGTTTTATATCTCTACAGGCCTACTTGCATAAAATAGAGAAAGAGAGGGCCAACGAATTGGGCTTACAACTAAAATTGCTAGAAAAGGAACAAATTAAAAACCCCCAGACAAACACAAAACTTGAAATTCAAAAAATAAAAGGTGAGATTAATAAAATTGAAAGTAAAAAAACTATTGAATTAATTAATAAAACTAAGAGTTGATTATATGAAAAAACCAACAAAATAGACAAACCCTTAGTAAACCTGATTAAAAAAAGGAAAGAGAAAAAGCAAATTGTTAGTCTTGAAAATGAAAAGGGTGAACTCACCACCAATGAAGAGGAAATTAGAACAATAGTTAGGAGCTACTTTGCTCAACTTTATGCCGATAAATTCGATAACTTAAATGAAATGGAAGAATACCTTCAAAAATATAGCTTGCCCAGATTAACAGAGGAAGAAGTAAGTAGTCTAAATAGTCCCATCTCAGAAAAAGAAATAGACCAAGCTATTAGCCAACTTCCTAAGAAAAAGTCCCCAGGACCAGATGGATATACAGGTGAATTCTACCAAACATTTAAAGAACAACTAACTCCAATGCTATGTAAACTATTTGAAAAAATAGGGATTGAAGGAGTCCTACCAAATTCCTTCTATGACACAGACATGGTACTGATACCTAAACCAGGTAGATCGAAAACTGAGAAAGAAAACTATAGACCAATTTCCTTAATGAATATTGATGCTAAAATCTTAAATAAGATATTAGCAAATAGACTTCAGAAAATCATCCCCAGGATAATACACTATGACCAAGTGGGATTTATACCAGGAATGCAGGGCTGGTTTAATATTAGGAAAACTATTAGTATAATTGACCATATTAATAATCAAATTAATAAAAACCATATGATCATCTCAATTGATGCAGAAAAAGCATTTGATAAAATCCAACATCCATTCCTACTAAAAACGCTTGAGAGTATAGGAATAAATGGAGTATTCCTAAAAATAATAAGGAGCATATATTTAAAACCTTCAGTAAACATCATATATAATGGTGATAAACTAGAACCTTTCCCTGTAAGATCAGGAGTGAAACAAGGTTGCCCACTATCACCATTACTATTCAATATAGTACTAGAAACTCTAGCCTCGGCAATAAGAGCCGAGAAAGAGATTCAAGGAATTAGAGTAGGAAATGAGGAAATCAAATTATCACTTTTCGCAGATGACATGATTGTATACTTAGAGAACCCCAAAGACTCTGCTAAAAAGCTATTAGAAATAATTCAGAATTTTAGCAAAGTTGCAGGATACAAAATAAATCCACATAAATCCTCAGCATTTTTGTACATTACCAACACAATCCAACAGCAAGAGATACAAAGAGAAATTCCATTCAAAATAACAGTCGATAGTATAAAATATTTGGGAATATATCTACCAAAGGAGAATCAGGAATTATATGAGCAAAATTACAAAACACTTGCCACAGAAATAAAGTCAGATTTAAATAATTGGAAAGACATTCAGTGCTCTTGGATAGGCCGAGCGAATATAATAAAGATGACAATATTCCCCAAACTAATCTATTTATTTAGTGCTATACCAATCAGACTCCCAAGAAACTATTTTAATGACCTAGAAAAAATAACAACAAAATTCATATGGAAGAATAAAAGGTCGAGAATTGCAAGGGAACTAATGAAAAAAAAAAGTCAGAGGAAGGTGGTCTAAGTGTACCTGATTTAAAGCTATATTATAAAGCAACAGTCACCAAAACCATTTGGTATTGGCTAAGAAATAGACTAGTTGATCAGTGGCATAGGTTAGGTTCACAGGGCAAGATAGTGAATAAAAATAGCAATCTAATCTTTGACAAACCCAAAGATCCCAAATTTTGGGATAAGAATTCATTATTTGACAAAAACTGCTGGGAAAACTGGAAATTAGTATGGCAGAAACTAGGCATGGACCCACATTTAACACCACATACTAAGATTAGATCAAAATGGGTCCAAGATTTAGGCATAAAGAATGAAATCATAAATAAATTGGAGGAACATGGGATGGTTTACCTCTCAGACTTGTGGAGGAGGAGGAAGTTTGTGTCCAAGGGAGAACTAGAGACCATTATTGATCACAAAATAGAAATTTTTGATTACACCAAATTAAAAAGTTTCTGCACAAACAAAACTAATGCAAACAAGATTAGAAGGGAAGTAACAAATTGGGAAAACATTTTTACAGTTAAAGGTTCTGATAAAGGCCTCATCTCCAAAATATACAGAGAATTGACTTTAATTTATAAGAAATCAAGCCATTCTCCAATTGATAAATGGTCAAAGGATATGAACAATTTTCAGATGATGAAATTAAAACTATTTCCACTCATATGAAAGAGTGTTCCAAATCACTATTGATCAGAGAAATGCAAATTAAGACAACGCTGAGGTATCATTACACACCTGTCAGATTGGCTAAGATGACAGGAACAAATAACCATGAATGTTGGAGGGGCTGTGGGAAAACTGGGACACTGATGCATTGTTGGTGGAGTTGTGAAAGAATCCAACCATTCTGGAGAGCAATCTGGAATTATGCCCAAAAAGTTATCAAAATGTGCATACCCTTTGACCCAGCCATACTACTACTGGGCTTATACCCCAAGGAACTACTAGAGAAGGGAAAGGGTCCTGTATGTGCCAAAATGTTTGTGGCAGCCCTTTTCATAGTGGCTAGAAGCTGGAAGATGAATGGATGTCCATCAATTGGAGAATGGTTGGGTAAATTATGGTATATGAATGTTATGGAATATTATTGTTCTGTAAGAAATGACCAACAGGAGAAATACAGAGAGGCTTGGAGAGACTTACATGAACTGATGCTGAGTGAAACGAGCAGAACGAGAAAATCATTATACACTTCAACAATGATACTGTACGAGGATGTATACTGATGGAAGTGGATATCTTCAACATAGAGAAGAGCTAATCCAAATCCAATTGAACAATGATGGACAGAATCAGCTATATCCAGAAAAGGAACACTGGGAAATGAGTGTAAACTGTTATTTTTACCTTCTGAATCCAATTCTTCCTGTGCAACAAAAAATTCGGTTCTACACACATATTGTATCTAGAATATACTGTAATATATTTAACATATATAAGACTGCTTGCCATCTGGGGGAGGGGGTTGGGGGGGGAAGGGAAAAAATCTAAATAGAAGTAAGTGCAAGGGATAATGTTGTAAAAAATTACCCATGCATATGTACTGTCAAAAAAATGTTATAATTATAAAATAAAATAAAAATTTAAAAAAAAAAAAGAATATACTGTAATATATTTAACATGTATAAGACTGCCTGCCATCTGGGGGAGGGGGTTGGGTGTAACGTGCTCTCCTGGCAGTTACAATTACTAGTCTGTCCTAGACCCACCAGAGTACCTTTGACCACTGTCCTTTGCAGTGTGAGCTCTACCCGGCTCGCCTCCTCTGAGGCCTTCTAAGGTCTCTGGCCACAATCTCTTGAATCTATAACTTAGTAACCGGTAGCGCACTCAAGAACAGCCACGTGTAATCTTAAAAGCCTTTATTATACCTACTCCCATAATGCCCTAACTGATGCCCTGACTTGTTGGTTCCCGAGTGAACACCTGGTCAGAAGACCCATGTGTTCACTACCAAAATCCTTACCTCTTTCGGCTACCCATCTTGGCTTGGCCACCCAGGCTAGGAGCCAGGGTGAACAGCACGAGGTTAAAGAGGGCGGTTGCTGCCTGCAGTGGGCTTACATAGGGCCTGTGAGGTCACACACACAGCCAATCAGCGAGAGAGTCACCCATTACAAAACTATCTCAATATGGCCAGGATCCCGCCCAAGGGCAGTCCTAATATCCACAGAAATTACTTCCTGGGGCACTCAATCTCCCGATGCACTGTGTCCTCCCATTTAAAGGGCCCTTACAATTCCCTTTCTCTTGTTTTGCGGGAACCGCACATCTCACCAAGCTAAACTTTTAGCACCAGCTATAGTTCACTTGATCCATGAGATGACAGTGTGTTATGCCCAAGGAGGTACAAAGCAGCAGATCAGTAAACAGAAGTATGACAATGAGAATCAGGCTCAACAGTGGCCCAAGTGTTCAACCCATTCATCAAAGTCATACTCGAGATAATATGCCAAAGAGGTTGGATGCCAATGAGGTAGGATGTCAACACTGAGGTGGGAAGTCAACAAGGTAAAACATCACAATTCTAGTTAACAAATATCAGTAGGTAGGTTGTCACAATTCTAGTTACATTTATCACAGTTCTAGACCAATTCTAGTTTCTTACAATTTTCTGTTGCACTTTTCACACTCCTAGAACAATTCTAGCTTATCACAATTCTCAATTGCACTTGTCACAATTCTAGAACAATTCTAGCTTATCACAATTCTCTATTGCACTTTTCACAATCCTAGAGCAATTCTAGCTTATCACAATTCTCAATTGCACTTGTCACAATCCTAGAACAATTCTAGCTTATCACAATTCTCAATTGCACTTTTCACAATTCTAGAACAATTCTAGCTTATCACAATTCTCTATTGCACTTTTCACAATCCTAGAGCAATTCTAGCTTATCACAATTCTCTATTGCACTTTTCACAATTCTAGAACAATTCTAGTTTCACAGGTGCACATAAGCAGTCATGTCCAGTAACATTGTCTCAATAACAATGGCAGGTGGGTGTGTTGGTTTTTCACCCACTAATTTAAAAGCATAGTCCTTCAATAGAAAGCATAGGGCAAAGCCTCTTCCCAGGCCACCATATGGCAAGTGGCCACGGGAGAAGCAAGCAGGCCCATTGTCCATTTACAGTCTTTATATTGCGTATCACCCAAAACAGTCCATTTCAGCTGCAACACTGGAACTGTGTCTGGTGTCTCTGGTGTCACGGTCAGGAGGGGCATCGCTGCCATCAGCGTCTGAAGTGCTGCGGACATCTGGCTGGTCCCTCTGGCCGGTTGTCTGGTCCTTCTCTTGGATCCCCAGGTTACAAATGTCTCTGGTGGGGATGAACTCTACTGCTGGATCTGCACCTAGGAAGGAATGTACCCGGGGCCCAACTTGGGCCTTTCCAAATGCCATCCAGGCCTTTCCACATCACAGTGGAAACAAAGTTGTTGTCAAAAAGATCAAAAGTCAGACAAAAGTTAGTCAGTCTGTCACTTAGCTGCACTTTCTGTGTATGCCCGAAGTGCATTGCTAAGGTAAAAGGCAAAGAATTTAAAAATGTAAAACCAAAATAATTTAAAAGTGTAAAACCAAAATAGATTAAAAATATAAAACCAAAATAACTTTAAAATGTAAAATCAAAATACTTTGAAGATGTAAAATCAAAAATGTTTAAAAATGTAAAATCAAAATTTAAAATTGTAAGCAATCACATATCCCAAAATTCCCTTCTCTTGTTTAGAAGAGATCTTGGGGATAGTCTGTGCAGTAATGACTTTACTAGAACACTCTGGCTATATCCCTGAATTCTTTTGCCTAAAAATCAAAGTTTGAGTTTCTGATACCGAATTGTACTTCAGGAGTGTGAATCAATAAATCTGATATTTTCCTCCTGGGTCAAAGATCACACACTGTCTATTTATTCTAGTGATTAAAACAGCAATTTTCCAACCCATTCTAGACATAAACACTGTTTTATAAGTACCCGTAGGGGGTTGGGAAATCAAGCTCACCTGTGGAAGTGGAAAATCCACGAGGTAAGAAAAGAGGAGTTTCAACTCTCCAAAGACTATCCTAGCAGTTTTACAAGTATAAAACTCCACTCTCTCTAACTGCAAGGTCTTATCCCTGTAAGGTTTCTTAGAAATTAACTGAACTGTATTTTCAAAACTTTTCTGATTATACTCAATACCCCACAATTCCTTTTTGCCTTGGGGCATAAAGCCTACTCCTGTCCTTTGAAATGAAGACACAGGAGTTTTAAATGGATTAATGGGCAGTGCTGATGATATTATCGCCCTTCCTTTTCCTCCTCCCCCTTCTCCCTTGGCCCAAGAAGGTGAGGCAGAGGGAAGAATTAGAAAATCTCCCAAAGGCTGATTTAAAGTCAAACCTGAGCTTTGCACATAAAAAGAACTAAACTTCTTCTCAATGAAAGAGTAATCAATAAATTCCTTAAAACAACAATGCACAAGGTAAACCAACAAAACGCTAAGAAGAATTTCTACAACTTTAGTCCATGTGGTTCGTTTATTTCCTTCCTTAGTTTCAGCCACTGGTTTGAACTCTTCCTGTTCTATCTGTAGTAACCTAGCTTTTTCTTCTTTCTCTATCTCCATCTGTAGTTTAACCTGCAATTCCAGCAACTCTTGCTGTGGCATTTTATACTCTATATTGTCATACATACGCATTAGCTCTAGGTTGCTCCCTCTCCGAGCTATATCTAATAGGTGTGGGGATAGCCTTCTGGGAGCTTGATTACAAGCTTCCTGCTGTTCTTCAGTGGTGATCTTTGTTAAAAGATCTTCCATCTGGCTCTTTAACCTCTTGATATAAGCATTATGTTCAGCTGTGTCCTTGAGTCTGATCCCAGATTTACCTGGGTCCATATTGCTTCTCTGTCTTCCCTCTTAAGTGGCGTTTCTACCGGATCTTTCAGAATCTTAATTCTGAATATTAAATATTTTCAAAACCTGATAATTCCTGATGCGTCCACCACGTTGGGCGCCATTTGTAACGTGCTCTCCTGGCAGTTACAATTACTAGTCTGTCCTAGACCCACCAGAGTACCTTTGACCACTGTCCTTTGCAGTGTGAGCTCTACCCGGCTCGCCTCCTCTGAGGCCTTCTAAGGTCTCTGGCCACAATCTCTTGAATCTATAACTTAGTAACCGGTAGCGCACTCAAGAACAGCCACGTGTAATCTTAAAAGCCTTTATTATACCTACTCCCATAATGCCCTAACTGATGCCCTGACTTGTTGGTTCCCGAGTGAACACCTGGTCAGAAGACCCATGTGTTCACTACCAAAATCCTTACCTCTTTCGGCTACCCATCTTGGCTTGGCCACCCAGGCTAGGAGCCAGGGTGAACAGCACGAGGTTAAAGAGGGCGGTTGCTGCCTGCAGTGGGCTTACATAGGGCCTGTGAGGTCACACACACAGCCAATCAGCGAGAGAGTCACCCATTACAAAACTATCTCAATATGGCCAGGATCCCGCCCAAGGGCAGTCCTAATATCCACAGAATTTACTTCCTGGGGCACTCAATCTCCCGATGCACTGTGTCCTCCCATTTAAAGGGCCCTTACAGTTGGGGGAGGAAGGGAAAAAATCTGAATAGAAGTAAGTGCAAGGGATAATGTTGTAAAAAATTACCCATGCATATGTACTGTCAAAAAAAAAGTATAAAATTAAATAAAAATTAAATTATTTTAAAAAAAGAGTAGAATACATAAATATTTCTACCATTATGCTTACTTCTTCTGATTCCTATTTAGAATTTTGTTTATCTGCTTCCCCAAAGTTTTATGATTAGGAGAGAAAGTAGGAGTAGAATCTTAGAAAGGTACAAAAAACCGCATTTTTCTAATTATTTTTAAGGGAATAGGTAACCCTTAGCTTTTTACTTCCCAGACTTCCAGATTATTCCCCTGCCTTCCTCAATGAAAAAAAGGCTCACAGTTTTTCTCTTCTCCCCAGTTCTTTTCCTCAAATAAGGGGACTTCAGTATACATACTGACTCTTCCTCAAACTCTCTAGCTACTCAGTTCCTCAATCCTCTCGCTTCTTATGACCTACTTTTCCATTTCATCTCAGCTACACACAAAGATGATTATAGCCTTGATCTTGCCACCACCCACAAATTCAGTATCTCCGTGTAAAAGAATTCCTAAATCCCTTTATATCTGACAATAATCTATTGACTTTCCATTTTTCCTTCTACCTTCCTTTACTAAACACTGTTCTTTTTGTAACCTTCATGTCCTCAATCTCTCAGTTCTCTTCTAAGACATCTCTCCTGCATTAGCCACTATCTCCTTTTCCCCTTCTTGATGTCTTAATGAACCTGCACAACTCTACACTGTCCTCTTTTCTTGAGTCTCTAGCCACTTTATCATGACCACATAATCATAACCCTTAGCTTTAGATCACTCTTTCCATTCACCATTTTCATTCCTACACATGTGTTGCTTAACAAAGGTCACATAAGTTCTGATTAGATCTATAATAAATTTATGTTATATAACATCATTGGACCCTCACTATTGCTAAGGCAATTCTCACATATCTCTCTTTTCAGCTCACTATCCTATTCTCCACAATTTACAATTGAGAATTTTGCCTCATCATTTCCCAGAAGACATTGAGGCCATTTTATGTGAGTTTGTAACACTGGAGAAACTGAACAAGATAGAGATTAGAGAGCAATTTAATACTTTATTAAATGGAGAGGTATACTGGGACCAAATGGATCCATGGTTTGGTCCCAGGACTGAAGGATACTATTGTCTCAAAGAATCTAGCAGTGGATGTCTGATACAAGAATTCTTTTATAGGTAACAAGAACAATGACATATTGGGGGAGGTACCTGGATGGGGATGACCTAATTGAGGGAGGAACCTAGGATGAGGATGACATAAGGAGGACAGGCATAATGGGAGGTACTGGAGAGGCTCCTGATATTCTAATGATGTCTAAAATGGATAAAAGCCTTTATCCCATCAAATATGAGGGAATGGTTATAGACTAAGATTTAAGATATAAGACCTTTATCCTATCAAACATTAAGAGGGAATGGTTATAACCTGAGGCAGAGTAACTGAGTAGGACAATTAGGGAAACTGGGTCAGGACATTAAAAGAGAACTGTGGCACAACATTCCACACTCTCTTTTCTGACTATTCAAATAATTGAATTACCTTCCTCTAGAAGGTCTTAGCACCATAATTTTGGCCAACCCTATGTAAAGTAAATAAACCAAATAAAAACCAAAATAAAACTAGAAAAATGCAAGGACTTATGACAAGGACAAGTCTCTCCCTGATAACTCCAGAGTTAATCAGCAATACAAAGCTCCTCATTGCAATCATGTCAGGTTCTCTAAAGTTGGGGAGCATATGGACTGTGAGTTAGGTCATTTGTGCATTTGACTCAGCCTCTGCTTACAGAGCAATGGGGCTCAAGGTAGTTGTGCTGCCCATTCAGAGGGACAACCCACTCCAGGGGAGAAGGGTAAGGCTTGGAGTAGCTCCACCTGTCCCTGCCCAGAGGAAGACAGGACTGCAGAAAGAATCAGATTTCTGAGCATATTATGCAGTTAGAACAAGGCAGGCAAACACCAAACTGATACTAATGCCTGATACTAAACTGCAAGGTCCTTTTAAGTATACTGAAATACTGATTAAGAAACTGGGGTAACAGGAGTGGAGAAACAGATCAGAGAAACCGCCAGTCCCAATACAGGTGTCTGATTTCTTGTTGCTTCTAAAAAATAATTCCCAAAACTGAGTCTGCCAAGGCAATTCCAACAGAATAAAGAATTTCAAAGTTAAAGCATAACCAGCAAATCATAGTCCAGTAAATTTAAGCAAGGAGTGAAAAATGAAAAGGACTGTTTAAAGGACTTCCAATTAAATCTGAACTAGTAAGATAGAGGGTGGGGTAGAAGTGCCTAAGAAAATACACCAGTTTCCCTAATTTCCTATGTCTTCCTCCCTTTTTTTTTCTTACAGAAAGGAATTATCAAATAACCATTCCACATATATCCCAAGAGTGAATCAAAATTCCTATGCAGATACATAACGGAATAAAAATCCCTCAAACATAACAGCAATAGTTAACAATTTCCATCCCAAGTTGTAAATACAGTAATACAGTTAAAATTTTAACAATTCAACCACTTTCCCACTCCCCTATATCAGTCCAAATTACATCAGGAGCAGGGTCTATGGTTTCCTCAAAAATTGTTTCCTGCTGAAGATGGGCGGAGATGCTCAGTCCAGGGAAGGGGATGGGTGTGGTGTGCTGTGCTGACAATCAAAGCTCAGATCTAGGTCCCAGAAGTAAGTCAATATATCTGTAATTTGACCAAATCTAGAAACAAAAGTCTAACAAAGAAAAGTTAGAACAGTTTGAGATAGAAAGACTTATCCACAAAGTCTGCTATAAGATATGGCCTCTCATTAGTTATAATACCTAATGCAATATCTAGTAACTGATAGATGACCAGACTAAATTTGCTCAAGTATTTAGGATATAATGATTACAGATAATTAAATTGGAAATAGCAAGGTATGATATAATTTAATTGCATTAACAATTTCTTATTGACCATTGCTCTGATTATAGAAATCAGTTACAGGAGGAAGAAAAAATGCAGGAATATATTAATTACAAACTCAAGAAATTTTACCTCCAATAACAAATCCTATTAACCAAAGTTTTGGAAAAATCCTGAACAGATATTTTCCATAATCTTATATTTATACAAATCAGTTTCCTCCTTTTAGCCAGGAAACAGGTGGCTACAACTTGATAAAAACAAAAACAAAAAAAAAACAAAAAAAACACATCAGTTTAGAAGGAGAAGGAAGGAGAGGATTCCAAAGAAGCAAGGGGGAGGGAAGTGGAACTAAACTTCACTCCAGGCTAACTAGATGCTCCATACCTGAAGTAGCAGAGATAAGTGGGGGGTGAGTTTAAATCTTCACCTTTGAAGACAAAAGATCCCTACCTTTAAAGTAGCAGAAATCAGTGGGGAGGGGAGGAGGTGAGTTTCCATAAAATCCATGTGTCCAGCAGAGCTGGATTTAAAGCATAACTTACAATGTTATAATATAGGTTACAAGCTCTGAACCAAAATACAGCTTTAATTCCCAATAATATAAAATTGCTTTTCCTATCATATTTTAAATAATGAAACAGCATAGTTTCTTTTTCTCCCTCTGGCCCCATGTGGCCATTATTCCCAATGGACTTCTAAGCTCCAACTTGGCCAGAGTTGAAGCCTTCAGAAGTCAGATCCTTTTTGCTACATACTTTACTTAATTAGAGGCACTTGATCCCTTTTAGGCAAGTTAACAGAACTTCACTTTAACAGGCTATTGTTCTTTTAAGATCTTATACTTAAAAATAACTAAATCTAACCTGCATAGACAACAGTAAAATTATTTCCCAAATTTAAAATCATCCTAAAATTCTTCTCCAGCTGGAGTTCAGAATTATACTAAGTAGAGTTGCAACATTGAAATAGCCAATTCCCAAATTTGATCATTGTTCTTAAACTTAATGGAGCTCCTAAATTAACAAGACAAACTATATACAACGCATAGACTGCACAGTCAAAACATTTAACACAGACCAGGGGCTATCTGGAAAGAATAGCCCTGAGGGAAGTTGTCAGCTCCAGAGTCTTCCCTCCCATAATCCAAACAGAGCTTTTTTTTTTTTTTTTTTTTTTTTTTTTTTTTTAGCCAGATGGTGTCTTAAAAAAAAAGATACCCAGATTTATATTCTGGAATGTCCAGAGTTGTGCCAAGTGGCACACAGACGTGTCTTAGACACTCAGGTAGGGTCCCCTGCGTCCAGAAGACCCTGCTCCCAGAATTTATGCCCGTCAGCATTTCATAATTCTGGGAATCCAGATGCTAGCATACAGAACAGAACAGAACAGGTCTTAAAACTTAACCAGATGGTACTCCAAAAGGTACCTATACAGACTTAGTCTCCTGTGGCTGAAATGAAGGGTGTCTACCATCAGGATGTTGTGGCTGGAAACTGCTCTCTTTCCCAGAAGCTCTGGAAAAAAAAATCCAGGGGGGCCCCCCTCCGCCTTCTCCAGGCCAAGAATTCAGATCTACAGCCACCCTGAGGCCCAAGGCAGAGACTGGAAAGTTTCTTATCTCTAATCTTGCTCATTTTCTAACGTCTCACTGGGGAGGTCCAAAATGTAATGCCAGAGAAACTGAGCAGGATAGAGATTAGAGAACAATTTAATAGTTTATTAAATGAAGAGCTATACTAAGACCAAATGGATCTATTTGGATCCCTGGGATACAAATGGTTCCAGGGCTGAAGGATACTATTGTCTAAAAGAATCCAGCAGTGAATGTCTGATACAAGATTCTTTTATAGGGTAACAAGAACAATGACATAATGGGGGAGATACCTAGGATGGGGATGACATAATAGAGGCAGGCATAATAGAGGGAGGTGCTGGAGAGGCTCCTGATATTCCAATGATGTCTAAAATGGATAAAGACCTTTATCCCATCAAACATTAAGAGGGAATGGTTAGAGCCTAAGGTCTAAGATATAAGACCTTTATCCTAACATTAAGAGGGAATGGTTATAACCTGAGGCAGAGTAACTGAGTAGGACAATTTGGGAAACTGGGTCAGGACATTAAAAAACTGAGGCACAACAAGTTCTCTCTTTTCCCCTCTTTTTTATCTCCTATCATTTAGATGCCAACTTTTCTCAACCTATTCAAACTATCCCATACTATTCTGTTTTCTCCAAAAGATAGCCTTTTCTGTCATTCCCATTCATTTATTTGCCATTTGTCTACTAGCTGTTTCATTATTGCCCACAAACACACCCATGTCTCAAACCTCAATATCCTTCCCACCTTTTGAACTTTCAATCTCTTCTATTATATTTTTTGCCATTTATAGCTAAACTCCTTAAAAAGGTCATCTATAAAATAGGTGCTTGTATTTTGTTTTCTCTCACTGTTCTTCTTAACCCCTTACTATCAGGTTTCCAGCCTCATAATTCCACTGAAACTGTTCTCTTCAAAGTGATCAATAATCTCTAAATCACCAAATCCATTGTTTTTTCTCAATCATCATTCTCTTTTGACTTATACCTTGTCTGGAATTAACACAGGTATTCTCTCCGGGAGAATACTGCTCCAACAGTTCAAAACTCAACATGGTTCTGAGTGTTGAGAGTTTTGGGGTTCTATTCAGTCACCAAATGATGGCTAGTTTTTTGGGGCTCTTGGTCAAGGAACCAAAATAAGATTAGGGTTTTTGGTGGTCAGGGAATTAAATAAGGTCTACTGGCAGGTTTGGGGTTCAGGGAAGCAAATGGCTTGGCTCCCTGCAACCCCTTGGGATTTGGTGCATAGAGGTTCTCTGTAAACAAATTTACAGACCTGAAAACCTAGATTGATAAAAGGGTTTATTATGGGAATTGGAAGTAAGGTTAGAAATTCTGTCAGAGAGGCATAAAGTCTGATTAGGGAAATAGGTGAGGATAAAGAGAGAAAAGAATTTTCCAGTGGACAGAGGCCCTTGGCAGCCCAAGCATGGCATAGCTGCAAAGAGAGGGTTTTAGTTTGGCTCTTTTATATTGAATGTCTTAGTGGGGGCTGGGACAGCTCAAGTTGGCTGAGCTTGATGGGGCAGAGTACAGCTTGAGTTTAATTGAATAGAATTGATTTAATTGAATAGAATTGAGTTTAATTGAATAGAAGTTTGAATAGGGTTGGAATTCTCTAGCTCAAGCCTCACCCAGCCAGGTTTACTTTATCTGATTCCCTGGGGCAATCCCTCACTGAGGCAGGGTTGAAGGAGATTTTCAGGGTCCCCTCCTCAATCTGATTAGTTCCCATGGATTTAATTATCATTTCCCTCTCTGTTGACTTTTATCTGATATTTCCAACTGCTTTTCAGACATCTCAAACTGGATATTTAGTAGACATCTTAAATTGCACATGTCCAAAATTGAACTCATTATCTTTCCAACCTTTGTTATTAATGTAGAAACTAACACTATCCTCTTAATGAGGGAAAGGAAAGGGCATAGATAATAAGATAATCCCATGAGGCACAGTGTCCCCTGTAAAATGAATTTACAGGCCCCAAAACCTAGATTGATAAATAAAAGGTTTATTGTAGAAATTTGGAAGTAAAGTTCAGTTAGAAGATGCCAGGGCCAGAGGTGGCCACTGGACGGGCAGGAACCCTTACATGGCTGGAAGGATACCATGTGTTGGCTGGGAGGGCTCCTGCCAAGAGGGAGTTCTGGCTCACCTCTTTTATACCCAAAAGATTGTGGGCATTTCCAAGTTCTTGATGGGCTTTTCAGTTAGCTCAGATCAGATGAGGGGTGGGGGAAGCTGAGCTGATAGTGGGGCTGGGCCCAGATATTCAAAGGGTGCCTTTGACCAGGATTTGTGAATCAAGGTCAGCCATGGGTTGGGCAATTAGAAAGGAATCTTAAAGGGACCTCCACCCTCATCAGTTCCCCCCTTAAACAGTTGAGACTTAAATTCATTTAAGAAAAAAGAAAATTTGGGGCAGTGTCCTTAAGGCAAGGTTGAAGATTTTTTCCAAAGATCTTCAGAGTAGTGGGGTCCCCTCGTCTTGTTCCCCCCTTCAGATGCATGTGGGAGAAGGGGCGTCAATCTCTTTAACTGCTTTGAGCTGACAAGGGTTGTAGAGATTTGGGGTTCCATGCCAGGAGGTGAGGCGTAAGGTGTGGGGGATGGCAGGGCATCAAGGAGGTGTCCCCATCAGTTGTCCCTAGTCAATGTTCTCCAGGCTGAAAGGCCAGCTGAGAATCTAAAGTGTGAAGCCTAGAGAAAACAGATCTTGGGAACAGATTAAAAGTGGGGTGTCATCCAGGGTGGAGATGGTGACATTCAGGAGAATGGGGCCTTTAGCAGGAAATGCATCTGGTCCCTTCTATGGGCTGCTTGTCTGATGGCCCATCTAATTATCTAAGCGAAATAGAAGAAAATGCTGAGAAAAGAGTATTTGTAGCCTAGCTCTTTCACCAGGAATGCTACTTTCTCCTGGGTTTGGGATTAATGGGTGTGGACCAGAAGCCAGGGGAGGCAAGAGGCCTTGATATCTAGTAGATTTAATGAACCACTGCTCTTTTGTAAGGAGGGTCCAGGGATGGGCATATCCCCAGTTGTCAGAGCTGCAGATCAAGATAAGAATGTGGTTTAAGCTCTTGGAAATGTTGGAAAAACTGTGCTGTTCTTGAAGAGAGTTAGTTATTCAATAAGCAAAGATCCTGAATCTTTTCCTTCCTAGTTTCCCCACTCTTTATGGGGTGTGTGTGAAAGGAGTCAGGGTGGACAGTATCAGTATAGCCTACCCAGCTTACCCGGCCCCTTACTCCTGCTTGAATTCAGGGCAGAGACTGGGTCTTCTAAGGCTTAAGTCTAGAAGAGATTTGCATTAAAAGAGCACCTCTGCTTCTCTCTGAGTGTCTGGAGGCAGGAGTTGCCCTGAGAAGAGAACTGAGAGTCTCAGGTTAACGAGATAAAGGAAAACCAACAGGTGTTAGAAATCAGTTTTGGTCTTACAGATCTCTATTAGTTGTCCAGTAGCAGACAGATGACCAGGCTAAATACTTATTTGGCCAAGCATTTAGAATACAATGATTACATATATGACATAATTGAATTGCATTAATAATTTCTATTGACTATTGCTCTGATGTTAAAATCAGTAACATGAGGAAAAAATGCAAGAACATAAATTCCCAACAAATATTTATCATAACCTTATATTGATAACAGTAAGGAATTTGTCCCAATGAGTTCATATCCAAGTAGATGATATTCATACAAATTATTCATACAAATCAGTTTGTTTTACAAATACCCAATGCAAATACAATCATATAAAGAATGTCTAATTCCACATAAGAAAATTCAAGAAGTTAGCAGTTTAACTTTTAGAAATAAATCCTACCGAAGTATGGATGGCATTCACAGAAACCCAGGCTAAGTTTGAATATTGCTCTTTTCCCAACCTTTTTGATTCAAAGGGGCTAGCGTTGCTGGGTGTGTCCTAACAGCAGGGAGGCCCCATCAAGGTGGGTGGAAAGAGATTAGTTAATCTATTCAGTGGAGTTTATTGAGAGGCAGTAACTGGACCCCAACTCTATAGCCTTCATTCCCTTTAGGCATACCTAAGGGAGAGAAAGAAATACGACAAAACATTTATTTCACCAGAACTGTGCCATGATGTCTCAATGAGCAATGCTTGGCTTGAGAGCAGAGCTCCAGACAGTGTCAATCAAGTCCCAGGAAATTGAGTTGTCCCACCTCGCTGATAGAGTGTGGGGGGTTTGTGTTTGTGAGAGGCGGGAGCAATATTGGAGTAGGTTTCTAGAGAGATGATATAATCAGTGGAGACAGCATCTTGATAAGAGATTCCCATAGCTTGGAATGGGAGAGGCATTCTGCTATTCTGAAATATAAGATCTTATCAAGTATTCTGATAAAGAGGCTGGGAGAGGTTTTGCAGAACTAAGAGGCAGGAAAACTGAGGCAGGATAACTAGGGAAAGTGAGTCAGGACAATAAAACAAACCAGACTAAAACTAGAAAATGCAAGGACTTGTGGCAAGGACCAGTTTCACCCCAATAACCCCAGAATTAGTAGCATAGAACAGCACTCCTTATTCAGAGAGACACATGTCTCCCTGTTTGAATCTCTGCAGTTGGGGGGCATCTCAGCCAGAGATGGACAGTCTTTAGGTCTGTGGTCATTTGTGCATTTAACTCAGCCTCTGCTGTGTAGCAATGCTCAAAGCGGTCCTGCTGCCCTGAGAAGGCACCCAAAGTCAGGGGCTCAAATACAGATTTCTCTCCCAGCAGAGATCAAGGAGACTGCCACCCTGGGACCCGAGAGAGATGGCCACGTGGTGTGGTCTGAGGGCAGGCTTTTCTGGCGGGATAAAGGGATTAAAAATGCCTTGGAAAAGGTCTTTTGTCTCTAGAAGAAGCAGACAGAAATGTAAGTAGTCTCCACGGAAGACTTTGCTCGCACTCCAAACCTGGTTTGGGTGCCCTATGTTTTAGAGATAAAATGAGATGAGGGTAGGAACACAGATATTCTTCCCAGAAGCTGCTTGAAACTGCTAAGGACGAAATTGGTTCTGAGAGACCTGAAACCGCTAAGGTTAGTTTTTGGGGTAACAGTTTTTGGGGTCCCCGTATGAGTCACCAACTAATGAGGGAAAGGAAAGGGGGAACCCCATTTCTCGGTGCATAGATAATAACATAATCCCATGAGGCGCAGTGTCCCTGTAAAATGAATTTACAGGCCCAAAAACCTAGATTGATAAATAAAAGGTTTATTGTAGAAATTTGGAAGTAAAGTTCAGTTAGAAGATACCAGGGCTAGAGGTGGCCACTGGACAGGCAGGAACCCTTACATGACTGGAAGGATACCATGTGTTGGCTGGGAGGGCTCCTGCCAAGAGGGAGTTCCGGCTCACCTCTTTTATACCCAAAAGATTGTGAGCAGTTCCAAGTTCTTGATGGGCTTTTCAGTTAGCTCAGATCAGATTGATGAGGAGTAAATGATGAGGAGTAAACTGAGGGTCTAAACAGAGATGGGTCAGTTCCTTTTCTCTCTCTCCTTCCTTCCCCAAAGTAACCAAGGTTGGGTTCGGCAACAAAGGAATTTGCTACTTAATGCTGTATGGAAACATAGTCTTTATTAATTAGAATGGAAACACTGGAGAGCCAGTGGGTAAAATGGCTGCATGGTACAAGGCCAATTTTGCAAAGAGTAGATTTTTGAGGACTCTGTTTTATACAAGAGCACAATCATTCAGATGCAGTGATGTAAGGAGGTTCCTGAGAGTGATGTAAATAAGATAAGGATTCTCTTGTTATCTTTTGGGGACAGACAGAAGTCTCTTCCCAAAAAGGAATTTCCTGCTGGCATTTGGTCTATCTGAGTAGATTAGAATGGGGGCTGTAAAACTTCAGCCAGCTCAGATAGCCCAAACTAGTTTGACCAGATCTTGTATCAAAGGTCCAAGTCCCAAAAGAAGTTGGAGATCAAACAAGGAATATCAAGGGGCTATAGCCCTCAACAAGATGAGGGGTAGGAGAAGCTGAGCTGATAGTGGGGCTGTGCCCGGATATTCAAAGGGTGCCTTTGACCAGGATTTGTGAATCAAGGTCAGCCATAGGTTGGGTAATTAGAAAGGTATCTTAAAGGGACCTCAACCCCCATCACTCTCATTCTCTTAGGCTTGCAACTTAGAAGTCATCCTTTGTTTCTCACTTTCTCTCAAATTCTATCACTTATATCCAGTCTGTTGCAAAGATCTATTGATTTTACCATTGCAACATCTCCTGAATATGCCTTCTTTTCTCCTCTGACACTGCAACCATTCTGAAATAGCCCCTGACACTTCATGTCTGGACCATTCACATTACCTGCTGGTGGATCTGCCTGTCTTAAGTCTCTCCCTATTTCAATTTATCTTCAATTCAGTCACCAAAGTAACTTTCCTAAAGTCCAAGTCCAACCATGTAATTCCCCATTCCCTACTTAATAAACTCCAGGTCTTCAAGGATCAAATACAAAATGCATTTTGTTTTTGCATTCAAAGCTCTTCATAATTTATTATCTTTTTACTTTCCAGTCTTTTAAACCTTGAATCCCATCATATACTCTCTGATCCAGTGACACTGACCTCTTCAATGTTCCATAACTAGTTAACTGGCCTGTTCCACCTCCAGATCACTCTCCTTGTGGCCTTCAGACTATCTTTCCAATCTTCTTAGTTCTAGTACTCGATGACCTTCCCTCCCTTTTAATTCAATGACACAGCTCCCCTCTGTCTTGCTCTCCCCCCCAATTCATCTCACACAATAATTTATCTCCTACATCCTGGCATTTTCTCTAGCTGTCTTACATGTTTAGCCCTCTCTCCTTCCTCATTTCTGCTTCCTGGCTTCTTTCAAATCTCAGCTAAAAACCCACCTTCAGGAAAGGGACCTGTATGTGTCAAAATGTTTGTGGCAGCTTGTTAGGTTCTTACTAAGTACTAATGAGATAATGAGATATTGGATTTTTACTAAGTCGGTAGGTACTTAACAATTTTCTAGTTCTGGCCTTTCCTGGTAGTTTGACTTGTGAATTCCTGGGGAACAGCTTGCATGCTTGGGAGGAGCAAGCTCATTGGTTGAAGTGGTTCTTCCCAGAAGCCCTTGCATTATTTCACGCCCATTCTCTGGGAGGATAAAGAGGGCAGCACTCCAGAGATAGAGAGTCTCTGCTTTAGACCAGGCTTGATGTGGCTCTTTGCAGGAAGGGAAGTCACTTCTCTGGACAACAGTTAATGGCAACTGTCTGGAGACAACGGGTCTCTACAGGAAGAAGAATCTGTCTGAGAGATTTGAGTTGACACAGCAGATCTCCTCCCAGAGAGACAACAGCACATTACAGCAGCCCTTTTTGTAGTGGCTAGAAACTGGAAAATGAATGGATGACCATCAATTGGAGAATGGTTGGATAAATTATGGTAGATGAATGTTATGGAATATTATTGTTCTGTAAGAAATGACCAGCAGAGGTCAGAAAGGCTTGGAGAGACATCAACTGATGCTGAGTGAAATGAGCAGAACTAGAGATGGAAGTGGATATCTTCAACATAGTTAATCCAATTCCACTTGGATCAATTTTGCACAGAATCAGCTACACTCAGAGAAGAAACACTGGGCAATGAGTGTAAACTGTTAGCATTTTGTTTTTCTCCCCAGGTTATTTTTACCTTCCGAATCCAATTTTTCATTTGCAACAACAACAACAAAATTCGGTTCTGCACATATATATTGTACCTAGGATACACTATAACATATTTAATATGTATGGGAATGCCTGCCATCTAGGGGAGGGGGTGGAGGGAAGGAAGGGAAAATTCAGAACAGAAGGGAGTACAAGGGAAAATGTAAAAAATTATAAAATTAATAAAAAAAAAACCAAACATTTCAAATGATACATTCAAAAAAAAAAAAAAAAGAAAGAAAAGAAAATTAGTCCAGGACCACTCCTACCGTGTTTCCCCGATAATAAGACACTGTCTTATTATTTTTTTGGGACTAAAAAACACCAGAGGGCTTATTTTCAGGGGAGGGCTTATTTTATCCTCCATCATGCCCCTTTTATCCTCCATCATGCCCATTTTATCCTCCATCATGCCCCTTTTATCCTCCATCATGCCCATTTTAGCCTCCATCATGCCCCTTTTAGCCTCCATCATGCCCCCTGAGTGCTTATTTTATTCTCCATCGCTTACTGAACTTACCGAGTTTTTAGATGGTCCTGTCTCAGCTCTACTCCGCGGCGCTGCTCTCAGTAGCGCCAGCAAGCAAATCACCAGGGAAGAAGAGGATGACGCGCTCACTGCTGCAGCTCTGATTGGATGCAGCTCGGAGCGCGACGTGCGTTTCACCCGGGAGGGGAGGGCGGCGCTGCTTACTGAAGGTACCGCTACGCAGCATATAGCGCAGGGGATCACCATGATGACCGTTTTCATAGTAAGTTCGATAGGGCTTATTTTCGGGGGAGGGCTTATTTTAGCGGAATATTAAAGAGTATGTGGGTGTCTTATTTTCAGGATAGGTCTTATTATCGGGGAAACACGGTAGTAGTTTATTCAGTTGGAGATCTCAGTCTGATAAATCAACTCAAACTGCCCCCAGCCCCAGGCCAGGATTTGCCATAAAACTATCAGCATACTCCTTAAAAATCCTCTGATCTGATTAGGGGTTTGTCCCCTAAGAGAATTCTTAGTGCCATAGTCTCTAGGGTTCGGGAATTCTCTTCATGTTGGACATACATCTATCTGAGCCCATTCTCATACCTTATCACTCTGAAATGATTTTCTTGTATGTACATTGTTGTTTTCATGGTTTCTCCATTAGACTATGAGATGTTTGAGAGCAAACTTTTTTTTGGCCTTTATATTCCCAGCACTTTGCTGCCCTTTGAAGTATTGTACTCAGTTAGCTGTCCTGTTTCCACCTCTATATCACTTTCCTTGTGGCCTTCAGATGTGAGCTATCCTTTTTAAGTCTGTATCTCTTGAAAAATAAGTACCAGAAGCTTTTCTAGGCCCATCTCTTGTTTTATCCTTTTCTCTATTTTTCTCCTGGGTCATTCTCCTTCATCTTCCATTTTTCTAAGAGAAACTGGAAGGATTGGTTTTTTTTATCTGTCCCTTTAAGACTAGTCCTTTCAGATTGATTTATTCCTTTCTGATTCCCAGCCCCTCCTAGCAGATCAATTCAATAAGCTAGGGCCTTTGATTCACAAATCCTGGTCATAAGCACCCTTTTGAATTCCAGTTGGAGATATCTGGGCTCTCACAACCCCCATTGGATCTGAGCCAACTTGGACTGTCCCAGCCCCCATTCTAATAATCTGCTCAGGTTTCTCAACCCCCACCTAGCAAATTCTAGCCCTCGAAGAAATCTAGTGAAGACTTGGGACTTCACTCACAGGCCCCTTTACCTAAACCTCTCATTATAAAAGAGCCAAGCTGAAATCCTCTCTTTGCAGAGGGTCTAAACATGCCATCACCATGCCTGGCATCAAAGATTGTCTGCCCACTGGAATCTTATTTCTGGTGCCCTTTTATCTCTACCTATATCTTTTACTAATTAGACTTTAACTTTACTTCCAAACTCCTAGGTTTTCGGGTCTGTAAATTCCTTTACAGGGGACTCTTGTGCTGCCACTAGACCTCATTTAACTCTGTATCCTTGTGCCGAATCCAAAGGGGTTGCAGGGAAGCTCTGTTTGACTCCCTGTACCCTGAACCTGCCACTAGACCTCAATTAAACCCTAATTTCATTTAGGTATCCCAATTCTAGACCTCAGACTCTTCCTATTCTTCTCTTGCTCTGACCTAATATACTCAGTTGTCTCCTTAGGATTGAGAAAATAGCTCAGTCCCGCCAATGATATGATTATTCATATAATGTCCATATTTCCAGGGTATTAGATACCAAATGCTCATAGTGTTGTGCCACAGTTCCCTTTATGTCCTGACCCAGTTTCCCTAGTTGTCCTATTCAGTTACTCTGCCTCAGGTTATAACCATTCCCTCTTAATGTTTGATAGGATAAAGGTCTTATATCTTAGGCTATAATCATTCCCTCTAATGTTTGATGGGATAAAGGTCTTTATCCATTTTAGACATCACTAGAATATCAGGAGCCTCTCCAGTACCTCCCAATATGCCTGCCTCCATTATGTCATCCTCATCCTAGGTTCCTCCCCCATTAGGTCATCCCCATCCAGGTACCTCCCCCATTATGTCATTGTTCTTGTTATCTTACAGGAGTTCTAAAAATATGGCCTGCAGGCCAGATACAGCCCACTGAGGACGTTTATGCAGCCGATGAATTATGGCAAATGGGCTGAGGGGCAGAGACAGAGTGTGAGCTTTTGTTTTTACTATTGTCCGGCCCTCCAACAGTCTGAGGGACAGTGAACTGGGCCCTATTTAAAAAGTTTGAGGTTTAGTGTTTTGACATTCACTGCTGGATTCTTTGAGACAATAGTTTTATTCAGCCCTGGGACCAAACTATGGATGCATTTGGTCCCAGTAAATCTTTCCCTTTTAAATAAATTATTAAATAGTTCTCTAATCTCTATCTTGCTCAGTTTCTCTGGCATTACAATAGCAGGTCTTCCCAGCATCTGAGGCATCTTGTCCTCCCTATTATTCTCCTCTTTGAACTAAGAGGTCACTGTGTCATGGTCCTGCCAACTATAGCAAATGCCATGGATAGGTTATCAAATATAATATCCTAGCCCAATATGCATTTAAATAAGTCTACTGTATTCATTCCTTTACTCAAAGAATTATTGGCATAGCTCTGAAGATGCATTGTAAAAATGAAAAATACACGGAGAATTTAATTCTGACCTTTTTCTAGAGATAATATATTTAATCTAAGTCATGTTAAATGTTTGTAATGAATATAATAATGCATTATGTTCCTTTAAATGACAGGTGTAAGTGCTAGATGTTGGAGAGGAACATTTTTGGGAAATTTTAGTTCAGTAGATGTTACTGAAAATGTGACCCATTCTAAGGAAATCAATCTATTTGCTGGCATGAGTCACAGAGTTCCTGTATACTAAGCCTGAGGGTGGAAATGAAAACTGGAACTTCCTTTAAAATTTAACTTGGTAATAAAAATGGTGTTATGAGTGGGGGGAAAAAAGAATCATTGTTGGGGCAGCTAGATGGTACAGTAGATGGAATGTTGGTCCTGGACTCAGAAGGATCCAAGTTCAATCTGGCCTTCGACACTTAATACTTATTAGCTATGGGACCCTGAGAAAGTCACTTCACCCCAAGTGTTTCTCAAAAACAACCCCAAAAAATATTGTTTAGTTGTGTTCAATTCTTTGTGATTGTATTACTGGTTTTCTTGGCAAAGATACTGGAGTAGTTTGTCATTTCCTTCTCTAGCTCATTTTATAGACAAAGAAACAGGATTAAGTGACTTGTCCAGTGTCATACAGAAAGTATCTGAGACTAGATTTGAGCTCAGATCCTCTTGAATCCAGGGCTGTCACTCTTATCTACTACCTACCTGCCTCTTATTCAAAGAATAAAATATATTAAGTTAATATATGGTTTGTGAAGCTTCTTGTATCTTCCTGTTCCTCTGCAAAGACATACTTGTGACCTCAGAGTGTGATCTCATAGTGTTCTGTTTACTTCTGGTGGGAGTGCCTTCATTTCTGAGAACCTATTTCCTCCTGCTCCCCCATGTGATCACTTGATAAGTCCAGGCCTTTGGGGATGTGTATCTTGGCCCCCCACTCATCTTCTGTGACTGGAGAGAAGTGATACTGAAATGGACAAGCACGATAAATTGAACACACAGCCAAACCAAATTATGTTTAAGAGCATTTATTAGCCAGCCAATGACTGAACCTCAAGATGCAACTCAGAAAGTTCAGCCCTGACCCTACCTAAGAGCTGAGTATATAAAGGCAAAAACCACAAGTATGTTTCAAATTAGTTGATTATAAAGGGGCTCACATCCTGCCAGGTGGCAAAGATTAGCAGGATGTATAACCCATTGATAAGTGGGTTTATAGTTATTGATTACAAGTTACAATAGAGTACATACATAAGAAAAATGCGGTTATGCATTATGTTTAAGGAAGGGAAACAGGAAATGTCTCTGGTGACTGCTACTTTCCTACTCATCAGAAAATGGGTCATCTGAAGAGAACAAGGAAGTTTGTTTTCAAACTATAAGGGGTGAGAGTATCTCAGCTTCAGGCTCTTCATTCTCCCCTTCCCTATTCTTGTATGATCCTCTACAAGAGTGGATTTATCTGAAGCCAAAGGGCTGTAGAGTGGAATGGGCAACAAAAAGCTTCACGGCGTGTATACATCTGTGGATATGTGGTGAGGCAGTTGATTGCACAGGGGGCAACAAGTAATGAAAGAAGGAACAAAAATAAAGGGCCCAATAAAGAAGTTATGAGAGAAGTGAGGCAGGGGAACCAAATAAAAAGTATAAAAATACCAAGGCATGGACTGTCACCCTATATTCCAGGTGTTTCTGGACAATAGAGATTCCCGAATAACACTGGAGTTATTGGCATAGAAACAACATGTCTCTCCCAAGGCCATGCAGAGGCATCTATGCTTTAGGTATAGGAGACCTCTGTGATTTTGCAGGATTACTTCCGCCAGAGAGTTTAGGGAAGTTTCCAGAAATGAAATTTGGTTTTCTAACTCTCTGCTATCTTGGTCTACCTGAGCTCCTAAAGCAAGGAGCTGATTACTGCCATTAATGAAGACAGCTGTCCCTATGCGGTAGATCGGGCCATGCCAGACCGACTAATAATAGAAGTACAACAGGGGCTGTCCTCACCTAAGACAAAGGGCTGAAATGTTCCTCAGCTGCCTCCTAAGAATACAGATAAACTAGAATGCATAATTCAGGAGAGTGTTCCCTGGTTAGGATATAACTTCTGACACAGGTCATCAGGTCTAGTGTACAGGCAAAGTAGGAGCACATAGGCATGAGATATAAAAAGGTTCCATACCCAGGTTCAGGTGGGAGTTCAACAAGGGTTGAACAGTGTTTGTGATAAAGAAACACGGACAAATCATAGGACATAGATTTCAGGTACGTCCCTACCCCATCTTCGTCTCCTAAAGTGCTACACTCTGGAGGAAGGTGTTCATCTGAAAGGGAATAGTTCTAAACAGAATGTTTATCAGTGCCCTAGGAGGCTTTTAATCCTATTCCTACAAAATAAGGGGGAGCAGGGTTGAAGCATAGCCAACAACTGGCTGCTAAGGAAGGGTTGGTTTGCTTTAACAAGTGGTATACTGTAGGGGAGGAGTCATATACAGTGCAAGACGAAGTAAAGAGGCATTTGAAACCTGAGATCCCTAGAAATGGTTTTCTGCAAACCAGCAAGGACCTCATGGGTGGGAGCCTGGTCCTGGTCTTTAACAGGAGGCTTCTCCTTCTCTGATTGGCTGTGCATGTAACTTCATAGACCCTATTCAAGCTGTAGGGACAAGGAAGTAGGCCTTTATTTTTTTTTACCAGGAGCTCTGCTAGGAGTAGTAACTAAGAATGTGCAGGAAGTCAGAGGGTAGGAAATGAACACGTGAATAAAGACCCTGAGCATGCATACAACTTCTCTTGAGTGTATCTAAACCATCGTTCTTATGAAACAATGGCTAGAGATCTCTGAAGAACTCAGAGGTAAGCTTGGTAAAATTGGTTTAAACACTGCAAAAGGCAGTGACTGGAGATTTCTCTGACGGTCTGGGAATTAGGAGAGATTGGCAATAGTGAATGCAGAACAAGTTTATTTAAAAATGATTCAAACACTGCCTTCTTCAGGAAACTTTTACCTAATCTCCAGAATTGCTAAAGTCTTCTCACATTTTGTGCTGTCCCCTGAAAGAATATAAACTGTTTGAAGGGAAATTTTAAATTTTTGTCTTTGTATTCCTTTATGTGAGAGTTGCAACACTATATTCTACTGAGCATAAAAATATATACCACTACAAATGTTATAAATCCCTGTCTCCAAGACTTAGTAACTGTTCTTCATTCTTGAATATGACTGTTGACATCAGGAAGGTGATGTCTTGATTTGCAAGTGAATTGGATTTAAGTGAAGCAGTGCTCCTCTCTCATCCAGTCATCAGAATCCAATGTTGAGACACATGTTGGGATCACTGGAGATGGCTCAGGATGCAGTGAGAAACCCTGCAAAGGTCTTGTCTAAATCTCAGTTTGTCTGAGGCAATACTCGATCAGTCTGGAAGAGGAAGACCTTTAAAGTTTCTGGCCTAGAAAGAGAGAATTACTTTTTTTTTCTTTTTCTGAGGCAAGTGGGATTAAGTGACTTCCCCAGCTAGGAAGTGTTAAGTGTCTGAGACCAAATTTGAACTTAGGTCCTCCTGATTTCAGGGCTAGTGCTCTATACATTGTACCACCTAGCCACCCAAGAGAATTAATTTCTACATTCACTCTCAGCCATCAAAACCCAAACACTGAGTTTAGATTAGATTTAGGATTTATTACAAGCATTAATAAATGCTTGTTGATCAATTAGTTCTATTCAGGAAAGACAATAATGGGTTTAAAGGCAGACAGAACCATAACAGCTTTAGGCTATCTCATTTGGGTCTATTTTATACACTTGTAATATATGAATAAGTTATTAAGTGTGGAAATGAATCAAAAACTTTGTAATAATGAGTAAATGTGGTATAAATATGATAGCCCTTTTAAAGTGGCTTATTTAATAATTATCAAATCAGTAATTGTTCTTTAAATTTCTTTTTCCTCGACCAATATACTGCCTTTTTGTGCTACAAAATTTTGGGGTGGTCCAAGATATGAATGCATAAAATACCTAAACATGGATATAACATTCAGAGGGATCATTCATGTTTTTATTTTTTGGTAATTGATATTTGATACCTTTTGTTAATCAAGTTAGATCAAATTTGCCTTCAAGAAGCTGGTGAAGTATATTGATAATTCAGGGACTACTGTGAAGTGCCAGTAATTATTAATCTTATTTATCTTGCTTGTCTCCAGCTTTGTTTTCTAGTTATTTTAAATCACCTTCCTTGATATAACAGTAAGTCTGATGAGGTGCAAATGATGTAGTACCACTACCACTAGATAGTGGTGTGAGAATTGGGGTGAGGAATCTCCTCTGGTGGGCACAGGTCCAACGCGTTCGCAAACCCAAAATCTGTATGGCAAAAAAGGAATTTTATTGTTCGCTAAGCAGGAAGTTTTCAGTGGGAAAAATTACTCATTAGGAATTGGGCAAAAGTAGATGAACAGATCCCTAGTTATATGGATAAATGTTGGCCTGGGGATGAGTTAATCAATAGAGAACCATCAGACAGATCTCCAATTGAATAAAATCACTTAAGTGGGAGTTTGAAGGCTTTTCCCAAGTCTGGGAACTCCCTGAAAGGGATCTGGACCACCCCCAAAAGATTTCAGTTTTAATGGAGGGTGATTGACCAAGATCTCCAATTGAATGAAACCACTTAACTTGGGAATGGCTTGTTTTGGAAAGGTAAGCTTTTCCTAGGGTTTGAGAGTCTCCCCAAAAGGAACACAGTTTTTATCCCAAAACACTTTTTTTCCAAAAAAGTTATCAGTTTACATCGAATTCACTGCCTACTTATTATAAGTTCCAGGAACTTTAGCTCCCTTTTAGAATCTGACTCTGGGGTTCTGGACACTGAGGAACTTAACAGATGTTTGTTGAACAAATGAATGCATAATGGCAAAAACATCCTGCCTCAGTTTATAATTGTTCTGTTTAATCCTGCAAAACCACCCCTCCCTCTTAATCAGAATATTTGATAAGGACAAAAGATCTGATATTTTAGAATATCAGAATGCCTTTTCTCATCCTACTCTCAGATACCGTTTTACCAAAACGCCTCTCCCCATCTCTGGGGTGCCTCCCCCCATTTTGTCATCCCCATCTCTAGTGGCTCACTCCATCCTGAGTCCCCATTCTGCTCTCAGCACCCTGACTCCGCCCCTGCCTCAGTCTACACCCTGTATCTGAGCCACATCATTGAGAACTCACATTGTTTGCTGGATTCTTGGAGATGATAGTCTCATTCAGCCCTGGGACCAAACCATGTATCCATTTGGTCCCAGTAAATCTCTCCCTTTTAAATAAAATATATACCCTCTAATCTCTATCTTGCCTCAGTTTTTCCAGCATTATATTCCCACCGAGATATTAGAAAATGAGAACAGGATTAGAGAATAGAGACATTCAGATCTCCCCACCTTGGGCCTCAGGATCTGGGTTCTTTGTTTGGAGAGGCTGGCCCTCTGGATTATTTTTTTTCTAGAGCCTCTGACAAAGAGCAGTTTTTAGCCACAACTGTGCCTGATACCTGATGGGCGAATCTGGTTTCAAACTCTTGCAGTTTTCTGTCTGATGTGATTGCTAGCAAATCTGGGTGCCCAGAAAAAGTTGGGCTGACGAGCCATATAACTCTGGGAATTGCCAATAGAACGCTATGTGACACTATGTGGTTCTGAGTACCTTTTGGTTTGGCTGAATTTGAGGTGATTATTGAAACTGAACTGAAATGAAGGCTGCCTCCAGAATTTCCCCAAGAAATCTGCTCCCAGAGAACATTACACTTTAGAGACGAGAACATCACAATTAATTGCTTTTGCAAATCAATTTCTCTTGTCCCTTGTCTTTAACTCACATTTTTTAAAACTTTAAACTCTAAGATTTGCAAATAACTTTGAACCAAATTTCATAAAACTTACCCAACAGAGTGAGTCTTCAGCTGGAGAGGCTGGAGAGATTCGGAGAGAGCTCTTGGAACCAAGAAGAGAGACAGGCCTCTATTAAAGCTAACCAGGCCCAGGAAAAGATTCAGGACTTTGAAGGACACAATTTAACTCCTGGCTGCATTTGAGATTATTGAACTGAACTGAAACTAAAGCTGCCTCCAGAAGCTCCCCTAAAAACCTGCTCCCAGAGAACATTATAATTTAGAGAAGAGAACATTACAATTAATAGTTTAAATGGAGCATTTAGTTAGAAGGGTTATTGGTTTGGGAGTGTATGTCAGAGAAGGTTTGAGCAAGTAGGCATTAAGGAGAGAGATAGAGATGGGACAGGAAGAGATGGTGTGAGAGAAGGAGGAAAATGGCTTTCCAGAAATAGGGAACAAAAAGGCGCAAACCCCTAGTGAATTTGCCATTTGCCATGGGAAAGGAGATACCCTATGAGGCTGGGGCCTGTCTTTAGCTGGCAGATTGGATCCTGGGGAAAATGGCACCCTAAAAAGGTTACCTGTGAGAAGTTGGGGTCAGGAAGCATGATGGAATGGGAAAGAGCGACCATGTGGAAAGGGACAATCTAATCTCCCTTCCCCCCCTCCTTTTTTTTTTTTTTTTTTTTTTTTTTACAAATTGCAGCTCCTAGCTGGTACAAATATTAATTGCTTCTACTGTTTAAAGAATATTTTTAGGAATCTTTCAGATTCTTTTATGTGGTATTAGGATATTCTAAGTGTTGATTGCCTCTGAAAATATATTTTTTGCCTTTTATTATTAGTTATAAGCATTAACTATAGTTATAGTTATGAAGTAATGAAGTAAAACTTAATTAAAGCTATTTTACTCTGTTTTGCTGAAAGTTAAGTTTAAACTACTATGTTATGTTACAGTTTTATCCCTGCATTTGATTTCTATGATCAGAACAATGTCAATAGAAACTGTTAAGGTAATTGAATTATGTCATACCTTGCTGTTTCCAACCTGGTTATATGTAATCATTAGATCCTAAATACTTGGGACAAATAAGTCTGATCATCTATCTGTTACTGGATATTGTATCTGGATATTCAAGCTTTTTTTTTTTTTTTTTTTTTTAAGGTTTCTAACTAATAAAAGGACAAAAGTCTAACTGCCATTTTATCTATTGGGACTATAGGTTTGCCTGTCCTGTGAAGAAAACCTATTAAGCTGCTGGCCAATTCATACTGGCCTCTTTACATTTTATGTAAATGTCTGTTCTAACTTTTATGTGTTCAATTTGTGTTTTTTGTTCTAGATTTTGGTCAAATTACAGGTATTGACTTGCTTCTGGAACCTAGATCAACTTTCATTGCCAGCAGGCCAGGCCACACTACACATATACCCTGCATGGACTGAGAGTCTTCTGCCAGTGCCCATCTTGAAGCAGTTTTTAAATAAGGCTTTGTCCCTTACCCCTGATGGACTGATAAGGGGGAATTTGGAAACCCTGATTGGGTAATCTATTACTATGTGTTTAAAATTTGGGATGGTTTTGTTAAAACTGTAACTATTGCTATATGAGAGACTTTTAGGAAACTCACTGTACTAGTCTGTTATGTATAGGAATTTTGATTCACTCTTGTGTTTCCTGTAAACAACATATTGTAGGGTTCTGACTTTTGATCCAGTCTGCTATCTGCCTCTGCTTAATGGATCGCATTCACATTTACAGTTAAATTTACTAATTTTGTATTTCCTGCTATATTATTCCCAGATTATGCTTTTTTCCTCTTGTCCCTCTTTATCTCCTTTCCCAGTATTATACTTATGAACTCCACTTGTGTCATGCAGCCCTCCCTTTTTAAGTCCCTTTCCCTTTCTTGTACCCGTCCCTTATTCCTCTTTTCCGTTTTCCTCTCCTCCCTTTTAATGAGATGAGATAGAATTCTCTGAAAAACAAGTATGTCAATTATTTACTCTTTGAGCCTACTCTGATGAGAGTAAAATTCACAGTGTTCCTCCCCCTCTCTAAATTCCCTCAGATATGGTAAATTTTCTTTGCCTCTTCCTGGGACGTAGTTTCCCTCTTTTTATCTTCCCTTTCCCGTTTTCTGATACTATCCCCTTTCCCTTTCTACTTCCCTTTTTTTATATCAGTAAAATCAAATTATACATGTGGACTTTCTGTATATCCACAACAGAAATACAGTTCTCAAGAGTTCCTTTCACCTTTTTCTGCTTCTCTCGAGTCTTGTGGTTGGAGATCAAATTTTTTGTTTAATTCTGTTTTTTTTTTAGAAACAAATGTAATTCCTCTGTTTCATTAAATGTCCATCTTCTTCCATGAAAGAAAATGCTAAACTTAGTTGGGTAGTTTATTCTTGGCTGCATTCCAAGTTCTTTTGCCTTTCAGAATATCAGATTCCAGGCCCTTGGATCATTTAATGTGGAGGCAGCCAGATCTTGAGTGACCCTTATTGTGGCTCCTCGGTATTTAAATTGTTTTTTCCTTAGTCTGGTGCTGTAACTCTGTCTTCAGCCAGAGTCAGGATAATCAAAAGTCTTTATTCTTGGTCAGGGGATTAGATCTAGTAATCTTCACACCACCCTCTTCTCTCCACCTCCACGAGAGAGTGAGTGCCTCAATTTCTTCTTCCTCCTCCTACTCCCCCCACACGTCACTTCCCCCTCTTTATCCCACCAATCAAGTCAGCACAGAACAGCTGGGGAGGGTCAACCTTCAAACAAGTTAATAGAAAACCGTCCAATTGGCAATTATCCAAGTCTCACATTATCCAAGTGCATTTGCTCAGTTCTACCCCTTTACATCTCCTGCTTTCCTTTGTTTTAGAATACATGTGGTCACGCCATCAATGATTTTCAGGGAGGTGAGAACCCCAAAAAGGAGATAATCACACCCTCCCCGACATCTCAGGAAGGGAGATGAAAAGCACCAAAAGGAAGTGGGGATTGCTAGCAGGTTTCTGGGTTGATAGGTCTTATTAGAGACAAGTATGCACAAACCCATCACATGGGAGTTATTACACAAGCACATAGCAATAAGGTAGAAGCTATTAGTGATGACTCTCCCCACAGTCAGTGTAGGCTCGATGTGGTGTGACAAACATGAATTGTACATGCAAGTAGTGATATAACAAACAATATAAATCAACACAGTTTTGCAAAAGATTTCCAGAAGTCCTAGATGGAGGGTATGTAAACATCAGTCACACATACACGCCTTCTTCAGCAACCAAGAGATAGTCCAAAACCAATCTATTGTCCATTGCTTCACGTGTTAGGGAATCCAATGATCCCCACAAGTTTTTGAAGTCACACATCACTCTTTTTATATGTTAGAGAATCCAATGATCCCTACAGGTTTTGAAGTCCTGCAAGTCTTATGATGTCTCAGAGAATCCAATGATTCCTGAGGGTTTTCAAGTCCAACAATTTTTGATTCCATGAGTCAAACACCATAACTGCCAGCACAATCAGCAATGGAACCACCATTGTTTCTTGGGTCTTCTCCTTCATTTCAAGGGCCTGCTCCATTTCTCTCCAATGGACAAGGTGAATACAGCTCGTTGGCACCCATCTGATTCCTTCTCCATCTGTGGAGATACAAGCAAACCCTCTCCCCCAAGCAGTTAACCTATCTGGTCCCTTCCATTCATCACTTTCTGGGTCTCTCCACATGACCTGGCGATTATCTAAAGACAGTGGAGCTGCTCGCATTGGACACTGACACTGTCCTTCAGGTGGGTTATAAAACCTGTCTGCTGGAGCCAGTGCATCTTTGTCAAAATTTTTTTTAAATAAAATTTATTTTTTTATTAATTTTTATAATTATAACATTTTTTTGGACAGTACATAGGTATTTTTTTTTTAAACAACATCCCTTCTGTTCCAAATTTTTCCCCTCCTTCCCTCCACCTCCTCCCCTAGAAGGCAGGCATTCCCATACATATTAAATATCTTATAATATATCCTAGGTATAATATATATATGTGCAGAACTGAATTGTTGTTTTTGTTGTTGTTGCAAAGGAAGAATTGTATTCAGAAGGTAAAAATAATCTGGGAAGAAAAACAAAAAAATAAAAAAAAATGCTCACAGTTTACATTCATTTCCCAGTGTTCCTTTTCTGGATGTAGCTGATTCTGTCCATCATTTATCAATTGGAATTGGATTAGCTCTGTTGAAGATTAGCTATGTTGAAGATATCCACTTCCATCAGAATACATCCTCATATAGTATCATTGTTGAAGTGTATAATGATCTCCTAGTTCTGCTTGTTTCACTGAGCATCAGTTGATGTAAGTCTCTCCAAGCCTCTCTGTATTCCTCCTGTTGGTCATTTCTTTTTTTTTTTTTTTTTATAATTTTTTTTGACAGTATATATGCATGAGTAATTTTTTTTATAATATTATCCCTTGTATTCATTTTTCCAAATTATCCCCTCCCTCCCTTTATTCCCTCCCCTAGATGACAGGCAATCCCATACATTTTACATGTGTTACAATATAACCTAGATGTGTGTAAATCCCATTTTCTTGTTGCACATTAAGTATTAGATTCTGAAGGTGTAAGTAAACCTGGGTAGATAGACAGTAGTGCTAACAATTTACATTCACTTCCCAGTGTTCCTTCTCTGGGTGTAGTTGTTTCTGTTCATCATTGATCAACTGGAAGTGAGTTGGATCTTCTTTATGTTGAAGATATCCACTTCCATCAGAATATATCTTCATACAACATTGAAGTGTACAGCGATCTTCTGGTTCTATTCATTTCACTCAGCATCAGTTGATGTAAGTCTCTCCAAACCTCTCTTTATTCATTCTGCTGGTCATTTCTTACAGAGCAATAATATTCTATAACATTCATATACCATAATTTACCCAACCATTCTCCAATTGATGGACATCCACTCATTTTCCAGTTTCTAGCCACTACAAAGAGGGCTGCCACAAACATTTTGGCACATACAGGTCCCTTTCCCTTCTTTAGTATTTCCTTGGGATATAAGCCCAGTAGTAGCACTTCTGGGTCAAAGGGTATGTACATTTTGACAACTTTTTGGGCATAATTCCAGATTGCTCTCCAGAATGGCATCTTTGTCAAAAATTTAAAAATTAATGGTATAGAGAACTAAATTTAGATGTTCTCTAGGGTTACCCGTGGCTCCCCCTTTCTTTTGTTTTTGGAGGAGTGTCTTAATATCTCTGTATCTTCTCTCTACTATTGCCTGCCCTTGAGGATTAAAGGGTATGCCAGTGGTATGTAAAATCTTATACTGTGTGCAAAAGTGTGCAAAATGTTTAGAAGTATATGCAGATCCATTGTCTGTTTTTATTGCTTGTGGCACACCCATAATTGCAAAGGAATTCAGTGACCACTCGGGCTGTTTCTTTTGCTGCTGGCATTGCAAAAGTGAATCCTGAAAAGGTGTCTACCACGATGTGGATAAAAGATAGATGACCAAAAGATTTATAATGGGTCACATCCATTTGCCAAATTTCATTAGGTCTCAAACCATGAAGGTTCTTCCCTAGAGGGAGTGTAGGAGGGTGGAAAGGAAGGCAAGCTGTACAGGCTTTTACTATGCTCCTAGCTTCTTCTCTTGTTATTCCAAATTGTAAACGTAAAGCTTGGAGAACCAGAAGATCTCTATACACTTCAACAACAATAGTGTATGAAGATGGATATCTTCAACATAAAGAAGATCCAACTCACTTCCAGCTGATCAATGATGGACAGAAACAACTACACCCAGAGAAGGAACACTGGGAAGTGAATGTAAAATATTAGCACTACTGTCTATCTACCCAGGTTACTTATACTTTCGGAATCCAATACTTAATGTGCAACAAGAAAATTGGATTTACACACATATATTGTATCTAGGTTATACTGTAACACATATAAAATGTACGAGATTGTCTGTCATCTAGGGGAGGGAGGGGAAAATCTGGAAAAATGAATACAAGGGATAATGTTATAAAAAAATTACTCATGCATATATACTGTCAAAAAATGTATAATTATAAAATTAATAAAATAACAAAAAAAAATGCAAAGCTTGGGCAGCCTGATGATATTTAGAATGAGATTCTTGTGCTTCCTGAAATAAAGGAGTATTGGCCAACATGGTTAGAAGGCTATCTGCCTTTGAATTACCATCAAAAATAGGACATGCAAATCCATTATGGGAGTGGACATGCAAAATATAAATCTTACCTGGATGCTTTCTCACTTGCTCTTGAAGTTCCTTAAAGAGTTGATATATATTGGAGGCTACAAATTTTATTTGGGCTGTGGCAATTCTTTGTACCACACCTACTGAATAGGCCGAATCAGATATTATATTTATGTCTCCCATATAATAAGCAAGAGCTAGAATGATTGCATACAATTCATTCTGCTGAGTGGACTGAAAAGGAGTTCTGATTACTCTCTTTATAGTTAAATCATGAGAATATACAGCGCAAATATTATGTTTGGATGCATCTGTAAAGGTCCTTTAAGAGGAACTTTAGAAACCTTTTCTTCAAGAATCCATCACCAATTATGTAACAGTCTGGTTATCTTTAATGGAGACCCGTGTGTAAAATTTGGAGCCATGGCTAATAACATTTGGCACTCTGGGATGGTTTCACAGCACACATTAACTTGTGCATTAGTATAAAAGGTGTATATCTTGTCAGGTCTTATCCCAGATAACTGTACTGCTCACTTAATGGCCTTTAATAAAATTCTATCCACAAGCACTGGGTAAGGAGTAAGGCTTTGTTCTGGTTGTGCTGGGAGGTTCACCCACTCTATCACACTGTCTCCTTGATGAAGGATTGCTGTGGGTGCTTCTTGTGTAGCAAAAACTGATATTTCCAAGGGTTTTTGGAAATATTTCAAACTACATTGGATAAAGCCAGTTCAACTTCTCTCTTAAGCCTCTTGAGTTTCTTTTGTAAGCTGGCATGATGAATTTAAAGCACTGGCTCCCCTTAAAATGTTTTATAATGGTTGCAATTGACAGGTAGTCAAGCCTAGCACAGGACGCATCCATTGGATATCTCCTATCAATTTCTGGAAGTCATTTACGGTGTTTGGCTTATCTGTTCTTAAGGAGAGTTTTTGTACCGTAAGCACCTTAGGATATACTTCATATCCTAAATATTGAAAAGGAGCATGTCTTTGAATCTTTTCTGAAGCTATCTGCAATTTGTACTTCCTTAGTGTTTCTATGGTTTTTTGTAGACATGCTTCTAACATTTGTTCCTCAGGTGCACATCCCAATATATCATCCATGTAATGTAATAACATTACTTTTGGAAATGCTTTTCTTACTGGAGTAAGAGCAGCAGCAGTATACATTTGACACATAGTAGGGCTGTTTTTCATTCCCTGTGGCAAAACTGTCCATTCATATCTTTTATAAGGCTCAGCTAAGTTAACGCTGGGCACTGAAAAGGCAAATCTTTTCATATCCTCCTTATCTAGAGGGATAGAATAGAAACAGTCCTTAATGTCTATAACCCACAGAGGCCATTCTCTAGGCAACTGAGTAGGAGATGGAAGTCCAGGTTGAAGAGTTCCCATAATTTCCATCTGTTCATTTACCTTTCTTAAATCAGTCAACATCCTCCATTTTCCAGATTTCTTTTTTACAACAAATACTGGGAATTCCAAGGACTTAGAGAAGGTTGTAAGTGTCCTTGGTCAAGTTGTTCCTGTATTATGTCTAAAAAGGCCTGAATTTTATCGCTACCTAAGGGCCACTGTTCTATCCACACTGGTGTATCAGTTTTCCATTGGATAGGAACAGGTGAAAGTGTTGGCAGGCCTTCAACAGCAGCCCTGCCTAAAAAACCGAAGTACTCATTTTTAACCCTAATTGTTGTAAAATGTCTCTTCCCCACAGATTGATGTGGATTTTTTCAACTATAAAAGGAGTAAAAACTCCTGTTTCACCTTCAAATACCCATCTTAAAGGGGTAGCACTAACTTCAGCTGCTATTGCTCCTCCTACCCCAGACATGTAGGTGTCTGCCTTTTTCTTTGGCCAGTTACTGGGCCAGTTGGCACCTCTAATGACTGTGCGATCTGCACCTGTGTCCTTCTAATGGTATGCCATTTATATAGATGGTGAACATAGGTTGGTCAGCTGTCACAGCTGCTGTCCAGTATATTCCTGGGTTTTGCTGCTTGGAGTCAGAATGTGGGTGATTGTCACCAGATTGCTTATTAGGGGTCTGTATCAATAAACCCGATGCTACTACTTCCCCTGGTTGATAAATCACACATTGTCTACCTGTGTTAGTGACTGGGATATTATCTACACATTCCCCAGTTTCCCACATCGGTGTATGGATGAACACTGTTTTGTAAATATTCTCAGGAGGTGAAATGGTCAAGCCTACTGAGCCTGGAGGCAAGGGATCCATAGGCTGGAGAGGAACAGATTTCACCTCTCCAGGGAGTATCTCAGTTGTCCCAGCTGCATACAACTCTATCCTCCCTAATTGTAGTCCCTTTCTCCCATCATGTTGCTTCCTGGCTGATTGGTCATGTCTGGGTATTGGACTTGTGGGCACTCTCTGAGTGTGGCATCGGCTGCCATCATGTCCCAAGTGTTTTTTATTTGGGGCCCTGGAGCTGGGCCCCTCATCCCGTTTCCCTGAATCAGTCTACACTCTGATGCCCAATGGAGTCCTCTGTTGCATTTTGGACATGGGGTTTTGGGTCTTGTTCTCCCACTCCCATTTTCTCACTGTCTCTGTGCCAACATTGAGCTTTCAGATGGCCTACTTTACCACATTGAAAGCATTGATGAGTCTCTCTAGAAGTCCTTTGCCAAAAGGGACCCTGTCTTCCCATGTTGGGATCTTGGGAAGATTGCACCATAGTCTGGCTATAAAAGGTATTTGTGCCCACTGTGGTACAGCGTCTTATGATCTCCTCTAAAGGAGCATCCCTATGTAGTCCTAGTATAATTCTTCTACAAACCTCATTGGCATTTTCTCTAGCAAGTTGCCTTACCAAAGTGTCTGTTACTATTATTTTCACCATTAGTCCATATGACAGCTATCTGCAAACATGCCACAAAATCAGCAAAGGGTTCATTTGGTCCTTGTACAATTTTTGTGAAGGTCCCACCCTTGTCGTTTTTACAGGGGAGAGAAGCCCATGCTTTGATAGCAGCAGCAGCAATTTGCTCAAATGCTGCTATGAAGTAATTAATCTGTACTGAAGCTTCTGCATAGGAACCTACACTTTGTTAGTTGGTCACAGGTGATTGGAGGATTAACTCCACTTTGACTATTTTGTTGGGCTTGAATCCACTATATTCAGAAAGCCACAACAAGTTTTGTCCACGTTCTAAGCACACCTTTGCAATGGCTTGCCAGTCACTAGGGGTTAAGGGTTCATAAGCCAAATTGTATAGTAACATCTTAACATAATCTGATGTAGCCTCAAAGAGAGTGCAAGCTTTTTTCAGGTCTTTAAGGACATCCATATTAAAAGGAGCATATCTTCTACTTTCTTGGCCTGCAGAATTATACAGTTGAATCATGGGAAAAATTTGAAGTTTGAAATCATTATCTATTTCTTTTCCATCTTTATCTTTAATCACTTCAAAAATCCCTTTTTGTAATCTAGTTATAGGAGTTGATAATTGCTGGGGGGGAAGTGCTGATGATATCACTGCCCCTCCCACTACTCCTCCTCCCTCCATCCCTGAAGGTGGAATTGATGTGGGCCTGTCAATAATCTGTTCTCTAGGCGGGGTTGAAGTTTCTTCAGGGGAATCATAGTATCACACCTAATTCCTCATTTGAATCCCCTTGCCCTCCGGGAAGGTTTTGAGATTGCTTATCTTCTATCATTTTTTCCTCACACTTCCTCCTCTGTTCATTTTTAAAACTCTTCCTTCTCCTACAACTTGATTGATCGTTTAAGTCTAATTGAACTTCGTTGTATATATAAAATACTTCTGTGGAAATTGAACGAGGCCCATTTTTTGCGTAAAATTCTTTCAGTTGAAATCCCACTAGCTTCCAGTAATCTATATTTAGTTTTTCTTCCTCTAAGAATCAAGGGGAAGTGTGTTTTAATGCCCCTAAGAGTTTATCAATCTGTAGCCAGGTTACAAGTAAACTCTTCTCAATTATCTTAATTATACTCTCTATAGCACTACTACTGGGTGAGGCTGGAGCAGGGTTGGGGCTGGGTTGGCTGAGGTGGAGGGAATGTCTATACCTAACATCTGCCCCATTTCAGCTATAAAAGATTGCTGGTTTAGACCTTAACAAAGTAAGTTCCTTATTTGTCTATTAGAATACTCACCTAAACTCCTGGTCACTGGGGGACTTCAGTGAAGGTAGGGTGCTGGTCCAATGTTGGACGCCAAAATGCTGGAACTCTAATCTTCCCAGAAATCAGCCAGAGTCAGGATAATCAAAAGTCTTTATTCTTGGTCAGGGGATTAGATCTAGTAATATCCACACCACCCTCTTCTCTCCACCTCCACGAGAGAGTGAGTGCCTCAATTTCCTCTTCCTCCTCCTACTCCTCCCACACAGGTCACTTCCCCCTCTTTGTCCCACCAATCAAATCAGCACAGAACAGCTGGGGAGGGTCAACCTTCAAACAAGTTAATAGAGAACCGTCCAATTGGCAAGTAGTCTCACGTGCTCCATTATCCAAGTGCATTTGCTCAGTTCTAGCCCTTTACAGTCTGGTAGTTCTGCAGTTTGGCTACAATATTCTGTGGAGTTTTTTTTTTTTAGGGTCTTTTTCAGAAGGTGTTTAATGAATTCTTTCAATGCCTATTTTCCCTTCTGTTTCTATTATTTCTGGACAATTCTCTTTCATGATTTCCTGTAAAATAGAATCTAGCCTCTTTTTTTCATCATAATTTTCGGAAAGTCCAATGATCCTCAGATTCTCTCTCCTAGATCTATTTCCAGATCTATAGATTTTCCCAGTAAATATTTGACGTTATTCTCCAGCTTTTCATTTTTAAAATTTTGCTTGACTGATTTTTGGTGAGTTATTTTCTTCATTCACATTTTTTGAGTTCTTTTTGTATATGTCCAATTGAGTTTTTAAATGAATTATTTTGCTCTGTGGAGTTTTTTTTTTCCATTTCACTAATTTTTTTTTTTTAAGTGAGTTATTTTCTTTTTCCAATTCACAAATCCTACTTTCTTGGGATTTTTTTTTTAATCTTTTCCAATCCAGAAATCCTACTTTACTGTGATTTTAAAAAATCTTTTCCAATTCACAAATTTTGTTCCCCTGCACTTCCTGTGAATTCTTTATCTTTTCCAACTCAAATTTCAGGATGTTGTTACTCTCTATCATAGCTTCTCTTTCCTTTCCCCATTTTTCTTCTAACTCTCTTAATTTTTTAATAGTCTCTTCTAGGAGAGAGTTATGTGATGGAGGGCAGGTATCATTCCTCTTTAAGGTATTATCTGGAGACTGTCTGCTGTTAGCCTCCTTGGGGTTGGATACCTGTTCTTTCTCTGTATAGAAGGTCTCAATCGTTCTCTTCAATTTCTTACTCATTATTAAAACTCTATGGGGTCTGCAAGGACTTATGGCAAGGACAAATCTCTCTCTGATAACCACAGAGTTATTAGCATAAAAACATCAATAGCAGGTCTTCTGCAGTTGGGGAGCATCACAGCCAAAGAATCCAGTTTGAGATGGACAATTTACTGTGAGTTAGATCTGTGGGTAGGAAATTTACCAGCTTCCTCACAGAACAGAGATAAGGTGGATTACAGCAGTCTTGTGCCCGGGCTAAGAGAGAGCTCTGGGAGAGATTAACCCCCCTCCCCCTCCAGAAATGACTCAGAGGTGGTTAGCTTGGCTGTGCTACAGGGGGTGCCCAGTGAAGAACCCCTGCTGTGTGGCCTAGCGACTGCCCTGAGGCTAGAGGCTGAACAGTGAAAGTGTCCCAAACCCAGGCCAAAGCCCTCTGTGGGGCTGTGGATATTAGCAGCTGACCCTCAAAAAGCCCCTGAGTTCAAACTGGAAGTCTCTGCTGGGGAAGCACAGTGGCTGCTGCAGGAGTTTCACTGCTGTGGAAGTTCCTCTGTCTCAGGCTGTGGATTTGAGGCTGCCCTGGGCTGTGTCCTCTGCTGTGCAGATTCTTAACTGCCTCAAGGAGAAGCCTTGGACTGCAGCAGGCAGCTGCACAGCTGTGCCAACATCAGTGTTGGATCACTTCCGGTTTGGGGTTCTGGTGGTGTTTTTTTTTTGTTTGTTTGTTTGTTTGTTTTGTTTTGTTTTAAAGTGGCTTTGGTTTCTCTTCTGATCTGCTGTTTTACAAGCAGAGTAGAGCTATCAGCCTAGGCCAGAGACCTGTGTCTCAGTATTTATTCTAACCCCAGAAGTCTCCTAGCCCGTTTGGCACAATGTGCTGGCCTTTAGTCTTACTCTGTCTTTGCTGGTCTTTTTTTCCCCTCCCCTCTGGACCAACCTTTTCTAACGAAATTCCAGATTTTCTTTAGCTGGTAAGTTGTGCTTCTAATCCTTGTGATTTTTATCAGTCCAGTGTTATTTTTGAGGCTGAGTTAGATAATTGATATTGAGGGTAGTAGGGAGCTTAGGCATTCAAGTGTATCTTCTCCACCCCTGTATTTCAGCATTCTCAAAGGATCTTGCAGTTTGGTATCAGGCATCTAATAGTTCAGAATTGCCTGACTTGGTTTAATTGCATAATTTGCTCAGAAATCTGGATCGTAATAGCAGCTTCTGTTCTATTGAGTGGGGACAGGTGGATCTACTCCAGGCCCTACTTTTTCCCCCCTTTGGAGATCCTGACAGACTTGGAGTGCCCCTCTTAGGATGGGCAGTGGGACTGTCTCCCTATATAAGCAGAGGTTGAGTTGAATACACAAATAACCACAGATCTAACTCACAGTAAATTGTCCATCTCAAACTGGATTCTTTGGCTGTGATGCTCCCCAACTGCAGAAGACCTGCTATTGATGTTTTTATGCTAATAACTCTGTGGTTATCAGAGAGAGACTTGTCCTTGCCATAAGTCCTTGCATTTTTCTAGTTTTATTTTGGTTTATTTGCTTTACATAGGGTTGGTGCTAAGACCCTCTAGAGGCCGGTAATTCAATGATTTGCATATTCAGAAAAGAGTGTGGAATGTTATACCTCAGTTCTCTTTTTATTATCCTGACTCAGCTTCCCTAATTATCCTGATTCAGTTTCCCTAATTATTCTGTCTCAGTTTATAATTGTTCTGCTCAGTCCTGCAAAACCACCCCTGTTATGGGCCAGAACTCTGAACCTGAAACAAAGGATTCTTACAAGGTGCTAAGTCAGTGGAATTGATTGAGACAATGGTTGTTTAGCATGGTGATTAACAGTTCTCTAGGTCAGTACTTACTTAGTACTTACTATAGTTCTACAAGATTCACACCTTTGATAAGAGAGCATATAAGCTAGGAGACTTAGCCAGAAATGACATTAGGAGAGAAGGCTAAGGACTGGCCACAGGAGCTTAAGCTCTCAAATACAAGGGAGAAATTCAATTGGATCTTTGAGCTTTCTGGTGGCTGGCCTAGACTGCACTTCCCCCACTAAGACCAAAGCCAGACTGAAAGGCTTGCCAGAAAACTGCCCAGCCACAGGAAGGAGGCAATAAAGGATCTGGACTATAAGAAAGCTAACCAAGCCCCAGGAAAGGAGACAAGACTTTGAAAGAGACAATAAAGGATTTGGACTTTAACACCTGGCTGCACTTGTGGTGATTACTGAGCTGAAAGAAAGGCTGCTTCCAGAAACTCCAAGAAAACCTCAACAGAGAACATTACATTTTAGAGAGAACATTACACACCCCTCCCTCGTAATCAGAATATTTGATAAGATTAAAAGATCTTATATTTTATATCAGAATGCCTCTCCTCATCCCAAACTATAGAATAGCAGATATCGACTTATCAAAGATGCATTTCCCTATCTCCGGGGTGCCTCCCCCCCATTACGTCATCTTCATCTCTGGTGACTCGATTCACCTTGTGAGAGTTCCGTTCATGCTCTCAGCACCCTGACTCCACTCCTGCCTTAATCTGAGTCTCAGTCTGTGTCTGAGCCACGTGTGTATATGTCATTGAGAACTCACTGTTTGCTGGATTCTTAGAGCCTGGGACTAAACCATGGATCCATTTGGTCCCAATAAATTTCTCCTTTTTAAATAAAATATTAAATACTTTCTAATCTCTATCTTGTTTCAGTTTCTCCAGCATTACGATATATCACTAAGAATTCACTTTCGCTGCTGCTTTGAACATCAGCCTTGGGAACATCGTGCCCCCAGCAAATCTCTCCCTCTCAGAAATCCAAATAAAATATTAAAATCTCTATCTTGCCTCAGTTTCTCCGGCATTACATTGTGACTTGCAGAAAATCACACGGCTTCAGAACTAATTAAGTAACGTGTGAATTCTATGACTGTGTAATATTCCTTCTACATATAGAGGGAACTGAAGCACACCGGCACACAGGGAAATGTCACTCCTGTACACCATCCATCTCCCTTCCCCTGAACTGTGCTCACGAGGAATAAAAGGAAGCCTTCTGAGCATGAAAGTAAGGCATTCTGTGGAAGCCCATCTTAATAGGACACATCAGCTCCTTTCACTACTGCCCAGCCGCCATATCCAGGGCTTCCGGTCTGTCTACAAAATCGGCAAAGCCCTCTTGGAATCGGGCAAAGTTTCCAATTCACCGGCTTCTTTAGGGTGGTAAAGCGTCTCTGATAGTTGAAAGGCCACCCTTCTTCGGTTTCGCTTTCTGAATCTTCAGCCAATTGGAAGCTTTTTTTTCCTTACCCCTGTGAATTGTCATTCACAACCGTGTCATTTCTTCTATACCTAGGCGCTTTAAGACAATTTTTACCAGAACGCAAGATGGCCATCACTACTTCGGAAGAACTAGGGCACCTCCCGAGATCTGCCCGCCTTCTGTTCCTCTTCCGTAACGGAAGTGGACCATCTAGTTCACTCTATGGTACCTCCACCCTCCCGGGAGTGAATACGGAAGTAGCCTTCCCGCCCAGATCTCATTCAAACGACTGCTTTCCCGCTGGTGTCTGGTGCTATTGCCTCTGCCGCCGTCTTCTGCTAGGTAGGCGCTTTCTCCATCCACCTACTCTGCCGCTCTCCCTGCCATCTGGGTGTGGTAGGACTTAGCGAGTTCGTTTTGCCTATTAGGGAAGGTGTGAATGAATGAATACACACGCATGCCAATTTGCTGGCATCTTTCTCTTTGCTACCTTTTCTTCTCACTAACCGGAGGGAGCTGGAGAAAGGGGAAAAGAAAGGAAGAAGTATTGTCGGTGATGCAGGGAGCCGTTTGTCATTGGGTTTTCTCTTTCTACAGGATCCCCCTGCCACTGGACTACCCCTCCCCCGCCCATGCCTCAAGTCTTTTTGGTGGTCGGTGGGGATGAACCAGGAGACAATATGATCATAACTTTAAAACTGGAAGTCATCGAATCCAACGCAGATTTGCCAGAGAACACACAGCTAGTGTCAGAGCCAAAATATGTTAACATAAGCTTTTTGTAATTTTCCTTCTATTTACGTGTCAAAGCTGCTTTTCTTACTCCCAAGAAATAGCACACATCCAAGCTCTGTTATCTCTGAAGGTCAGTAGAAATGATGTCACGTTAAACAAAAAGCTGCCTCTGTCCAGTCCACATACCTCAGGAATCAGTTTTGTATCAACGAAGCCCAATCAATTCATAACAGAAACTTTCTTTCAATCCTGATCTTTTCAGGATATTGCTCTTTCCTGACATCCATTGTTCTAACTAAATAACAGTGTCAGTTATTAAGCGTGATGGGTGAGTTTATGGCTGAGTAAGTAGCCTTACAATTTTGTAGAAAAAAATGCAGCCTTAAAGGATCTCCTCAAATGAGATGTCTGTCAAATATATCTTAAAGATTTGATGACAGATTCTGTGACAGAAACAACGTGAGTTTCAACATCAAGCCAGGGATAAAAACACCGAAAAATGTGCCCACTTAAAGAGTTCACCATTGTCAGAAAAAAATATATAATCCAAACAGAAGAGTTCTTTATTATCCACAAAAATTTCCAAACTTTTTTTTTACTTTACTTTATTGAAGACATTTTCTTTTTAATTTTTAGTTTCAAATTCTTCCTTCTACCCCTGTTCCAACCACTGAGACAGCAAACAGTATATCAGTTTTTCATGTGAGATCATACAAAACATTTTTATATTAGCCACATTATTTTTAAAAGCAAGAAAAGTGAGAAAATTATAAAAATGATCTTGCTTTCAGATGACATTTTACAAGTTCTTTTGAGCCCAGAAAGACCTGTATCCTTTCACTTATAGTACATCTGGGTAAGGTGTTTTTGAGCCAATTTCTTCCAGAATTTTTAATTCATGGGGGAAGAGAAAAACTCATCTCATTTGTTTAATGGAGGAAAATTTCCATTTAGGAAAATATCCAAAATCTAGAGATTAAAAGGGTCCACATAAATTCTCTGATTCTTCTCTTAAAATTAATTCTCTTATTGCAGTATGGTTTGTGACTATCATTCAATTAAAAAGTCTCTCTCCACAGTTACAAATAGTTTTAACTATTTCATACTTTGTCTTTGTGTCTCTATGGTCCAGCACTATATATTATTTATTAATTGATTACCTTTTAACTGTGGATGTCTTCCAAGGCTCAGTCCTAGAGCATTTTGTATTTGATGCTGGAAGCAATAGGGAATCCCTGAAGTTTATTGAGTGACAAAGAGAGTGACATGATCAGACCTAAGGTTTATGAAAATTTCTGATGGCTAAATGGAAAATGGCATTGTTAGGCTATTGGAATAGTCCAGCCATGAAATGATGAGGGCCTACATCTGAGTGGTGACAGTGTCAGAGAAGATAGAGGTAAAGCTGAGAGATTTTACAAAGGTGAAATTGATAGGTCTTGGCAACAGCTAGGATATGGGAGGTGAGAAATAGTGGTGGCAAGAGACAGGAGTAATTCCTAAATTGCAAGCCTAATGGACTGGGAAGATGATGTTATCCTCCATAGTAATGGGGAAGTGGTGGCAATAGTGGTTGAAGGTGTAGGGGGAAAGAAGAGTGCTGTTTTGGACATGTTTAATTTAAAATATCTATTGGAGCTCCAAGTTTGAGAGGCTTTTGCAGGTGAGATTGGAGGTCAGCTGAGAGTTTTGGCCAGAATAGGTAGATTTGAGAATCATTGGTATTATATTTAAATCCAGGGGAGCTAATGAGATCACTGTATAAAGCAGCATAGAGGAAGAATTAGAAGGAAACCTAGATTAGTATCTTGAGGGATGCTTGTATTTGGACACTTATGTTTGGAGGGAGGGATCTGGATGAGAAGCTAGCAAAAGGGACTGAGAGGGACTGGCCATATAGATAAGAGAAGAGTGCTATCTGTATCCCAAAAACCTAGAGAAAAGAAAGTGTCTAAGAGAAGAAGGTGATTAACAATGTCAAAAAGGCAGCTAGGTAGCATGTGGCCTGAAATCAGGAAGACCTTGTGTGATTCTAGGCAAGTCATTAATTTCTGTTTGCCTAAATTTCAAGTGTAAAATGGAGTAATAATAGCATCTATATTCCAGTCTTTTGTGAGGATCAAATGAAATATTAATTGTAAAGCACTTAGCACAATGTCTGGTACATAGTAAGCACTATGACTATTGAAAAAACCTAAGAAATTATTGGTAATTTTGGAGAGAAAGCAATTTCTGTGAAATGATAAGGTCGGAAGCCAGATTATAAGGGATTAAAGAGGAAAGAAATTGGAAGTACCTAGATGCCTTTTCAAGGAGTTTAGTTTTAAAGGGCAGAAGAGATAAAAGATGGAAGGATCAAGTAAGGTTTTTTTTGAGAATGGAGGCCATTAGGGCATGTTTGGAGGCTGTAAAGTAGCCTGTAAGAATAAGCAAAAGAGTGAAGATAACAGGGGGGCAGTCTGGTTGGAAGAGATGAGATGAAATGACATCATTTAACAAGTAGTCTTGATAAGGAGTAAGCCACCTCATTATGTGAGAAAGGGATGAAGGAGGAGAAAGTGGTAGAAGGCATCTGAGTGATAGGAGTTGAGAAAGAGGGAATTCATAGCAAATAGTCTCAATTTTTTTCCTGTAAAATGATAAAGCAAAGATCTCAGTTAAGGGGAGGAAAGGAGGGCAATGGCATGAGAGGTTTGAGGAGGAATGAAAAACGTTTGGAAAAGATTTTGGAGAGAGGATAATGAGTTGATAAAGGATGAGCAGTGAAGCTCCAGTTGAGGTCATCTACTTTTGGAGTCTCTTCATTTTTCAGTCGACCAGACAGAATGGTTGTGTTATTTACTCCATCTTTGTTCAGCTGTATATGATTAGGAGTGAAAGTGGTGAACCATGGGAATGATCTAAGACTTCCATTAATATAAAGTATCTAGTCTATCTTTTGTGTCTAGTCTACTGAGTGGTTTTGATCACTCTTTTCATTCCGTCATCTCTGAAGGAAAGTCATTTTGCAAAGCCAGTTATTCAGGTTTTGTTTTTTTTTTTTTTTTTTTGCTGAGACAATTTGGGGGTGACCCAGGGTCACGTAGCTAGGAAGCGTTAAGTGTCTAAAATCAGATTTGCACTCACATCCTCCTGACTTCAGGACTGGTGCTCTGTCCATTGTGCCACCTTGATGTCCCTCTGTTCAGTCTTTAAGAAAAAAAAATTTACATATGCATCTATAATATATGTACAGACATATGCATATGTATCTATATATGTATGTGTACATAGACATATATACATGCATATACATATACTCAGATTTTGCTGTATATGTATGTTCTTTCCTTCCTTTTTCCTCAATTCTTCATCTGTTTCCAGGAATTCTAGTTGCATTTTTGCTCATGCTGGGTTTTTCTTTGAGGCTTTTGGAGTCTTTTTTTTCTTCTGGTTTTGTTTTGAATGTCTCTCTCATTTTAATCACTCTTTACAAGTGGGCTTCTTTTTGTTTGTTTATTTTATCATTCTTTCAGCTTATTTTCTGTTAATGTCAGTGCTGGCTTCTGTCACACTTCTGGAGGGAAGGTTTGGGCTATTACTATTGGTTTTCAGGGATATTGAGTGTTGTGTTATTTTAGAATTTCAGGGAAAGGCTTGAGCCTGCAAGCTTTTCAAAGTACCTGGATCCAGGGCCATTTCTCACTGCTGCTGTCCTGTTTTGAACTCTGCAACTTCTTGACATGGTTTTGGGTCTGTTCAAGAATAGATTGCTGTTGGACCCATTCCCTTTCAGCCAGCTGGAAAGTTCCATTGGTTAAGAGGCACAGAATTGTAGTTCCCTTTTGGTTTGATATTCTTATACTGGTTATTCTTCTGCAGTCTGGGTTGGAGACTATTCTGTGCTGGAATCTGAACCACGTTGCTGCTGGTTTTTGAACTTTCTTCTTTCTAGTTACACCAGCCAGGGACTCCTTTCTCAGTAATGCCTTCCTTGTATACAAGACCTATTCTTAGTTATTTGTAACTTGAAATTTTGTAATTGGTGGATAAAGCCTTTGCAGTGCCATAGTATGGGTCTAGTAGAGCCTCAGTATGAATCTAGGACCTCCTTTTGCTGGATTGGAGTGCTGCTGACCTGACCCTATGCCCACTGTCATCAGACCTTCTTGTCTGTTTTCTTTTGCCAAACTGGACTGGACAAATGACTCACTATGATTTTTTTCTGGTTTTCCCCATCAGGATTTGATCTAATGCATTTTGTATATCTGTCAAGAGGAGTTTTTAGAGGGAAATTCTGCAACATTGATTCCTATAACTGCCAATTTGGCTTTGCCTTTTGTTTGCTTGTCCTTTGTAGTTGAAGACCAAAATGATTATCCTGTGGTTTAAGTGCTGTGGATTTCCTACGTGAGCAGACTTCTGGGCCTCCAAGAAACAAAGTTCCTTCAGTTATCCTTGATCTGTGTTCACACTCCCTTCTCTGACATATTTCCTTTTCCCAATGCTCACAGGCTTTTGAGTGATTTTTTTTTTGTTCTGGAAAAAGGCTCTCCCTATTGTTTCTTTTCAAGTTTCTTGATCATTGCTTAATTTAAGGTCCTTTTTAAGTTTATATTTGGGACAGATGGGCTTTTCTGTAACCTTTCATGTTGCCATTTTAGTTGGAAGTCTTTAAAGTTTTGATGGGTTTATCTTGGATGAATTTAATACTTTTTATGAACCCTATAATGGAAAGAATGTTTGATTTCTAGTCAGAAAAAGCAATTCAAATCTTCTGCCATTTTTTACGAGTACAACCTTGGGCAATAACTTTGCTTACCACCAGCCTTACACACCTATTCCTCAACTGAAAAATGAGGGACATGGAGTAAATGATTTCTCTTTCCTTCCCACTCTGAATTATTATTTGTTGATATCTTTAAGATATTTTTCTTCTTGTTTTTTATAGAAGAGAGACTGAGGGAATACTGCGGTAAGAGTGAAGTCATTGTGACATTTCCTAGGCTTCTAGAATATTAAAGCTGAAAGTATCTTGGAAATTATCTAATTCAACTCATATCTTATAGTTAAAGAAACTGGAGCAGAGATTGTTTGACTTGTCCAAAATCATAGCTAGTATCAGCATTTCTGGGATTAGTACTCAGATTTTCTTAATTGTAGTGGGATTTTGCCACTTTCTTCAATAGCATCTAATACTAATGTCTACTAGAATATCTAATAGAGTGACAGAGAAACAGATAGACTTAACTAGAATGACTGAATATTTCTTTGGTCTTTTGACAAGATCATTTTTACCTAATTCTTTGTTCTTCTCTACAAGCCTTGTTTTTACTTTGGGAGTAGTTCCAGAAGCCAGGAATGTATATGCAGGTAGAGACCCGAACTGGCTCCCTTCTCCATCTGAAGAGGTCTCCTGGTATCCGATCCTGGTCTCTTCTTGTAGGTAAGCCCAGTAATATCTGGCTCTGAAATGGGAAAGTCTTTCTCTTCCACTCCCTTCTATTTTCCTTTTCACTGCTCCAACTACAAATGAAAAGTTATTTGTTCAGAGCTGTTGCTTCCTAGCTTCTATTTGTAAGCTCTGTGCAGGGAGGGAACAAAACTGTCTGATATTAATCAGTGGGTGATTAGGGACGACCTGGGGCATTAGTTCTAACTAAAGTTTTTTATTTTTGTTTCAGGTATCTTGTCCATTGGCTTGGCAGCTGCATACTACAGTGGAGGTACAGTGGCTCTCTTGCTGATTATTATGGATTTGTTTTCTTTGGAATTTTTCACTTTTTATCCTCTTGATTTTTCACTGAGATCCTTCTAGCATTTCTATCTTTATCTATGCTGACCTCTTTTGCTTCTTCATTTCCCTAAGGCTGAACTGACAATCAGATCTTTAGTTTAGTTAGGGAATTTTTATTAAGTACCTTCTAGGCAGGCTTTCCCAGCTTCTACCTTTAGTTGTTTGTTGTACATCCTGTCAAACTCAAGTGGAAATGGGGGCCATTAATCTGTACATGAGGATATGTACAGCCCGCAAATTGACTTTTTTTTAATGTAATTTTACCTATGGTTTATTATGTTTTTACTTGCTTTGTTATTCCCACTTATATTTTAATCTATTTCTAGTCACAACTGGAAGTGCTGTGGGCTTATGAACATGTGAGCTGTATGCTTGTCATTTCTATTGTATATCATCAAGTGTATGAATAACTTTGCTTACCACCATTGTATTTTTATTAAACATCTATGGAGATGTTTAAAGATGAATTTTAATTCATCCAGGAGGGATTTAGTGAGTTTATGTATTTTGATGCCCTTCTTCCCCTCTCTTTGATCTACATTTTTAAAAAATTAAATGCCTAGTGTTCTTTTTCTAGCTGGAAACTGCTTTACATATAATTCAATTTTTATATGCTTTGAATCTCCTCTTTCCTTGGTATTATTCATGTATCTCTATAAGGAGCCTAAGAATCACACTTAAGACAGACATTTCTACTCAGAAAATCATAAATTCTTAGAGCTAGAAGGGACTTTACTTATCATCTGTACCAGTTCCAATGATCTTGTGAAGAGAGCCAGCTACACCCAGAGAGAGGACTGTTGGAAACTGTATGTTTCACAACATAGCATTTTCATTCTTTTTGTTGTTGTTTGCTTGCATTTTATTGTTTTTCTCATTTATTTCCGGTTTGATTTGATTTTTCTTTGCAGCAAGATAATTGTATAAATATGTATGCATATATTGGATTTGACATATATTTCTTTCTTTTTGTTTTAATTATAGCTTTTTATATACAAAACATATGCATGGGTAATTTTTCAACATTGACCCTTGCAAAAACTTCTGTTTCAACTTTTCCACTCCTTCCCTCCATCCCCTCCCCTAGATGGCAGATAGTTGAATACATGTTAAATATGTTAAAGTATATGCTTAACATATATTGTACTACTTATCATCTCGGGGAGGGAGTGGGGGAGGAGGGGGGATTGGAACACAAGATTTTGCAGGGGTTAATGTTGAAGAATTATCCTTGTATATGTTTTGAAAAATAAGAAGCTTTAATTTAAAAAAAAAAAAAAATCACCCAAGTCCACAGTGAAATATAATCACTGAAACTCAAAGTAAAATTGATAAAACTGGAAAAGATATCATCTATTGTTGCTGTTTGTCTCTCATCTTGAAGAAGACCATGACATCAGGAAGGTGATGCCATTACATGTGAGTGAATTGGATTGAAAGAAGGAAGGGAGTATTGTTCAACCTGCTATCTGAGGGAGGGGGTGGGGGAAGGAGGGGAAAAATTGGAACAAAAGGTTTGGCAATTGTCAATGCTGTAAAATTACCTATGCATATATCTGGTAAATAAAAAGCCATATATTAAAAAAAAAAAAAAAAAAAAGAAAAAGAAAGAAAGAAAGAAGGGCACAGTCATCAGCCTCACTTTCTCCTTTGAAGCCATCTGATTCTAGTTGCAAGACAATCAGAATGACTGGAGATGGCCCTTGGATATCATCTATGTGAAACCACTTCATCCTACACAAAAAGAAATAGGGACTACAAAGGGGAATTGGCTTGTTCATTATTTCACATTAGCAGTGCCAGATCTATGATCATTGTTTTATATATCTTCTAAGCTCATCTAGACCACTGAAAGGAAGACAAGTACTAACTAAAGAGTTTTTTGCCAGAGTAGACAAGCTACTTTATATCTAGATATCCAGTATACAAAGTAGCTTGTCTGCAGCCTGGGCTCTGAGGTGCTTAAGAATAGGACATTGATTTTTAAGGTCTAAGGAATATTTTTCCTCTTTCTCCTCTCCCTCTTTTCCCCTTCCTCCATTGAGTGTAATTGCTACTGCTCTTTAGGACAGAGGTAACTACCCTATGGAATAATGAGAGGAAACTTTTCTGTCATTCTGGGCTTGTTTGCTTTCAGTTCAGTGTTGGAATTCCCTTTTTGCCTTTCATAGCTATTTACTCTGGATATTTGCTTTTCAGATAATCTAGGCTGGAAATTCTTCTATGTCACAGGGTGTCTGTTTGTGGCGGTACAGAACTTAGAGGACTGGGAGGTAAGGGCTAAAGTTAGCATCAAGGGCTGATGGAAGAATTGGAGTGGGAAGCTCCCCAGGAGAAATACCAAGATTAAGTGGGAAGGTTATTATTGATTGAGGGACATTATGGAAGATTTCATGAAAGAGGTGATGTTTGAGTGGGATGTTTTAAAAGTTGGGTAGAAATTTAGCAGGTAAAGAGTGGAAAGGAGGGTAGTTCAGGATAAAGACAGAGTATAAATTCAGTAAGCATTAGTGGACCAGAAAGTAAATTAGTTTGGCTAGAGCATAATCTGTGGAAGAAAGATTATGTTTGAGAGTCCTGTAATTTCTCAAGGATTCATTATTATTCTTTTTTTCAATCCCCAGATTAAGGAAATTATACTTGGTAGAAGAACATTTGGCTTTGATAAATCAAGTGTTGGGATGGGTGAACGAAGGATATTTTCCAAGTTTTTTTCTAAATTCCCTCTGAGAAATTTGTTTTCTTTTAGAGTAGAAAATAATATCTGACAACAAAAAATCTGCAGTACATTTGAAGGATTAGGGAGATACTATGGGACTGAGAACTGTTAATCATAATCATTAAGTGCAGGGGAACTGTTTGTTTCTTTTCTGGAAGTTTGAGTGAAGATAGTGTTGTCTTCTGAACTCAAGACCTTGTGTGGTAATCTTTTGCTGTTTTTTTTTTTTTTTTTTCCAGGAAGCCCTGTTTGACAAAACTACTGGGAAAGTAATCTTGAAAACATTCAATCTCTACAAGAAAATACTGATGGCTTCTAGGGCATGCCATGAACAAGGTAAGAGTTGTATTGCATATGCTGAAATATTTCAGTTGATACAAAAGGATCACTTTTGTTTATTAAACAATCTTTTTGATTGGCTAGTCTAGAGTTTTCAAACTAAGCTTTGAACCTCAAACAAGGTAATTGAAAATCCTTAGGTCTATAGATAGATGGGAAGAAATTCATTTAATATTTTCCCTCTCCCTCTGCCCTTTTTTTTGGGAGATGATGAATGTATACCCTTATAGTAAGGGCTTATCGAAAAGTCACATAAGGAACAAAATGAAGATTCAAACCCCAATCTTCTGAGTCCATATAAGCTTTTTCTTTTGCACCACATGGTCTTCCATGTTCTTAGGTATTGTGATTTGGCTTGTGAATATAAGGTTTGAAAACTATTCTTTTGCATCAATATGAATTTTCCAAATCCAGTTTGGCTTTTTATTTTTAGGAGCAAAGTGTAATAGCACTGAAACTGCTTGGATATTATTAACCCTATAGTCAAGTTCAAAACTTGTTTAAAGAAAAAGGAGATTATTAGTCTTGAAGTCAGGAATTATTTTTTTCCTATTCTATAAGGACCTTCATGGCTCCCTGTAGGCCAGGCACCTGGTTTTAAATATTGTCTAGATAAGTAAGTGATGCCATGTTAAACTCATTTTGTTTTGTAAAATAGAAAACCAGCTATGGGGTGTCAGGACCTGGAGGACACTTAATGCCATGTTAAAGCTTCCTTTAGGATTCCTACTGCCTATCAAGAATTTAGAGGCAGGAGGAAGAGAGAGAGATGATATGGCCCACTAGGTTCGTACTGATCTCCTTTCAACCCTATGAATTTAAAGAGTGAATGAGAGAGAGAGTTCTGTTTTCATAATCTGCAGTTATCTGATACAAAAGAAACTCTGAGTCTTGCTAGAACTGCTCTTGCTCAAGAAATGTCTTGGTTCCTGGTTATATTCATTTTTTAGATTGGTTCTGTTTGGGAATAGTTTTTTGCTAACTCATCATAATAGTTGTTCATTTAGGATAATTTTAAGCAGCTTTGTTATATTCAAGTACTAAAGCCACCAGCTTGGAATCTTTTTTCCTTCTCTATACCCATCTAGTAAGGCTGAGCTTGGATAATCACAAACAGGCAAGATATACACCATTGACTTTTCTTAGAGACTTTGTCTAAATCACTCATTTTGCAGATGAAGAAAAAATCCCAGAGGGATTTCCCAAGATTACAAACTCGTAATTTGAACCCAAGTCCTTGATTTTCAAATGTGATGTTCTTTCTATTATACCACATGGTACCTTATGGAGGAAATTAAGACAAACAAATAAGAAGGCTCTCTTAATTAGTATATATGAGATTGGAAACCGGAACCAGATTTGCTTTCCTATGAAAGAGTAATAAATCAGTTATGATCAATGATTCCTGGGAAGGATGTTGCTTTGTTCTATAATACTATTGTTTTGACTCCATGTTTGGAAGTAGATTAAGCAGAATCCTACTATGTTGACCTGGAAACAGACTAAGAAATAAAGGTTGGTCAATATTTCTTATTGATGCTGAGTACTTTCTAAATACTCAATTTCTTCAAATCATAGAATCTCATCGTGATATTGTTGGAGAAAACTTTAAAGTTTAACTATTGTTCTTGCCCACAGTTGAAGAAATTGAAGCTTACCCTGGGAGGAAAAATGATTTGCCATAAGGCTTTTTATCCAGCTCATAAAGACAGGAATGGAATTCATTGCTACTGATTTTTGTGTTGGGTGAAATATGTTTACATGAAATTTAGTAAAGCCTCAATTCAGAGTTATAGGCTTTGGAAAAAAAACCATGACTGTTATCACTGACATCATTTTGTGATGTTTTCTAACATCTGACGTTCTTATATGAGTATTGACTGTTCTTATCTTTTCAGTGGTAGTTGGACTGAATGACATTAAGGATGTGAATGTCATTGAAGAGAAAGTTCGATATTTTGGAAAGGGCTATACTGTGGTACTTCGGTTTGCTACGGGCTTTTCCTATCCTCTTACCCAGAGTGCAGTGATGGGTCATAGGAGGTAAGATGACAGTGTCTTGGAAATAGTATGTGGATAGGGACAAATGGGGAGCTGTCAGTGACAGTTAAATTATAGATGTTAAATCTATAGCTTAGAACCCATTTTATTTTGGATTCTCTTTCAAGTTACTGACATTATGTAATCTTTTGTCTCTGGTTCTATTCATTAGTGACCACATCCTAATGTCATAGGATTTAAAGTTGGAAGGAACTCTAGACATTATTTAGTTTCAGCCACCTAATTTTACAAATTATAACTAATTGAAGGCCCTTAGAGTGAAAATGACTTGGTGAAGGTCACATAGTAAATAACTGAACCACCATCTGAATCTAGATTCCTTGACTTCAAATATAATGAACTTTTAAATATACTACTATCTTGTCTAAAATCATGGTTGTTTATATCTAGACTTTGTGGCTGTCCCTAAGCCTGAATCATTTTTTTTTTTCTTGTGCTTTGTAATTCATTCTAGTGAGTGTGCCTTTTGGAAATCCCCCTGGGATAGATCCTTTTGAGAAAGGATAGTGCTAGAATAGCTTTTTATTCCTTGGCTTTCCATCTGATGACTTTTTGTTACTACTTCTTGAGTCACCAAGGAGTAGAATGGAAACAAGAATAACTATTGCCATTTTACAGACAAAAAAAAAACAAAAACTGAAGGCCAACCAATAGAGACATCTGGATCATATAGACCTCAGCATGATTTGGTTACACAGTATACAGTCTTTCATCTGGGCAAAGAAATTGGGAATGATGAAGTGCTTAAGCATCAGCTTTGCATAAGAGCCAAGGGCTTGGCATTGTCTATAGTAATAAGGGCCTGCATTGTGATAATAGTTTTATGATAGGTCATTTGTGAAGCTTTGTGAAAAGCTAAATTAGAGTGTAATTATATAATCTCTACTCTAAAGCTGTCATTTTCTTAGATGATTTCAAATCAAATCATCTTTTTATGTTCCCTCAAAAAGCCTTTTGATTCTTTGGGGCCTTTGTTTAGGTGGGCAATAAGATGTTCTGGGTCAAGAGAGATATTGAAAATGACTGTTCCATTTCATGATTCCTTTTTATTATAAAGTTTTTATTCATTGAGGCAGGTCCTAACATTGGCTTGTATGTTCCTAAAGTTGACACCTAGTGGAATCTTCATTTGCTTCTGAACTACTCATAGAAAGAAATTAATGGCTAGTGGTAATGGCTTTCCTTTGAGGTTTACTTTTGGCTATAACCTTCCTGTCAAATAACTTATAACTTGAAAGAAACCTTTTTATCTGAAAATTTTGACCTCTTAAAAGTCTAGAAGGCTTCATAGTTAGTTTTGACTTATACTGTATTCTCTCTCTTTTCTTATATATGGGAAAACCGAAGCACAAAAAAAGTAAAAAAGACAAACTTTTCCAAAGTCACACAGCATTTCCATCCTTAAAGTTTGCCTGCTTTCTGAGGGTATTATTTGTAATGATGTTAAACTACACATTAAATCAGGGGAAAATAAGAAAGGGAGCAGACTAGAATAAAAAGGAGATGACTTGGAGGGATTGGGGGTGAAGAATAAATCTTCTGCTTCATTTTTCTTGGGCTATTATATATGTGTGTAAAGGATTTGGGGATGCTCTTATATGGTAATTAACTTGAATTTTCCCTTTTCCTTTTTCTTCCCACTCTTTATCTTAGTGATGTAGAAGTAATTGCCAAGCTTATCATCAACTTTCTGGAGCTGCGCCAGCCAGAGAGCCCCAAAGACTTGTCCCAGAGCAGTGACAGTGATGTGGATGAACCCAGGCACCAGAACTAAGTTTGACAGAGTGGCCTGAATAATTGAATTTGGCTAACCTATTTCTTCTGCAACTTTTGATACTTCTTTCTTTCTTCCTTTCCTCCAGGGCTGCTTGTTTGATTGTGTTTGGTTTTTACAGTGATGTGGGTTGCTAACAGAGATCTATGTTTTGTTTCTGCTTCTCTGGCAAAGCTTCTAGCTCACTAAATTGGACCTTAAGTTCTGTGACTATTTGTTGAGTTTGCCCCTTCTTTCTCATTTGTTATGTAGTTACAGAACTTAATGGGACCTTAGGGACTATCCAACCCTGTTATTTTACAGAAGAGGAACCTGAAGCTGAGAAAGGAGAAGTCCCTTTCCTAAAATCACAGAGTTTAATAAATGGAAGAGCTGGGACATGAACCACATAATATATAACTCCATTGTTCTTTCCACTATACCATGTTGCCTTAAGCCTTTCTCTCAGGAGTGAGAAATTAAGCTGACATGTCTCCTCAGCCTCTGGTCAGTTTCTATAACATAGAGGACCTGGACAAGAAGGTTCTTTTGTGATTTTGCTTCAGGGATGATAAGGATGAAGAAATAAAAAATGAAGGAAAGACTTGAGCAGAATGAGATTCGGAGAGGAATGTGGATGTCAATTATTTGGAGTTACTTCTATTGAGCATGAATTCCTAATCTGTTGTCAATGGACTCATGGACAGATTTCATGGAACATTTGAACTTAGATGGGGAAGAAAAAAATTTACATATCTATTTTCACTATCTCCAGCTGAAATTTAGCATTTCTTTTGGTTATGAATTTGAAAAACAGCAACAACAAAACAGTATTGTAAGAAGGGAGTCCATATTACATATTTCACCATACTGTCAATGAAGTCCAGGACACAAAAATGCTTAAGAACTGGCCTAGAAACATTTGAGCATATTTAAAATCATATCTACAAAAACAGCTGCCTCATTATGGGACCAAGGCAACTGCAACTTTGGTTGTTAAATATTTAATTGCTTCTGTGAAATTTTAGGGAGCTGAAAGTCCCAGACTTTCAAGCAGGGACTTAAAGTGGTTATGTGGCCATTGCTAGTTGGAGATTCAGTGGACCTTTTAAATGTTTGTCTCTGGAAATTGTTAGGAAGCCAAGCTTATTTTAGCCTCCTCAATATTTCTCCACAACTGGGAGCACAAGTGTTTGAATTGTGAGAGGCCAGAAGTCCCAGCTATAGGCAATGAAGTTCTACAAATGAATTGAATAGGCTACTAGAGAAATGAGGTCGCTGTGTACTTCCAGCTCTGGTCCTATCATCTCCCTAAAGGGGCTGAAGTCTGAAGATTGGGGGAAAGGTAAAGCAGCAAAGTATACCCAACTATAGAATGAGGTATGTTTTGGAGATTGTGATTAAACTAGGAAGTTTTCCAGAGATCTCAAGGTGTTTTCCTATTTCCTTTGTATTTTGAATAACAATTGCCCTTTTCTAATAAGCCTGTCTTTCTTCTGTCTATTGTGAACCAAAGGAATAGAGCATAAATTGGAGTTTGGAACATGGCTTGTGCATCCAGCTCCGTCTTATTGTAAATAAGTCTCATAAATGGGTGATCATGTAGAATCTTTCTTGTAGATGTGTTTCTAAGAGGGAGACAGTGGCTGTTGTTGGCATGTTTAAGTATATTCAAGAGTTCTTGAGTCTCATTTTGAGATCTGTTTTTACCAGATATGAAATCTGAAATCAGAGATTTAAAAGTACCTTTCCTTTACCTTTCTTTTACTTTTTTGACTTCAAGACTACTGGACTTATTAATAACTTTTCAGCCAAAGAAATATTGTCACTCCATAGTGGAAGCCATTTTAGCTAAATGGAAGAGAAATTGCTTTTTGTTAAACCCATGTCTGTAATATTCTTCTCTAAAATGTAATGTTCTCTGGGAGCAGGTTTCTTGGGGGGCTCTGGTGGCAGCCTTCTTTCCGTTCAGTAATCACCACAAGTGCAGCCAGGGGTTAAAGTCCAAATCGCTCCTTTCCTGCAGCAGTAGTCTTGGTTCCAAGAGCATGAGCTCCCACCTGCCTTCTGAATTTCCCTGACTTAATTCTGGTTGATGCTCCTAGCTTATATAGGTGTGAATCTTGTGGAACTATATAGTAAGTACTAAGTACTTATACTGAACTAGAGAACTATTAATTAAGCACCATGCTAGATAATAATAATAATAGATAACTATTGTTTCTATCAATTTCACTGACTTAGCACTTGTTTCAAGTTCTGGCCTGTAACACATATCAGCTTCTAGGAATTCATTCTCTGAGTTACCTTTCTTTTTACTTTCACCATTTTTAATAAGCTATTTGGGGAAACTTATATGTGGGATAGAACTGTTTGGCTAGTGGGCCCAAGCCCAGAAGAACTGGATGAACTATGCTGTGGACTGGTAGCTTCTGGGAATATGGTTTATAAAGTTTAGCCCCTGGACTGATATAAACTCAGACCACACTCAACTGAGACTTGGCCTATTTTCTTGCATGTTGCGATCGATGCCTTGCATGGTCATGTTTTCCTGGCTTGTCTTGGCTTGGAAGAATGAAGGCATCTGCCTTTCAGTTACTTTTTTTGGCTTAGTGCTACATTTTTTTCTTCAGAAAAGGATATGTATGTGGACAGATTGATCTAGGACAGGCCAAGTCTTATTTAATGTAAAATGGCCTTGCTATTTACACAGCAGGATAGATACCGTTTATATAATCAGCCTTATATATAACCTTTTATATAATCAGCCTTTGGCCGATTCTTCTGAGACAGGAGTATCTCAGTTGTTGGAATTCTCTTCCTGCAATTGCCCTCTTGAAGAATAAAGAAGACCCAGTTTTAACTTACAAATATGTACTCATCTAGAATTTCTGTAATCTGTTTTTCTTTTTAATCTCAACATCTTAATTTCTCTGTGACTCAGTAGCTAGATATCTAGTTCTCACAGAAAACAGGGGAGGAATCTTGGAAGTCATCAGACTTCAAAGCACCAGCCTCACTTTCTCCTCCACAGTCTTCTAGTTCCAGTGGTAAGATGTAGATTAGGTTCAGGAGGGATGGCCTCAGATGCTGAGATGAAGCACCTTCTATTCCCTTAAACTGAAAGACAGATCATATATATTAAAGATTGAGTTTGGGTTGCTCCATCACAAGTCTGTGTTATATAAAATCATATAAAGAAGTCATTACTTGTGTGACACTTAAGAACTATTCTTTTCTGTGGCTACAATGAACCATATATTTTATATATGTTCTCTAGTCATAAGGTATAATAAAAGCATGAATATCAGGGGATAGCCATTTACTGGTGAAATAGCTGGTCAATTTTTTTTTAAATAATTGAACAGCAATTTACATTTTCTAGTTAATCAAGATGGGTAAGTGAAATTCCAAAAATATCTTGAAAGTTCTTTTTAGTTATTTAATTCACAAAAGTTAATCTTTTTGCTACAGTGGCCTGTAGAAAAATATAGAATATAGAAAATCCTATTTTCTATTTGCCTTTAGGCTCACTTGGTAATTGGCAGTGGCAGAGTAGATAGTGAGAAAGGCAAGGAACTTTTAAAAAAAAATCCACAATCTGAATAATTGGGCCCTAAATAATTGAAACTTGACAGTGACTTCCTTGGTACAGGAATCCCTAGTTCAGATCAATAGCATGGGCTTTGTCATTCTATCTTGGTGAACCTGATCCTGACATTGACCCTGTAAATTATAAATTGATTTATCTAGAAATACTGTGGTAGTTTACCTGCTCCTGAAGCTCTCCTTATCTAATGCTGAAAGCTGATTGTTACTTCGGGAGCTTTTAGAAAACATTTCTTGAGTAGATTTTCAATTTTCCTGTAAGGCATGTAGGAAAATCACAGGAATTACCTTATACCTCCTCAGAACCTTCTGCCTCTGGGACTCCTTCCTTCCTCTGATTAGAGAGAGTGGGAGGTAGGCATCTGGGAGTTCTGCCCAGATTCTCCAATTTCAGGAGGACACTCAGGGAATTTCCCTTGTCATTTTTCACCTACCTGCTTTCCTAAATGAAATCAACCCAGAAACTTTTATCATCTCAGATAATTTCCTATCCCAGCTGCATGATAATATTGTGCCAGGCTATTCCCTTCTCCCACTTTTTGCTTTTTTATATATAATCACCATTAGACTGTGAGCTCGAGAGCAGGGATAGTCTTATGCCTTTCTTTTTATCCTGTTCTCAGCTTGATACCTGGTGCATTATAAATGTGCTTAATAAATGTTTATTGACTGATTTTGAATTATCCTTTTCAATCATATGATATTTCTGTATGATTATTGTAGTTATACTTTCTTAACCTTCATTAGTTTCTTTAGTTAAGCAGGTGGTATCTTGTTGCTATTGAAACATAAAAGGATTTATATTTGACTATATTGTTTGAAAATGACCAAAAACCAGGGTTGGTGTTATAAACATTCTCTTGCCATTCAGTGAAATTCAAATTGTGTGTGTAGCTGCTGGGAGTAGTAGAGTTCCTTTCTGTTCTTAGTCTTCTTCTAGGTGGTAACAGAAACTCTCTGGGTGGCTCTGGAGTTGGCTTTTTTGTTTCTAAAGCAATTATGTTGCCAATAGAATTAAAACTAATAAGCTTGTGGAAGTCTATTGGTTCTATTTCAGGAATATTCATTTTTGATTGGAGAGAAAAGGTAGAATATATTTACATATATAAAGCCAGTTTTTCCACTGCCATAAAGGAAATCACCAACTCGCCCACCAAGAACCATTCATTCATTCTGATAAGTCCCAAACCTGTGTTTGTCTGTTTCCATTTCCTACAAATTATTTTACTCACTTAACTGGGCTTCCATTCAAACATTCTCAAAGTCTAGCTTAGGCACCCATCTTAAAAGATTACTATTTCTTAAATTTCCTCCAATTTCCTTCCCTGGATACATTTTCATCAAATCACAGAATTTCTTGAGTTTGAAGAGAATTTAAAAGTCATTTAGTTCAATGTGTTTTCTGAGCAGGAATCCTTTTTACAAGATTTCTCAAGAGAGAAAGAGTCTTCTCTTTGGAAATCTATGGGAGTAAGCTATCCAAGCTTCTTTAAACAGCCGGTTTCATTTTTTGACTTCTCTATCAGGAAGGTTTGCTTTATATTGAGGTGATATCTACATTTATGCAACTTTCACCTATTGCTCTAATTCTGCCTCCTGGAAACATGTCTCTTAAATATTCAACAGTAGTTATCATCGCTTCCTTAAGTTTTCTCCAGATTAAATATCCCTGTTTCCCACAAATACCTGTACAGTATATATTGCCTTCAGTCTTCTCAACATTCTTGATTATATCTCTGTGAAGGCACTACTGCTTGCCAATGCCTTATTTAAAATGGTGAACTGGATACAATATTCCCTATGTGATCGATCACTTTAGTGCCCCTGTCAAGAACCTATTCTAACTCACTACTACCTTTTAAAACAGATAATTACAACTTCCCTATGGTGTCAAAGCAAAATCTGTAGCAGAATGGGAATGGGTAGTAGTTTTTCAATAATGACAGTAAAGAGGTGGTGGCAAGTCATCCATTCTTATTTTGTGATTTTTGCAGTTAATATAAGCTTATTAAGAACTATTCTTTTTTTAGTTTAGCATTACTAATTTTAGTTCACCCAACAACTGAATAAGAATTTCCTCTCTAGCATCCTTAACCAGTGGTGCTCATCTAGCTGTCCTATACTGGAAGACCTTTAATAATAAAAGACCCTACTTGAGAGAGCCTATAATGTTTTTGTAAAGTCCTAATTGCTGGGAAGTCTTTTGGGTTTTCTACACATTTCTACACATTCACTGTTTCTAAGTCTAAATTATTTTCCTACTGTCTTCTAAAGGCTCAACATACCCTTGAGGTTCAACATCCAGAGTTCTTTTAATCAGTTGTCATATGACATGTGCTTAGTTTCCTCACCATCTGTATAATTTTTTGTCTGGAAGTACTCTGGCACTTCAGTAAGAGAATAGTAATACTCCAAATGATTCTAAGAGGAAATGTGAGGGGGAAGGGACCCCCCAAAGTAAATCTTACACAATTTATAATTTTGCATAGAGTCTGAGAGTGTCACTCAAGAAAAAAATCTTAACTACAAATTTTGGACTCTTTAGGCTTTTTAAAGCCTAAACTTGTAGAGGACAAAATTTTAAATTTGTATTGCATCAATGCAGAACAGAAGTATGGAAATAGTAGTTTCTGCCTAGTTGTATCTTGATTGTAAAACTGTCACTAAAGCCATAAGAACTTAGCTACTATGGGGCTTCAATATAAATATGAATACCAGGGTCTAGCCTAGGACCAAGCTACAGTTTAGATGTTTAGATGTTTCTTTGGCTTTTGGCTTATAGTTTTTATTGTGCTGATGTTTTATAAAGAATATATTTAAACTTTCTGCATTTGTTTTTATAAAGGTGCCATATATAATGGAGTAATTTTTTTATTACCATTTATAATAATCAGACATCTGTCACATCTGATTTTTCTATTTCTTTTCAGAATCTTTCTTGTTTATATTTTTGTTAGATTTGTCTAGGATGGAAAGGGACACACTGAGGTCCTCTAATATTATAGTTTGTTATCTATTTCATTCTGCAGTTCAATTATTTTTTTCTTCAAGTATTTAAATGTTATGCTATTTTTTTGTGCATGTATTTCAGCATTAACATTATTTATAATACCTTCAAGCATAATGTAATTTCTCTGGTTATCTTTTTTCGCTTTTTAAATTTTAGTATCTTTTTACTGATGCCTTTTAGAAACTTATGATTGCCACCCCTAATTTTTTGGATTCAACTGTAGCATAATAAATTCTGCTTCATCCTCTCGTGGTAATAGCTTTTACCTCAATGTCTCTTTTCAGATTTTGCCCTAACACAAGATTTTTCAATCAAACCCACAGGAACCCTCCCAACCTTGTCCTCCCCTCAGTAAGTGATTAGCCTTGGCCATCTGTAAAAATATCCACTGAGCTAGCAGTAGGTAAGCCTGCCATATAAGATGGGTCACTTCCATGACAAAAGTATTAAGATTGAGCTGCTATTGCTGCATCTAGATCTTGCAACAGCTGCTGTAGCTTCTGGATGGTGGGATATGTATTTTCTTCGAGCCACTCCTCTACTGCATCTGGGTAGAAAATTCTTTCAAGTGCTGCCTGCAACTCCTGGATGATAGCATTCCATCTGCTTAGGAGGCTGAAGAGAAATAGAAATAGAAATAGAAAAGGTTGACTCAGTTTGACATGTGAGTCCTCATTAAAAAGTTGAAATATTATAGGAATCTTTTAAAAGGAAGTGAAGAAATAAAGTGAGAAGCTCTTGGAGCTAGCTATTAATGTCTAATAGAGTGATGTAAAAAGAAGATTCATTTGAAGAGTTTTATCTGGTCTTTGAGTTTAAATTTTGACTCAAAAAATTATTTTATTTCAAAGCTGTTTTTAGCACAGGGATTTAAAATCTAGTTATTTTAGAAAAAATGACAGATGAACTGTACCAAGTCTGGTAAAAGAGCTGATACTACTACCTGATGGCATCTGGTTGGATGTGCTGGATCATAACTGGGTGAATCATTTTCCTCTTGCGGTGGTAAGGGCTGAACCAGCCTGTCACATACCTATAAATAAATGCATTGGGATTGTACTCAGTAGTCAGAGATATATTCAGCTATTCCGTACTTATTATTTAATGGCTTATCATGAGGCATTGGTTTTGTAAGACTTCTGACACGATTGAAAAATCTGGTAGAGGCTGCTTCATTCATCTATGATTTGTTCTAAATAGACTATGGTGAAGGAAGGAAACAATTTCTTTGGAATTGTTCTACACTTGTTAATAACTAACCTGTTTCGATGATTTCAGAGAGGCCTGGAAAGACTTACATAAACTGATACTAAGTGAAATGAGCAGAACCAGGAGATCATTATACACGGCAACAACAAAACTATAGCATGATCAATTCTGATGGGCATGGCTCTCTTCAACAATGAGTTGATTCAAACCATTTTCAATTGTCCAGTAATAAGAAGGCCATCTACACCCAGGGGGAGGACTATGGGAACCGAGTGTGGACCACAACATAGCATTTGCTTGCATTTTCATTTTCCTTCTCAGGTTTTTTTTTTTTTTTCTAGATCTAATTTTTCTTGTGCAGCAAGATAACTGTATATGTATAAATATATATAAATATAATGGATTTAACATATATAACATATATTGGACTACCTGCCATCTAGGGGAGAGGGTGGGGGAAAGAAGGGGAAAATTTGGAACAGAAGGTTTTTCAAGGGTCAATGTTGAAAAAATTACCTATGCATATGTTTTGTAAATAAAGATATAACAACAAAAATAAATAAACAACCTGTTTCTTTCTAGCAGTTCATCCACAGAGCGCCTTAGATGAAAGCTGACCTGAGTGACCAAGGAGAAGACATCACTGCCAGGGAAAGTCCCAGAGCTTTCACTAGTTAGAAAGAAAGTCTTCATCAGTTTTAGCACTATCAAAAGTTTGGGGCTCATAAGAATGAAATTAGAAGGAATTGGTGGTTTTACCTCATAAAATTGTTGATTTCCAAATTTGACATCCCTAGGTATTTCTCCACTATTTTTTTTACATTGTCAGTATAACCTCCTGAAAAAGAAGCATTTTCTTTCATTTATTTGTTTATTTTTCTGGGGCCATTGGGGTTAAGTGATTTGCCCAGGGTCACACAATTAGGAAGTGTTAAATGTCTGAGGCCAGATTTGAACTCAGGTCCTCTTGACTTCAGGGCTGGTGCTTTATCCACTTTGCCAACTAGCTACCCTAAAAGAAGCATTTTCTTTAGTAAAAAGAGAAAAGTGAAACAAAGAAAGTGAGGGAGATCATATATATATATGCAGAGAAAATGTCTATTTTAAAAGAACTTATTTTAGTTTATTGGCCTGGTTGGGAAAGCTGTGAATTCATTGCTTAGCAAAAAAAAGCCTTTGGAGAATTTATTAGGGGTAATTTTCCAATTAGGCAATTCCTCTCCCCAAGCCTGTATTTGTTCCCCTGTAGGAAAATTATCTTGATATTTCAAGGCCTTTTTCTCTAGGGCTATTTCTTATAAATGGAATTTATTTTAGTTTCTTGAACTCTACAGGCTTTCAAAAGTCAGGCCTATTGAGAAGATTCAGTCTAGTGACATACATTGAGCATGGTAATGAGATTTTTTTCCTCCTCCCTTTGAAAGATAGCATAGTTGTTTAGCTATAATGAAATTATCCCACAATCTTATCCCAAAACAGGCACTTTCTTATTTAGAATAACTCCATGAAGAATTCAAGGTAGTGGAATAGCATATATTTCTTGTGTGAAAAGGGAAGGTCAAGCTATGTGTGGGGAGCGCTCCAATATGGCAGTTACTACACACACACTTGATCCCTGTATTCCTGGGAAGAAGAAAAAAAAGGAAAGTAATATACACTACCGTGTTTGAGTGCCTGCAGACATACTGCTAGGGATGGGATTCCCACAGGGAGCAGCTCACAGAGAACAGAGAAATGGTCATATCTGGAATCCACAAAAGGAAGAAATATTTATTTTTAATACTGGGAGAGAATTACATGATGAATCTTACTTCCCCTTTGCTCAGGATATGATCTCATTCTATGTATAGACTATGTATAACTAGTTACCCAGTATGTGGTCAGCCCCTTTAAGATTATTAAATTCTTAGATTATCTTGATTTTTTGTTGCCCTGCCTACTATTATAGTCCCTTTCCCCCATCCTATTCTGATTTTCTTTTTCTCTAATCCTGTTTTGTGGTTTCAGATTGTTGTTGGAGAAAGTTATGTTAGTTTGCACACTAAGCCTGCTACACATATCACCAGCTTTTTTTTTTTTTTAAACTTCTTGGTGAACTTTTTATTTCTAACCTCCTAACTCCCTGTAGCAACTCCTTCAATCCTTTATTTATCAGTCCTCCCTGTTAGTAGGTAATTATTCTTTTCTTGAGAAAACTCAGAACTCCAACTACCTTACTTTGCCTTAAAATACTTATTATTCATTCTTTTCTTTTTTTCCTCTCAGAACTATGGTTTTCCTTTCCAAATTCAACTACTCTATGACCTTGATCCCCTCCTTTTCCTTCCCTCCTTAGGAAAAATGGCCCTGTTAATTACTTTGTAAGGTCTCTACATTCTGCCTCTCCATTAGCTTTCTGTCTGCTAAGCAGTATTTTCAGATTTTTTCTATCTATCTTAGGGAAAAACAACATGATTTCAAGATACTCCCATGTTGTCACCTTTCTTTCCAAACCAAAGTTCTGAAAGAACTGATCTTGCTCTGACATTTTCTGAGTCTTCCTCAATCCTCTGACTCCTCTCTACTGAAATTGCTCTTGAGTTTTCAGGCCTTCTCCTTAACCTATTTATGGCATTATATCCCTCATTACTTTCCCCCTTTTCCTATCTGAAACAATTTTCACTCTCCTGATCCTTTTATTTCTGTTCCTTCCCCCCCCCCCCCCAAGTCTTCCTTTTCTTCTTGCAAAGAGCAGCTAGGTGGCACAATGGATAAAGAGCTGGGCCTAACTAAAGTCACGAAGACTTGAATTCAAATCCTGGCTTAGACACTGTGTAACCCTGAATAAGTCACTAAACTACTGATCTCAGTTTCTTCATCAGGAAAATGAGCTAGAGAAAGAAATGACAAAACCATTCCAGTATCTTTGCCAAGAAAACCTCAATTAGGGTCACAAGGAGTCAGACCACCAAAATATCTTTTTGAAGCTTATCTATGCAAATTCAAAGTTTGTCTACTCCTTGTCCTGCATATACTTTCACTCATTTCCCTTGATTGGGGTCTGGTCAAGGTGATGGAGATGGAATACTCCTTGCTTGCCATCACTAGGTAAATTCTCCTTTGAGGTCTACATAATTTACATCTTCCATCCAATCAAAATCTTGGTAATTATCTATAGACTTCTAGGAAACTCCCCTTCCTTCTTTTTAATGAATTCAGTACCTAGCTCATAATCTTTCTCTTTTCCCCAATCCTGTTTTCATACTATGTATTTTCAACATACATATTGATACTTCCTTAGACACTCTTAACCTCCCAGTTTTTTAGTTTATTCATTTCCCATTATCAACTCCTCATTGACATACTTTTACATCTTGCCATAGCCCACAAATTTATCATTTCCATGTTAATGAACTCTGAAATTCCCTTATCTGATCACTCTACTGGCTTTCTACCTCTCTCTCTGCCTTTCCATTCCAAACTCTACTACTCATCACATCTTGACTTCCAAATCTTTGATCCCTCAGTTCTTTTGTAGGCCATCTCCCTTGCATTAGCCATTCTTTTCTCAGATCCAGTTCAACTCAACAATGTCCTTCTCTAAGGGATAGCTGTTAAAATAGCAGAAGAGATCAGAATAATCTAAGGTCAAATCTCACTTGTGTGATTCTGGGAAAGTCACTTAACTTCTGTCTGCCTCAATTTCCTCCACTATAAAATGGGAGTAATAATGACACCTATCTTGAAGGGTTGTTGAGATGATCAAATGAGATAACATTTGTAAAAAATGCTGAACACAGTGCCTACCTGCAATAGTATTGGTTGGTCTGCTTGCCACAAGTTTCTCCTTAGTCCAGTCCATTTTCCATTTATCTTTTTCTTTAAATGAAGGTCCAACTATGCTACTCCCCAACTGAAAAAAAATTCCCTATCACTTCCAAGATTAAATATAAAATCCTATTTTGTATTCAAAGTCTTTTATAACTCACTGTCCCTTCCTTTCTCCCCTCTCTTTCCTCTCTATTCTTTTTACAATTTACTAGTAGAGTACCGGATACAGCACTAGATATAGTCAGGTAATATGACCTCAGACACTAGCTGTATGTGCCCTGGAGCAAATCATTTAACCTTTGTATGCCTCAATTTCCTCAACTATGAAAATAGGTATAATAATAGCATCTACCTCACAAAGAAGTGGGGATCAAATGATATAGAGACAGAGGTATATAGATATATAAAGTGTTTATCAGGCACTATGGAAATGACTACTCCTTTCCTTCCCTTTTCCCCTTCCTCTTCCTTTCCCCCAATCCCCACAATGTATAAAGATCCAGTGACATTGACCTTGACCAGGATCCTTTGTCTCTTGGCTTTAGAGATTTCATTGCATGCCTGGAATATGCTCCTTCTTTAGCTCCTCCTAACTTCCTTCAATTTCCAGGTAAAATCCCAACTTTTACAGGTAGCCTTTCCCAATCTTTACTATCAGTGCCTTTACTGTTATTTCCCATTGCATTTGTACATAACTGCTTGCAAACAGTTATTTGCAGATTGTCGTTTCTTTTACATTGTTAGCTCCTCTAGATCAGGGAATGCATTCTGCCTTTCTTTGTATCCCGACAATTTAATACAGTGCCTGGTATACAAGTGCTTAATAAATGCTTACTAACTGATTTGCAGTATCTTGATTCCTTCATCTTTCATATCAATTTTTTCTAATCCCAAATGCGATTACTATAGTTTAAGTATTTAATGGATCTTGTGCTATTGCTATTGTCTATGAATCATTTTGTGCCTTTATTTCTATTCTATCTTTCTTGAACATTATTACATTATTTCAATCTTCCTAACTAACTACTGCTGGTTATGTTATGCCTTAAAAGCCTCCAAATTGCTTTCCACTGCCTATAGAAATAAAGTACAAACTCTTCAGTCTGGCATTCAAACTGATACAAACCTACCTTTCCAACCTTAATTTCCATTACATTAAAACTTTCACTCTAGTTGGGTGACAACCTTCGGATGGTACCTATATTTGTACTGTTCTCCCATATATTTTCTATACCCTTTATTTCAAGATTACCCTTTCAAGGAGTCTTCCCTAAGAGTGATCTCTTTCTTCCTTTACTGAATTACTGCATCATCTATCATCTGCCCCATTCATGTACCACCTGGTGTTAAACTGATTTCAATTATTAGCTGTCATTGTGTATAATCATAATAATATTTAACATTCATGTAGAGCATTAAAAGTTTGAAAAGTGCTTTACATATTTAATCTCATTTAATCTTCACAACGATCCTTAAATGTAGATGCTGTTCTTATCCCCATTTTACAGATAAAGAAACTGAGATTGAGAGAAGTTAAGTGGCTAACCCAGGTCCACAAAGTTAGCAAGAGTCTGAGATCAAATTTGTGCTGCTCCAATAAAGTGCCACATGTCCTTCTTTACTCTCTGAAAATCACCTTTGGGAAAAGGACTATGTTTGTTCCTCTGTAAGCTCCACTCAACAAGTATTTTTTTGATTATCATTTAAACAGTTGGATGCCAGGTTTTCTCATCTGTTAGATGCTATTTTTTTCGAATGCATGGAGTAAAAAGATGCTTCATAGCTTCATCAGAACAGACTTGGAAAATAGAACTGCAAATAGGATAATTGGAGTTTTACTCCAGAGTATAACAATTTAGATAATGAATATAGCACTTATGTAGCAGGAGAATCTTAACAGGACTTAAAATACAAAATTACATGATAACTTGTTTCTTGACTTCAAAGGATATGGTGTCTTTCTGCCTGTCTCAATTCTATCTAATTTCTTTCTCTGGCTGTGATTTCCCAAATAGTCACTTCAGGATCCCCGATGGTTTCAAGTGACTAGTGCCTTAGGACCTTTTAGAGCCTGAGGTACCAAAGTTTGAATTCTTTTCCTAAGTTTCAGAATTGCTGGATAGAGCTTTAAATGGAAGTGACTTCCATTAGTTCAACTCCATTACCTAAGATATTAAAGAAAGTGAGGTCCAGAGAAGTTATATGCCCGAAGTCATTAGGATTAGAATCCATATCTTTTTGCCTTTTCATATAGTGCTCTGTACTGAAATATAGGTTATTTTCTCATTCTCATATGATAAAAATGAAAATTGTTCCATGAGATATTATTCTGGAACCTCACTTGTGATGTTATTTCTTTAACAAAGCTATGCAAATTAAATTAATGTATGACTTCAAGAAATCTGCCATCTAAAGCTTTTTTTTTTTTTTTGAGGCTGGGGTTAAGTGACTTGCCCAGGGTCTCACAGCTAGGAAGTGTTAAGTGTCTGAGACCAGATTTGAACTGACTTCAGGGCTGGTGCTCTATCCACTGTGCTACCTACCTGCCCCCCATCTAAAGCTTTTATTTAAAATTGAACATATTACCCAAATCACTTTACTATTTCATACAGTTCCACAATCTACTAAGGAATTGGTAATGGATAGATGGAGTTAAAGATTTATAGTAATTTAAAAATTTCCCAACTGTATCAATTTGGCACCTTTATTTGGGAATGGCTAATTAGCATTTGAAGAGATAAGGACAGAGACAGGACCAGTAATTTCTTAGATAAGAAGGTAACTCCTAAATAAGAAGCTTCTTCCACCAGTGCAAGCTGTACTTTTTCTGAAACTTAGGGACTCCTAGAGCATTGAAAGGTTACTGTCATCTTGTCAGGGTCACAAGGACAATTTATACCTGAGATAGGGTTTGCGTTTCCTTTCTCTCTATTATACCATGCTTTAGCATTTGAAATGGCAGATAAAAGGTTCTTCAGAAAAGAAGTGTGGTCAGCTTGTCTTTTCAAACTCTGCTTTTTATAGATCATTACTCATATTCTTAAGACTAATTTGTTTTTGAGAACGAGAAATGCTTTATTTCTCCATCTTAATGTTTGCTTGACTGGGGCTATAAGGGTAAAATAGTGTTGGAGACTTACAAAGAAAGAAAGGAATGAACTGAGGTAATTTATAAAGATTATTTTTTATTCAAAACCAAAGTTAACAATGCCATCTAGTGTAGTTGGGTAGTAGTAACTTGATTATCAAATTTTTGTGGAAAAATAGCATCTGGATGATGTTGAGTTCAAAAGAATGAAATTTAAAGAAACAAACAACAAAACTACTATAGAAAAATGGGACCTTTCTTTTGTGTTGATAGTTTTTCAAGAAACTTCAGATGTTTCAAACGTTACTATGCCAAAATACTACTTCAGCATGGCCTATGGGCACATGAACTTCTAAAAGGCTTGAAGGTATCTTAAAGTTCATGTGACTCTGGAAGAGAATGGAGGAGCAGTCCACTTCTAAAGTAGGAAGGCAGGATAGGAAAGTCACAAAAGTGATCAAGTAGAGATAGAGATATTGATTACATTTTAAAATATGATTTTCTTAAGCTTAAGTTAAACAATTAAACTTACATTAACTGATGCTGAATGAAGTAAGCAGAACCAGGAAAACAGCATACACAGCAACAGCAAGATTGTGCGATGATCAGCTAAGAGAGACTTTAGTCTTTTCAGCAATTCAGTGATCCAAGGTAATTCCAATAAATTTTGGAAAAATCCACATCCAGAAAAAGAACTATGGAGACTGAATGCAGATAGAAGCATACTATTTTCATCTTTTTAGAAAAAAAGATTTTTTCCTTTTGTTCTGACTTTCCTTTACCCAACATGACTCATATGGAAATATGTTAAAAATGAGTGCACACCTATAACCTATATCAGACTACTTGTAGGCATGGAAAAGGGGGAAGTAAGGGAGGAAAGGAGAAAAAAATTTCAAACTCAAAATCTTACAAAAATGATTGTTGAAAACCATCTTTACATGTAATTGGAAAAAATAATACACAACTAAAATTTAAAAAAAAGATAAAACAGATTTCTAAGCCTAATAAAAGATGATTTTCTTGCCTCAACTAGTCTTAAGAGTATATAGTTTTTATTTACAGTTCTACATTGTAGGTTAGGTTCACTACTCCTTGTTGATAATTCCCAGACATACAATTTTAGAACTGAAATGGCCCACAAGTTACTGATGACAACTTATACTGAATAAGAATTCCTTCTACAATGTATCTATCCACTTGGCCATCTGGTCTTTGTATGAGGATCTCCAGAGATGATTTTATATATATATATATAATCTTTATATTTCAAGACTCTTTAAACTCTTAGATAGCCAATGAGAACCTTAACTAATTTGTTAGAAGTGAAATCAAACTTGATTTCTGTGAATTTTAGTGAATCAGATCATCTCCTTCCTCAAGAAGATGTTTGTGGGGGCAGCTAGCTGAGGCAATGGATAGGGCACCAGCCTGAGTTCAAATCTGGCCTCAGACACTTAACACTTCCTAGCTGTATGACCTTGGGCAAGTAACTTAACCCCAATTGCCCCGGGGAGGGGGGGAGGGAGGGAGAAAATGTTTGTGCATGCTACTAAGATAGCATTCAATTATTGCTTTTGAGTTTGCTATGAAGAAAAATATCTATCTGCAACAGACTTGGGATTGTACCATTGACCATATAAATTTCTGCACTCCACATGTGTCTGTTGACTTAGGGGCATGTGTGTATCCATGGGAAGCATGGCTACCATTTAAAGAAACAATCAAATTCTACCCAATAATTCAATTCAAGAAATAATCAATTCAATCCAATAAATATTTTTAAGGAACTTATGATGTAATAGGGGGAAACCAGAAGAGTGTAAGACACAATGAGTAATGTGCTAGAACCAGCTCTAGAAAGAGTCCTTTGTTAATTTTCAGTGTGATCACTTAAACCTAGGAAATCAATAAACAATACAAATTGAGGCTTCATTTATTGTTTTGTTGATTATCTAAAAAAGACAGAGAATATTGTAAATACATTTTTTGTACATTTTTTTTTTTTTACTAGTACTAGCATAGTACAAGACACACTCTAGGGTTCTTAAACTTTTGTGGGGTTCCAGACCATTTCCGTAAAGCAAGAGGCCAATATGTATTGAATCTATTTCTGTTTGTCAGGGGAAAGAAATAAAAAACACCTTTAAGTTTATGGGAAAGCCAGTGTTAATTACATTTGTATGTCATCAAAAAGAATGGCTAATTTAAAAAATTTAGATATTGTATATAAATATCTTTATGTATTGCTAAATAAGCACAAGTTTGATGTGGAAAGAACCTTGGAGCAAAGGTCTGGTTACCTAGGTGCCAGTTCCTTATGTGCCACCAACCAGCTTTATGAATGCAGAATGGACAAAATAATTCTTTTCATTGTCTACTTCATAGATGTGAAGATTGAGAATCAAGAATCAGTAAAAAGTTTCAGGTTCTATAATAGGTTGTAATTCACTGAAAAGGCATACTTTCACTTTATCTATTTGAATAAATGGAAAGATTCTTCATATACTGAAAAAGATCTATCTTCCCAAACCTTGGAAAGCAAGACAGAGATAAGGGTTAAGGCTAACTTTGGAGCAAGGAACACTTTGGTTTAAATCCTGCCTCAAGCATATCCTGGCTAAGTGATGGCAAATCTGTTAAGACTATAAATTACTGATAAATTGTCAGTTTGTGTTGGTAGAGGGAGCATTCATACCAAGAATTCCTGCATTCATGAAATCGTAGGTTGCGATTAAAAAAAAAAAAAAAGACATAAAAATAAGATAGAAGACCCTACTAAATTTAGCATTTGTTGTAAAGGAATCCAGAAATCTCATATCCTCTAAAGACCTTTCAGAATCTAAAAGATACTTTCTCTCAGGGAGATGAGTTAGATAGAACCTAGACAGATGCCAATAATAAAGAAGTTTTATTCCTATGACAAACATAATCTATTGCTTGAGACACCTTCACTCCCTTTATAAACAGTGAGCATTTTTATGTATGTGCTATTTGCAGATCAGTCTGAATGACTGAAAGGATTCAGAGGTCACTTTCATAGTTCCTTTACCTTTGCCAACCAGTTAGGACGATTCCTTGCAGCATCTCAGCAGGTCCACTGTCTGCCACTTTCAACCACTGGATGTTATTTTTGAGGTGATGGCCAATAATAGTCAAAGATTGATTCACTCCTGTGGCACCTTTAAAAGCACTGGCTACCCACAGTTTAGGGAAACCACATTTCCTGTACTTATCCATGAGGAGAACTAAAAACAAAAAGAATAAAATCAAAAAGAAAAATTCAATTTCCTAGCTCCCATGGAGAGTCAGTTGTAGATGGAATCTATACCAGTGAATACCAGCTTTCTCTGATCTACATGTAGGGATAAAACATCCAGTACGGTTCTCTTTTAGTACAAATCAGTCTTCACAAAATCCCCACAGCAATACATCCCAACAAGTAGTTAAACAATTTTTGCTTCAAAATTCTCCAATGAAATTCACTACCCATAATAGTCTATTCTATTTTTGAATAGCACTAATTGTTAGGAAGTTTTTCCTTTCATTAAACCTAAAATTGCAACTTCCATCCACTGTTACAGAACTAAGGTTGTTTAATTAATCAGGAGAGTTCTATCTCACTAAAAAGATCAAATTCATGGAAAGGAAGAAACTGGTTTGCTCTTACATGTGGGGGATAATTTAACACTCAGTGATTAAAAACTCTATGTCACACACAATAAGATCTTAGAAGGGATAAATTAAAAAGAACATTAAAATGTGAATTACTCAGCCATAAAGTACTGACTCTTTCCATGGACATCCATATCTTCAATGTAGTCCCAGATCATTGGTTCCACCAGCTCTGCTATTCCAGATTCTGGAAAAAAGAAAAATGTTGCCAGGACAATTGAGAAAGGATTTATGGTCTGAGCTATCTCCATAATTAACGTTTTAATAGTATATGGAAGGTAAGGTCAAGTATTTAAAACAGGAGAAGCCTTAGACAATATATGCCTTTAATTTTTAATTTCCATTTTGTCTTTACTTTTCATAATAATGTTTAAACGAGGTTCCAAATTAAACTCATCCATTTAAATGAATCAAATCAATACTCATTTAAAAACTGCTATGCATGTCTACTGTGCTAGATTCTAAGGCAAAAAAGACAAAAGTGACAAAGCTTCCATCCTCAAATGCACTATATTCTACCTGGGGAGAATGCAACATTTTCATACAAAATATATTTAAAAAGCAAATCAGGGAGAAAGTCACTAATAGGGGAATCAGGAAATGCCTCTTAAGCTGAACCTGGAAGGAAAGTAGATGAAGAGCATGCTACGAATTAGGAATAGTTTATGCAAAGGCAGAAGATTGAATATATGTATGAGGAATAGCAAAATGGAAGTTTGGCTGAGCCACACAAGGGGAAATAATAAATGAAAGTATTTGCAATACCTTCATATTTACTCAATACTAGAGAAATTCTTATTTTATTCTAGAGGCAACAGGTTACTAATAGCTTCTTGAGCAAAGAAACTAGATTCCAGCAAACCTTGAATTTAGAAATATCAATTTTGCAGCTCTGTAAAGAATGGATTGTAGATGGGAAATGCTGAATACATTAGAAGTGGACATCCTTTAAATTTGCAAGAAAAGGTCTGTTTTTGCTTGGGGGCAGAGACAAACAGATCAGAGGCAGGCTGAGGGCAGAAGCAAAAGCTTGGCAGGCAGCTCACACTCCTCAGTCTGGAGGGGGAAGGGGTGTGATCTCTGCCATTTTTGTGGAAGGACCTTTACACCGGTGTGGATAGTCTGTCTTGGCAGCAAGCCAGGATCAGCAGAGAAACTTTAAACACAGGAGGTAAAGACTATAACCCCCAAAAGTTAGCATCTCTCGGGACCTGGCCACCCCCACCTGGAGTGACTCAGTACGTTCTCATAGCCTCAGAGTATCAGAGTGCAGACACAGCATAGCCATTTCTGTCTTGCTAGTGCCCCGCTGCTGCCCCCTACAGTCTGCAGAGGAAGCCAATAACACCATCCAGCCCCATTCCCCCCACAAAAGCAGACCATTTGTTGGTTTTCTTCTTCTTGGTTTTCTTTGATTGATTATTCTCTGACAAAATAAGCAAAAAATTTAAAAGGACACTAACCATTGATAACTTCTAGATAGAGAGCAGATTTTAAGCCCTGAAGAGACTAAAAATAGACTGTCTTCAGATGAATCCCCAAAGGGAGATATGATCTGCTCCTCAATACACAAAAATGTCATAGAAGAAATCAAAAAGGCTTTCACAAGAGAGCTAGAAGCAAAATGGGAAAAGGAAAAGCTTGGCAAGAGAATCTGGATAACTCATCCCACTCATTTTCTGATAGAGTGGATAAAGAAATCAAATATTTGAAAAACCAAATTAGTGAGCTGGAAAAAGAAAATAGCTCTCTAAAAAATAAAATTGGAGGGGCAGCTAGGTGGAGCAGTGGATAGAGCACCAGCCTTGAATTCAGGAGGTCCCGAGTTCAAATCTGGTCTCAGACACTTAATACTTCCTTGTTGTGTGACCCTGGGCAAGTCACTTAACCCCAGCCTCCGGAAAAAATAAAATAAAATAAAATAAAATAAAATTGGTGAAGTGGGAAAAAACTCCATAGAACAAAACAACTCACTTAAAAACTCATTTGGACAATTAGAAAAAGATATAAAAAAAAGTGAGTGAAGAAAATACATCATTGAAAATCAGAATTGAACAAATAGAAGTCAATGACTCAAGGAGACACCAAGAATCAGACAAGCAAAACCCAAAAAATGAAACAATAGAAAAAAATGTCAAGTACCTTCTTGGGAAGACAATGGACCTAGAAAATAGATCCAGGAGAGACAATCTGAGAATAATTGTACTCCCTGAAAAATATGATGAAAAAAAAGAGCCTGGACACTATTTTGCAGGTAATTATCAAAGAGAACTGCCCAGATGTTTTAGAAACAAAGGGTAACAAAGATACCAACATTTGGGATAAAAATTCATTATTTGAAAAAAACTGTTGGGAAAACTGGAAATTAGTATGGCAGAAATTAGATATGGATTCACACTTAACACCATATACCAAGATAAGATCAAATGGGTCCATGATTTAGGCATAAAGAACGAGATCATAAATAAATTAGAGGAACATAGGATAGTTTACCTCTCAGACTTGTGGAGGAGGAAGGAATTTGTGACCAAAGGAGAACTAGAGATCATTATTGATCACAAAATAGAAAATTTTGATTACATCAAATTAAAAAGCTTTTGTATAAACAAAACTAATGCAAACTAAAAGGGAAATAACAAATTGGGAAAATATTTTTACAGTTAAAGGTTCTGATAAAGGTCTCATTTCCAAAATATATAGAGAACTAATTTATAGAATTCTAATTTATAAGAAATCAAGCCATTCTCCAATTGATAAATGGTCAAAGGATATGAACAGACAATTTTCAGATGATGAAATTGAAACTATTTCCACTCATATGAAAGAGTGTTCCAAATCACTATTGATCAGAAAAATGCAAATTAAGACAACTCTGAGATACCACTACACACCTCTCAGATTGGCTAAGGTTACAGGAAAAGATAATGATGAATGTTGGAGGGGATGTGGGAAAACTGGGACACTGATACATTGTTGGTGGAGTTGTGAAAGAATCCAACCATTCTGGAGAGCAATCTGGAATTATGCCAAAAAGTTTTCAAATTGTGCATACCCTTTAATCCAGTACTGGGCTTATATCCCAAAGAAATACTAAAGAAGGGAAAGGAACCTGTATGTGCCAAAGGGTTTGTGACAGCCCTTTTTGTAGTGGCTAGAAACTGGATAATGAATGGATGCCCATCAATTGGAGAATGGCTGGGTAAATTATGGTATATGAATGTGATGGAATATTATTGTTCTCTAAGAAATGACCAGCAGGAGGAATTCAGAAAGGTTTGGAGAGACTTACATGAACTGATGCTGAGTGAAATGAGCAGAACCAGGAGATCTTAATACACTTCAACAACTATACTGTATGAGGTTGTATTCTGATGGAAGTGGATATCTTCAACAAAGAGAAGATCTAATTCATTCCAACTGATCAATGATGGACAGAATCAGCTATACCCAGAGAAGGAACACTGGGAAATGAGTGTAAACCGTTTGCATTTTTTGTTTTTCTCCCCAGGTTACTTTTACCTTCTGAATCCAATTTTTCATTTGCAACAATAACAGCAACAACAACAACAAAATTCGGTTCTGCACATATATATCTTACCTACGATATACTATAACACATTTAACATGTATGGGACTGCCTGCCATCTAGGGGAAGGGGTGAAGTGAAGGAGGGGAAAATTTGGAACAGAAATGAATGCAAGGGATAATGTAAAAAATTACCCAAGCATATGTACTGTCAAAAAAATTTATAAAATAAAAAAAAATTAATATTAGAGGTGAATTAGGAGACTAAATAAAGTAGTCAAAGCAAGAGGTGATGAAACCTGAAATGGGATGATAGTCCTAGGTGGAAAGAGTACAAATAAAAGGGATTTAGCAACTGACAGGATATGCATGACTGGAAGAATGATGGTATCCCACACAAAAATATATAAGTAAGAAGGGATTAAGAGCAAAATATAATGAGTTCTATTGTGGGTATGTTGAATTTGAATGTCCGTGGGATATCCATGTAGAGATGAAATGACAGAGCTCAAGAAAGTGGCAGGGGTTTGTTATATAGATATGGGAGTTATTTACCTAACAGCTGAGTCAATAGAAGCTGATGAGATTACTGAGTGGTGAGAAGGGGCTCCAGCACAGAGTCTTAGAGTACCACCAGATTTAGAGGGTAGGACATGATGATCCTACAAAAGAGACTGAGGATTAGTGATACAGGTAGGACAACTAAATCAGAGCAATGTCAAAAACGGGGGATCACCCATGTCAAGTTTTATAGAGGTCAAGGAGAATGAAAACTGAGACAATGCCTTTGGATTTCACAATGGAAATCACTGATAACTTGGAAGAAAGAAATTTCTTTTGCATAATGGTTAGAGAAACCAGATGGCTAAAGGCTAAGAAGTTAGGGTTGAAAATTAGCAAGAAGGGAGCAAGATGCCAAAAGAAGACAGGTTCCCCCCAGGGCATTGGGTTAAGAGCACAAGTAGGGGAGGTAGGACCAACAAGGTTATTTTATTCTTTAACCTGAAATAAAGGAGAGAATGAGGATGATTTTTTTAGTCATTTGAAATATAGAATTTGATAGAAAAGGGAGCGAGCACAGGACAGATGACCTCAAGTTTTTTTTCAGTAAATTAGGAGGTAACACTTGGAAGCATGGCAGTTTACCTCAGGTAATACTTCCTAGATGAATCCTCTCCTGATTCCCCAAGTTTTTTGTGTCTCCACTGCTTCTGCAAACTAGCTTGTATTACTCTTTATGCACACAATTTATATTTACATACTTGGCATATGTTGTCTTTACTAGTAACATGTGAAGTCCTTGAGGGCAAGACTTTTTTTTCTCAACAGTATCTTATTTTTCTAAATACTTTTAAAGATAGTTTTTAACATCATCTTTGTAAGATTTTGTGTTCCAAATTTTTTCTCCCTCTTTCCCTTACTTCCCCTCTTCCCAAGACAGAAAGTATTCTGATGTAGGTTATACATGTACAATCCTTTTAAACGTATTTTCATGTTTGTCATATTGTGCAAGAAAAGTCAGACCAAAAGGGGAAAAAACTACAAGAAAGGAAAAGTAAAAAATAAAAAAATAAAAAAAGGTGAAAATACTGTGCTTTGATCCACATTCAATCTCCATAATTCTCTCTCTGTCTTTTGTCTTTCCATTTTTGCTGTCTAGCATAGTGTCTGGTACATAGCAGAGATGTTTAATACATGACTGTTGGATCGGAAAAAATTAGAATGTACTGGAGAGGTTATAGAGACTGATATAGGCTATCATAATGATCTGTCTAAAGAAAGTTAGTGCAGAGATCAATTTCTTTGCCAAGGAGGAGTAGAGAGAAGGGACTGTAATTATTCAGCCTTTTGAGAATGCCTTTAGAAATAACCAGGATGATAATTTAAGTAAAATGGAAATAGAGTGAAGGAAAAGGTCACATTCTTGGAAATCTTTCTTTATAAAGGGTTTTTTTTCTAGTTTCTCTATAATGTGGCACAGAGGGAATCATTATAGTAATTAAGTTTGAAATTTTGAATCTATTATTCTTTGTAATAATATAATCTCTAGCTTTTGGTAATTGTCAGTGTGATAAATTCTTTATCTCCAAACTCTGAAGTTTCAGCTCTTAATTGGCTTTAACCAGTCCAGTGGCAGCAAAGGGAAATGCTTTTTCTTCTTTGGCTATGTACATATGATTCCTTATTCCAAATATTTGGAAATGCCATGAGAGATAATATGGTGTGGAAAGAAAGCTGGATTTTGAATCAGAAGAGCTGGTTCAGGTCTTTATTTTGCCATCTACTTAAGTGATCTTGAACAGGTCATTTCCCTTTCATGATGCTTTGTTGGTACATGCAGCAGCAACTCAGTCATAAGGCCTCTCTCTGCCTGGCACTGTTTTCTGCAGGTCTTCTGCCTGATGCTGCTCTCCTGGCACTGTGGTCCCTGACAGAGGAAGCTCTGTTGAGCATGAGGATGTAAATCTTCCTTGGTTTTCAGGCAGAAAGCTTCAGCAGGAGTCCTCAACTGAATTGCTGTTTTTGTTTTTGTTTTTTTTTCCCCCATAAGAAGAGTAGAATAGGGCTGAGCAGATAGGTCTGCTAGGTTTGAGACTGGAATGAAATGAGATGCTCATTTGTTTAACTTAGTCCAGAATCAGCAAAAGACTGTTTACTTAGCCATAGCAGAAGAAAGACATTAAAGAGCTAACAAACAAGATTGGTCTGCCTCAGGACTCTGCTGGAGCTCTTCTAAGTGCTTTTTGTACTCAGGCAATCTCAGTACTTTTTGTCTCAGGAAGCTATGTCAAAGCCTGAGTTTTACTTAGTTTCTTGAGTTTATTAAGTCTTGAGAACATTTTCAATGCCTTCTTTTCCCATAAACTTATTTTTAAAATATGAATATTCATTTTTTTCAGTTACTAAATTTGGAATAAAAAGTAAAGCAAAAGTGTGACTTTGTCCTATCTCCCCTCCCCCCCATTTTTGTTAAAACTACCAGTAACTTATAAATTCTATTGCCACCTAATGGCAATTAGAATAATAATGCTGTGTATAAAGGGCATAATAAAAGAAAAAATATTTTTTATCTTTCATAATTCCAAATATTTGGTGCATACTGCAATTCAGATTATTCAACAATAGTATTTAACAAAAACCCCTTTTTTGAAATATTCCCCATATTCTTATAACCCCACTGTTAACCTCTAGAACAGTTTATGACAAATGTTCTTAACCTTTTTCATGTCATGGATCTCTCTCTCAATCTGATAATACCTAGGGACCCTTTCTCAGAATATTTTTAAATGTATAAGATGAAATGCATAGGATTAAAAAGGAAAGCAAATATACTGAAATATAGTTACGTAGAGTTTTATTTTTATATATACATATACACACACACACACACACACACACACACACATATATATATGTAGTTATCAAAATATTAAAATAAGTTTGCAGACTAAGTAAAGAACCTCTGGTCTAAGATGTGTCACTGGACTGGAGTGTGGAAGACCCAAGTTCGAATTCTGCCTTAGAAGCTGACCTGCTATGTGACCCTTGGCAAGTCACTCTGAGCCTCTGACCTCTTAATTTGTAAAATGGGCATCTATCCCACAGGGCCACCATGAGGATCTATAGATATAACTAGTGTTTCCCATATTATGAGGTTTTTTGTCAGGATAAATTTTTTTATGTGTAATAAGATGTCCCATCTAGCTGATGCTTTTTAAAAGAGTTACATATTAAGAGTTATACTACATGTTGGGAATACAAAAACAAACAAGTAATCCTTGTCCTAAAGAAGCTTTTACATTTCATTGGAGAGGTATGAAGAAGCCAGAAAGAAAGAAATAACATACCCATTCACTTCTTTAATGTAATTTCTCTTAGGAAATCTTTGGTGAAAAATGAGGAATTTCTGGAAGTCCAGTCACAAGGAATCTTCTAGCCTGAATGTATTCTGAGTTGTAACTAAAAGGCTTTCAGAATGATGGACTAAAGATGGATTCCCTACTAAAACTTCTCCTAAATGAATCATTTTCATATATACTCATTTTGTTTAAGGTGCTTATGTGAATGGTTACTTGTCTGCATCATAGCTCTAGGATACTCTAAATCAATCACATTCCACAGCTCCCCAGTTTAGAATGTTAGATCCTAGACTTGTGAAGCCTTTTCTGGGCTAATGCTTTCATGCAATGCTTGAGTCTTGAGTCTTTGATTTCACATAGTTTCCTTATTCAGGGAATCTTCACAAGTGCTTCTTTTGACATTTTCCCTTTGGTATTTTTCTAACAGGAAGATCACATATAGTTTGGAAATAGCAAGATTTTCCCCTCGGAAGCCCTTTCTTAATCTCTTAGGTATTGAAATTGTAGACAAACCTCTCAGTAACAGCACTGATGCTGATTCAATACCTTTTAAGAAAATGAACTGCAAGGGTGAATGCTGAAAACTATCTCTCTATATATTTTGAAACCAAAAAGGTTAAAAAAAATTAAAAAGAAAATGAACTAGCTTATCCCAAGTGGAGAATGATTTAATAAATATTTATATCACTGCATCTTACACCTAGCAAGATACTAAAGGTATTCAAAAAGAATTTCTATCACTTAAAATGGTTTTAGAACTGTTTCTAGACAATCTTGATCTTGGGAGATAAGGAAAATTTGGTATAGGCAGCACTGAATAAGAAAAACTAAATTAGAAATAGAATAACAACAACAACAAAACAATAAGCAAAGTAATGTCCCCTGAAGGAGTAATAAACCATGAAAGAAGAAGGCAATAAATTACAGGCTTTGACTCTTCACTTAGAAGGACAATTTAGTCCATTTGGTGGGAATGCCAAATCTTCATAGTGAATTTCCTGATATAAAAGGTGGCCATGAGCAGAACATCAGGGGTATAATGAAAATAAAAAAGCATCCTGTAGCTGAAGTAGCTTTCTTGAACTTAAAGTATTGGAATGGCTAGATCAGCTCTGATCTACTATATGCTATTGTTCTTTTTATTTAAAACCCAAAGACATCTTGTTAAAGCTCTTTAGAAATGTAGGGTTTTCACACACAAGACAGCCAGCTTGGTAGGAAAACCTTAGCAGCTTTTCCTACTATTAGGAGATCTGTCTATTCTTAGAGCCCTAGCAAAAAAAAAAAAAAAAAAAAAAAAAAGACTCTTTTTCCTCTCTTAAGAGTTCTTACACTGGAAACCAAACTTTTTGTACCACAGTCTCATCTACCTATTTCCCAAAAGCTTAAATTTCTCTCTTCTTTTTTTAACTTTAATATGTTGCTATAGGCAGTATCTCTTTCAGAAGTCCCAGTCTAACTTGGAGTTAGAAATTCCTTCAAAATCCCTGCTTAATATTCAATTGAATATCCTACATCCTATTTGAAACTACCCTTTTAATAAAATGCCAGGGACTCTGGGTGATATACTCATCAATGTTTACAAAGAAGCTAGAAAAATATACAAATCATGGAAAAAATATATATTATAGGAAATTAGCAATCAATCAAGTTAAAGAATTATTAAAAATTAAAGAAGTATTAAGCATGTACCTGTGCTGTGTATTAGGGATACAAAGATTAAAAAAAAAAAAAAAAACAGTGTATATTCTCCTGGAATATAGAATCTAACAGGAAGGATAGAGAATATAATGTAGACTCAGGCAAATATAAGAAAAAATATAATAATGGCAAAGCAGTATAAGAAAATTTTCAGAGGGAGAGTTTTTTTATGTGAGGAAATCTTTGAATAAGTAATATTTGAAATGGACCTTGAAAGAAGGCAATGATTTTAATAAGCAAAGATGTAGGAGGAGTTCATTCTGGATATAATGGGATAGCCTGTGAGAATGCAGAGATATTGGAAAGGCAGATTAAGAATGGAAGTAAGTAGTCCAATTAAGATGAAATATGAAAAATTGTAGGAAAAAAGGCTTCAAAGATAGACTAGAGCTAGGTTTAGATCTATTTGTAAACACTTTAAAGTCTGCAAAGTGTGTTACATACAATCAATGAAGGTTTTGAAGCAAGAAAGAGCATAGTTACATTATCTTGGCAGCTATAAGTAGGATGGTCTAGAGAAGGAAGAGAAGAACTTTTAGAATCTATTGGATTCTTTTTCTGCATATGTGAAGTGCCTTCAAAATATTTTTTTATGCTTAGGTGTTAGGGAGCTGTCACTGTTTATTTTTGTAGGGAACTCCTCCTACAGTCATTGTATTAATTACTTCGAGGATTTCCATGGCTAACCCTTACAGCTATATTTCCTAAAATGTTCACTGGGAACTCTTCAAATCTTTGATGAATTACCAGCTCAAGATAGTTCATTCACAATAGATATGCTACCTGCCAATCTTTCAATGTTTCTGAATGTTTAAAGTATGTTTTCATTTACTTGAACTTTCAACTACACCAATAATTTTTCAAGCTTTCTTGTTTGCAAGATAGCTTTGTAAAGTTAAATTTTTGGTAGTTGCTATGAAAAAAAACAAGTATTGTAGGAAATTCAATATAAAATAAGAAATGAGAGTGGCAGTGTCCAATTTGATTCCAAGATTTGAGAAACTACATAGTACCCAACAGAAATATACATCTCATTAGTCAGTAAGTTATTTAAGAATGAAATAAAAATTTTTTTTTCTTTAAATTTATAGTATTCTTTTTCCAAATAGTCACAAAGTTGTTATTTAGGTATAAATACTTACTAAGCTATTTGAACTTAACTATTTAACAAATAAATGGAACTTTTTTTTTGGCCTACAGGAAGCATAAAAAATTTCTGTGAATACAGAAAATTTGGCAATTTTTGCCCTATAGTATTGGTCCTTACTGAGCATTTTGTGATGCTGAGATGTTTGGAGGCAGTTAATAGTCCTTTTTCAGATGAGTTCCTTCTGGAATTGGAAATTTAACTTCTCCAATTTCCGGTGCTACCAAGGTCAGCAACCTCTGGTGGTTTGTTGGTTAATATTTATCACTTCTATAGTTCTGCAAAGGCATTTTTTAAAAGTCCCTTTTGGGGGACAAGTTCAAATTTTGTTTTTTTATGCATAGAAACAATTTCCCTAGATAAGATACTTTAATGCAAATAAAAATAATCCAAGAGACTATATTCACCAATTACATTTGTTACCTAGGGGTAAATAACTGCCTTAACTTCTTTTTTGTTGTTGTTTTTGTCCAGTTCTGATTTTGTTATGTGAAAACCTCCTAATGTGGAAAATACCCTCATAATTTATCTGTAGCATATAGTCTTAGCTAGTTGCCTGGGAGCATGGAGAAATTATTATATTTGTTCCATGATCACACAGATACTACTATATGCCAAAGGTAGGACTTGAACTCAGATTCCTGACTTCAAGGTCAGATCTCAATTCACTATGTTACTTTGTATACTTTGAACATTCTCTAAAATAAATTAATTCAGTGTTGGTTACGAGAAATTAATAAAATATTGGGCTGAGAAGAGTGAAAATGAATGTCTGTATTCTGAAGTTGTGCAATACCTGTGAGATATTCTTCACTAATACTCCTGAGCATGTCATCCCATACAATGGGCTTCACGTTGGGGTGATGGATGAGCACATGGCTTGCAACTGCTTTCATTTGGGTCACACACAGTTTTACCATATTGTTCTGTTCTTGCTGCAGCCACTGTTTAGACATCTCCCCTTCACCAAGGTAATATACCTAAGTAGGCAAGAAGAACAAAGAAATAAACTCTGGTTTGTGATTTCATTCCCATACAGAAAAGAAGATAGGTAAAATAAGTCAGAAGGTTCATAAAATTTCAGATTTAAATAGGACTTTTGAGGCCATGCACTCCAGTCTCTATTTCATAAGTGCTTAAATTTTAATAGTGAACCATGAGATCAAATATCTATGAGAGGGGTATACATTTTTTTTTTTTTACTATAGTTTCTAATAAACTCACATTTATATAATACTTTAAAGATTTGTAAAGGGCAATGTATAGATTATCTCATTTGATCCTTTCAACATGAATTAGAAGTTATTATTATCCCCCTTTTACAGATGAAGAAATGAAAGAGGAATAAAGTGACTTGCCTAGGATCATGCAACTAATGGTCTTAGAATTTAAATACTGGTCTTCCTCAAAGTTTACAACTACTCTTATATCATGCTGCTTCTCCTAAATTGATCTGAGCCTGATATAATCATTAGCAATATATTACATAATGATTACATATGCAAGGAAATAATAAAATATTTTTGCTCTGCATTTTTGACAATGTTGAACCTCAGAATCAGGAGAGCTATATGATGGATATTGGGCTGTACTTGAAGCCCTTAATCCTTGTTTATTTTAATGCATACACTGAAGAAAGAATGCAGGTGGACAACTCCCAGGCCCCTGAATGATTACACAAGCAAACATAAAAGATAAACTAGTTCCAGGTTGAGTGGTTCTGGGCACCTTCTTGGTCAGGGATTCTGCAATAACTTGCAGGTTAGAAAAGGTTTTGCTTGTCCTCTACACAAGCATGTAAACTGTTTTGTGTGAATGAATTTTTCCCTTGGTTTTACTTTTTTTTTCACAGAACATTTTTATTATAGAACCAACTTAGATGGTGGAGGGAGACAGAGAAAACTATCAAAATGGGGCCAGGAAACAGCTTTGAGGAATAAGTGGAAGAAAGCTTTTCAGTAGCTGGCATACCCTTACCTTTCAACCTCACAGTGCCTTCATTCTACTTAGTAACTCTAGATCCTTGCACCTAAACTTCTTTTTCATATGTTATCATATTCTAAAAAGAACCTCTCTTCACCTGAATTTCTCTTCTACTCAATCCCCAATGAATTCAGCTAGGTATATACCAAATGAAACTTTTAGCTATTCCCCTGTTCTTTGTCTGATTGTGTTTTACAAAAAGACTCCTAGAAACCAAATTAACCTCTACTTGTTCAAATTTCAAAGACCAAATTCAGGAATTTCAGTATAAGTGAAGAATTTCAAACACATGAATGTTTGTGTATGTATATTTGGGTATGGGGTGTCATAATTTGGAGTAGAGGAATAGATTTATTAGCAGGCTGCTGAATAATCAAATATGTCCAGGTGCCTGAGTTTCATCTTCATGTCTTAAAAAAAAGCTGATCCTTGAAACATTCTCCCCAGTATAGCTCATATTAGCTATTCCACATTCTCCTCAGCCTATTGACTTCTTTGTTCTCCTTTAGGTTGTGATTTACTGGAAAATCATATGATACAATTCTTCCCAGGTATTTTTTAAGTGAGATTAAGTTATTGTAATCACCATGGGCAGAATTAAATAAAGTCACCAACATGTAATCTGAATACAAAGTGAAGGGTTTGTCTCATCCCTTTTTTGCCTTGGGGAATGGTGACTTTTGAACTGACTTTTAAAGATTAAAAAAAAATTATTATTATTATTATTTTTTGCCATAGGCTGTCTTTTTTAGTAATTTCCTTTGCAACCTGGGTGAAGCAGAATGGAAGTCCTCTAAAGTTGAGGGCTTAGAGTTCTTACTTTAATTTACCACCTCAGGCATGGCTCTGTTCAGTGAAGGGTGAGGTCTCTTAGAGGATGAAGTCTGACTTTGCTTGCAGAATTCAAGAATTGGAAGGATAATGTAAGCCACTCATCAACTGCAATAACATTTAAAAAATGAATTTTTGTGGGCAATTAGTAATTTATACCTTATTTTTATCATACTGAATACTATGATCCTTATGGACAAATTCCTTTATATAGCAGACCCATTTCTTCTTTGCCTGGGGGTGTGGAACTGTAGTTTAAGGCACTTCTTGGGATGGAGGTACACTCCTCCAATCTCACCATATGCCTGCACTGAATTTACTCTAGTCTAGTCTGCCAAGCAGTTCAACTGCTTTTCCTTCTCTTTCCTCTGTACTCCCGGATCTCGTTGCCATATTATTTCTCACATAGAACTTGATATCTCACCCTCTAAGTGTGATTGTATTAGTGATCAACTATATCCTATGATGAAGATTATTCCTCCCCTCCCCATTTTGTGGATTCTTGTTTTAGACAATTTTTGCTCAAATGATTTTTCCTGTGTAACAACAAAGGATGGGAAAACTAAAATCATTTCTGGTCTTAGTTCCATACTAGGCCTTTGATGAGCTAGCCTTTGACCTATTTAACATTTAACTAAAACTGTATTTTTATTCTCACTCTTTGTAGCCTATTGATCATGAGTCTTATATAATTAAAATCTATAGTTGTGATCAAATTCAGGGAAAAAATCTAATCAACAATGACAAATTATAATTAAAGGGGACTCCAGATGAAACAATAACTACGTTCTGATAGTAATTGATGGATTCAGAATATAGATTGGGACACATTTTATTTAAAGTTGGCCAGTGAGGGAGTTTGTTTTGTTTGACTATACTAAAACGTATTTTGTTTTTCTTTTTTTCTCATCAGGGGAAAAGGAGGTGGGATGGAAGGAAAGCAGATCTTTCTTTCAATATAAGATTTAAATTTTTTTTGAATTTTTTTAATAAAAGTTATTTTTCCAAATACATGCAAAGATAGTTTTCAGTATTCCCTTTTGCAAAACCTTGTGTCCAAATTTTTGTCCCTCACTCCCTCCTTCTTCTCCCCTAGTCAGAAAGCAATCCAATAAAGATTAAACATGTTCAATTCTTTTAAACATGTTTCCATATTTGCCATGCTACAAAAGAAAAATCAGATCAAAAGGGGAAAAAAAAAAACCCAACAAAGTAAGCAAACAACAAAAAAAGGGTGAAAATATTATGCTTTGATCCAAATTCAGTCTTCTTAGTTCTCTGTCTGGATGTAGATGGATCTTTCTATTACAGATCTATTAAAATTGCCTTTAATCACCTCATTGCTGAAAATAGTCAAATCCATTACAGTTGATCTTCACATAATTTTTTTTGTTGCTGTGTATAATATCTCTTAGTATTCACTTCACTTCACATCAATTCATGTAAGTCTTTCCAGGCTTTTCTAAAATCAGCCTGATCATCATTTCTTACAGAACAATAACATTCCATTACATTCATATATTACAGCATTTTTCAGCCATTCCCTAACTGATGGGCATCCACTCAGTTTCCAGTTCCTTGCCACCACAAAAAGAACTGCTACAAATATTTTTACATATGTGATCTTTTCCCGTCTTTATGATCTCTTTGGGATACAGACCCAGTAGAAACACAGCTAGATCAAAGGGTATGCAAAATTTGATAGCCCTTTAGGCATAGTTCCAACATGCTCTCCAGAATGGTTGGATCTATTCACAACTCCACAAACAATGTATTAATGTCTCAGTTTTCCCACATCACCCTGTTGTGATATGGAAGCCACCTGCCAGGGGCTGTTAGAGGTCTAACTCAGATCTGTAGAATGGATCTCTTCATGTGAGATGAGGATGATGATGATGATGATGATGATGATGATTCAAGGAGACTGAGAAGCAGTTGTGTTCTCTGACCTCTCTCCTGAAAGGCAGTTGCATTGTCTGACCTCTCTCCTTTTCCCTCTGCCTCCAATTTATTTCATTCCCAATCCACAAGCAATACCTGTGGCAATAAAGACTTTTCCCCCACAACTCCCTCAAGTGTCACTATCCACAGCTCTTGGAGAATTGACCTGCCCCTTCACCCAGGCATAGTTCTTAACACCCTCCAATATTTATTATCTTTTCCTGTCGTCTTAGCCAATTTGAGAGCTGTGATGTGGTACCTCAGAATTGTAAGATTTAATTTTTTTAAAATTCAGGAAATACTGGTTAGAAGAGAGGCTTTTACTAGTATTGAAAATTTTCTTAAAGTAATTCTTTTGAAAATTTACTATTGCTGTTTTGAAAAGCAAAAACCAGAATGCAGAATAAAGTGAAGGCAAGGAGGAATTCAGGAGAACATGGGGAAAATTCTATAGTTAATTCAAGGTAGTAGAATGCTATTATTCTGTTTTTGTTTTTTTAAATAAGGCTAGACATGATTAATAAATGAGAATGGGTACTTCAGGAAATTTCCAGGACTGGAGGGAGATGTCATACCTCATCACATCCTATGTGGAACCAACGAATACCTCTGTGAAGCTCCATTACTTGTTTGATCATTGTACCCACTAATGCCAGGGATTCCTCTTTGTGGGGGTTCAAGGCATTTGGGAACAACTCCACTTCCCGGAGGTGAGAAAATTGTTCATGTTTCAGAACAAACTGCAGGAAGAGAGAGTCAATTTGTTCAATCACTAACAAAATAAAATTGGACACAGGGGTGGACGGTTATGAGGAAAGAATATTGTATAAAATGTCATTGTATATACTAAATAGTAATAAGATAGTATATAAGGTATAGGGCATCTTTGCTTAATTGTTTTTCTTTGTTAAAAGGAAAGATTTAATTTGGAAGTAGGGGAGCATAAAAAAAGGAGAGGAAGAGTAGGAGAGTATTTCCAAAATGATTGTGGTCTGAGAACAAAAGGCCTACTGTGTACTAAGCATTATTCTGAGCTTTTGTTGTTTAGTTGTTTCATTTGTGTCTGACTCTTAGGAACCCTATTTGGGGCTTCTTGACAAAGAAACTAGAGTGGTTTACCATTTCCTTCTCTAGCTCACTTTAAAGATGAGAAAACTGAGGTAAACAGGATAAATAGCTTGCCCAGGGTCACACAGCTAATGTCTGAGGTCAGTTAAAGCTTAGGAAGATGAGTCTTCTTGTCTCTAGGCTGGCACATTATTTACTATACCACTTAGCTTCCTTAGGTGCTGGGTACCCAGGGTAAAAGTGAAACAGTCCCTGATCTCAGGAAGCTTACATTTTAACAGGGGACACACATGTACATAAAAGTAAGTATATTGTACATGCAAGATGAATAGAAAGATTTCATGTGAAAAGTGCACTGAATAGAAAACAAGGGAGGCAGAGGTGAGAGAAACAGGACATAGTCATAATAAAGGTGGAAAGGTAGGAGATTGAGTAGAATATCTGAGGAATAGCATGAAGGCCAGGAGAATAATGAATGATAAAGACAGAAATGTAGGTTAGAGCCAGATTGTTAAGGGCTTTCAAAAGTAAACAAAGGAGTTTATATTTGATTCTAGAAGCAAAAAGAGCCAGTGGAATATATTAAGTTGGTTAAGTGATATGATCAGTACTGAGCTTTAAAAAATAATTTTAGAAATGGGCTAGAAGATTTATTACTTCAGAGGGAAAAGACTTGATGCAGGGACACCAATTAGGAGGAATATGTGATTATCTATGCAAGAGGTCATAAGAGTGATAGCCATGTGTATAGAGAGAAGGGGAGAAATGTAAGAAAGATTATGGCAAAAGAATTAAGATTTGGCAATTGACTGTATATGTAGGAGAGAAGAATGAGATATTAAGGATAATATCAAGGTTATGAACCTGAGTGACTGGAAGGTTGGTGATGCACAAATAGCAAAAACATGGAAGCTCAGGTGGGAGGTGAATTTTAGGGGAATACAGTTTCTAGTTCTATTTCTATAAGCTTCATTTCTTTCACCTTAAAAAGATAATTCCTCACTTACTTCCATATGTCCAAATGTTTGCACCAATGGAATAACCTCCAACTCATGTAACTTAGCCTGATGAAGAATTTCTTTGATCTCAGAGGGGCTAGAGAAATGAATTAAGAGGGAAATTAATAAAGATATTTTCAATACAATTTTGCCCATACCTTCACCAAGAAATGACAGTCCATACCAGTCTCTTGAGGGATAACCTCGAAAAGTACCACAGTCTGCAAATCTTCATTATCATAAAATCTTCTTTTAAGAGGTGGTTGGGGGAAAGTATTTCTTCCAGGATTTGGATAAGAATGATGGTCCAAATAAGTACTTAAGAAAAAGTTCCTGAAGCATCTGAAATAATTGTAAACTGTTCCTTCAAAGGTTTAAAGTAGATTTATTATATGTGTACTTACAGCTAAGGAAATAGAGGTCAGAAGAAGCAATATGGTCCAGCTTGAATGAAGTCAGAGACCTCTACCATAATCTTAGCTCTATTTTTGATTGTGTGACAGGCAAGTCACTTTACCATCATTAAACTGTCTCAAGTTCCTCAGTCACTCTTAGCATCTTCACCATCTCCTAATATTCCCTTTCTGAATGGTCACATCTCTGACATCCATATTCAAAATGAATCCTTCTAATCTCTGGGATTCTACAGCACTTTGCACCTCTTTTATGTGCTTTCACAATCTATTTTGCAACACATTCATTTGCAAGTTCCTTCAAATTGGAATTGCCTCTTATTATCTTTGTATTTCTTTTAACACCATGCCAAGCATTCTGCACAGAGCAGATATCTTTCTAATTAAGCCTTTAAATACCTTAGTGTCATTGTAAAATGAATTAAAGTAAATGTCACTCTGTATTTCATAGCTATGCTGTGAAGATCAAAGGAAGAAGAACACAAGAAATGTCATCTCTGATTAGACTTGTGGTACAGTGAACCCAGTATTTGGTTTTTGATAGGGATACCAATAATTTTGTGAAGGTAGGTTTTTCCTCTCTGACCATAAAACTCAAAAGATTATAGAAGTAACTGAAAAACTATTATATTAAAAAAGTAACACTTTCTTAATGATTATTAAGAACAATTTTTACCAAGTTTGTTTAAATACCCCATTTAGGATTACAATGCATGAATTTACCTAACCCTTTTTGAAGCTATTTATACTTCTTATATATGTCTATACCACCTCTTGGATTAGTGAATCAATAATGTAACTACTCATTAGTACTACGTAACATTATCTTTTAAATAAATCAAGGCCTTCCTTTTGTTTATCTTACATGTACCTCCTTAATTCTAACATATCAAAGTCTGTCTTTCTGCCATTCATGATTTTGTAGATTTTTAACCTATCCCTTTTTAGCTTTTACCTTTTCAGTCTGAAATATTTTAATCTGGCTGTACACAATCATCCTCACAGTTCTTAAAAAGAAAAAAAAAAGGCAGCTATACAAAACTTAAGAGACAAAATGGCATACCATATAGATAGCTGGTTTCACAGACACTGGCCCTAAGTCACCTCTAAACCACACTACATGACCACGAGCAAGTCACTTAAAATCTCAGTGCTAGGGGGTGTCAAATTAAAACAGAAATAGGGCCCCTAACCAAACAAGTGAGAGTCACTCACTTAGAAAACCATATGTCAACATCAAGTTATTTATTTTATAATATTTATAGTTATAACTCATTATATTTAATTATATTTATATTGATAAATTTTGCTAAATATATTGCAATTACATTTTAATCTTGTTCATCCTTCCCTTGTCCTCTCCAAAGGGTTTGACACCTCTGCTCTAGGCTAGTAATTACCAAATTACAGAGAAAAGTGAAACTTACAAGTGATAGGAGGAGTTTCCTTATCTGGCAGTTTCCTATATGAATTCATAGGTCTAGATCTTGTCCCTATATAAGTCTGTCCATTATTGATTTTCTCTTATTAATATGTCATTGTCCTGTTACTAGAGATTGATTCTAGAACAAAAATGAGTCCACCAAAAAGACACTATGATCATAAATGATAAAAATGATCATAAATTCTCAATTCTCCAAGAACCCTTTTGAATTTATTTTTTGCTTTAAAATAAATTTCCCTGTTTTTCCACTTTCAATTCACTGTTACTCTAAGATTAATCCATCCCTGGACCTTCTGGTTACCTCGTAGCCCTCAGGATACCTGTAGGCATGCCTGGCTCTTAGAAGCTGTAGAGGGCCCTCATAAGGAAACATGTCTTCATACTCAATAAGGATGCCATTGGCACCAAGGGCATGGAAGAGAGGGAAGATCTGGAAAAAGAAAAAAGTATAAATCATTAAGCATAGGTTGGACTAGATAAATGACTAGAACTGAAATTTGTATTCTACCAACTACAAAGGGGGTAGAAAATCATTCACATATTAATGTTAATTCTTTTAATCATTTCAATATTTAGTTGAAATCAATATGTAAATAAGAATTTTGACTATGACTATAATATTCAAGAATTAAACTTGAATGGCAAACAAGTAGAATGGAGCTCAAATCTAAGGACAAAAATCTGATAATAGAATTTGGTAGCTTAAGGGAAACTTAGTACTGTTCTTTCATTTCATTTTCTAACCCTTGCCTAGTAGGTGATGTAGTTACATTATAAGGACTGATGGCTGACTGCCTGGACTACGGAAATGATGGAGTTAATTTGTGGTTAGTGACAAAGGCAAAGGTTTTGATGAAGCAGGTTAATGTCTATACATTGAGACTGAATGACAACTGAGATGGGATTGTGTGAGGATCACTTACTTGTGTTAGGAAAGAGGGCTGTGGAAAGGATTCATAATATGTATGCTTTGGGGAACAAGGCTTATGATTATATAATTGCTATACCCCAAATTCATTAAAATATAACCTTACTGAGGGGTAAAAGTCCAATAAAAATTTTGAATTTGAGATACATTTAGAAGATAATAATATGGAATGAAAATGGTCTGAACAGATCAGGAATCTGAGGGATTAGAGTGAAGAGGACAGAGATAGAAGGATATGAAAAAACAAGCCTACTTGCTGTCCTTTACACATGACATTTCCCACAAGTTACTTTGGAATGCATTCTTTCATTTATGCCTCTAAGAATCTTTAGCTTCCTTAACTACTTAGCTTAAGTATCATTTCACACACAAGATTTTTATGATCCCCTTTACCTTGCAATTTACAGTGAATATATTTACTTATACAAGTATATGTGTATTCTACAATAGGATATAAATTTCTTGAGGGCAGGGACTATTTTATCTTTGCCTTTGTATCCTAGTGCCTACCACAATACCTGGCACATCATAAATATTTAATAAATACTTGCTGATTGAACGAAAAAGAAATGTGCTAGCTACCTGACTATTCATCTAGACTCTCCTTAGCTCTCCTCAACTTCTTTTCTTTATCACAAGTATTCATGGATTTTCCTTTTATTTTGTACTTCTATACTACATTCTTCAAATTATAAATCCTTTTATAGGTTAATAAACATTTACTGAAATAACTGTTAGCTCATGATTACTTGGACTAATTAAGGGAAGCCAGGGTTTAGATATTTTAAAAGTAAATAATCCTCAAATTGTTTATAATTGCATACACTCTTTTATTTACTGGACTGTCTGGCTCAAAATAATAATAAAATCAATTTTCTCCATGTATGTTGATTAATATTGGCAGGAAGACTATAAAACATGTTGAGTGGTAAGGGAAATCCAACCTCAGATTACTAAATGAACAAAAAAGACATCATTTAATATAGAACAGGCTTAATCTACTGGGGAAAGTATTGAATTGAGAGTCAATGGAACCATCACTTTATTGTGTAAGCTTTATTCAGTCTGTTAGATCTTTTGGATGGACCTACAGGTTTATAAAAACCTGGTTTTTTGTTTGTTTTTTTTTTAAAGGCTGGAGTTGGACTAGACCTCTAATATTTCCTTCCATATTTAAATTTGTGATCTTAAAAAACAAGTATTTTAAAATTTAACTCTTTCTTCATGTTTCTCTGAACATCATTTTAGCTTGGTCTGACCAGTTTTCTTAGAACTGATCCCTTAGTATTCTTCAAGTACAATATCTAGCATACATCAAAGAACATAATAAATAAATGAAAACTGAGGGTCATGAGACAAATCCATTTTACACCAAAGACTAGAAATACACTGAGGCACTAGACTGATTCAGAGAAAGTGCAATAATAATTCTAAATTAAAACTTCTGCAAAATAAAAAAAGCTAACATTAAAGTGTTACTACAAAGTAAAAGAATAAGCCTTAGAGACAAATGCAATCCTTACCTCTGCCAGGTATGAGACCTTGGGAGGAGCTCCTTTAAGGTCCAAATGTACCAACTGCATTCTGAATGGTGAAAAGCCTGACATTTCAGCATTTATTAATGCCTTTTTTTTTTTTTTAATAGTCAAGATAACTAGTGTGGCCTCTTCTACCAAAAGAAGAAATAAAAATTATAATTAGATTTCTTGGCATCTCTGTTAATTCTTATATTGCCTGTAGTTATACTCTATTCTTTAAGATTGTAGTGTCCAAGATTTTTGTGGCTGTGAGGAATGGAGTGGAAAGATGGGTCATATTTTACCCTCTCCACAACAGTAAATCATATCTTTAACACAACTACAACTACCCTTTACCCCTTACAAACTATTAGCTACATCACATCCCAGTCAGGCCCCTAAGAGCAATTATACTTTAATCCCAACTCAGATGTTACAGTAATATCTCTGCAAACACCCTTGGAAATCCCCTTCCTTTACTTTAGCATATCCAGTTAGAGAAAACAAGGTCAAAATAGGTAGTAGTCCATTGCTTGTTTCAGCTTCCTCATGTCAGAAATTGAAGAATATTCATCATCTCAAAGGGAATAAAAAAAGACTTCAAACTAATTTCCAAATCTTAATATAGTAATTAGAGTTAGGTGAAACCAGGAGAAAAAATGTAAAAAAAATTATTAAAACAGGTTTGGGATTGAACTGAAAATTTATTGGTAGAAAAATTATGAAATATAGGGGGGGATGAGAATAAGCATTTAATAGTGCTTATTATGTACCAGGCTGTGCTAAGCACTTTTTATAAATATTAACTCATTTGAATTTTATAACAATCCTGGGAGGTAGATGTTATTATATCTATTTTACATATGAGGAAACTGAGGTAAACAGGGATTAACTGATTAGCTCAGGTCACACAGCTAGTAAGTTTATGAGGCTGGGATTTGAACTCAAGTCTTCCTGACTCCAAGCCCAGTGCTCTATCCACTATGCTACTAGATACCTTATGAAGATTTGTATATTTTGTTTAGGTTAATATTAGAGTTAATTCACATTCCCTGATTTTATGGCAGCAAGAAAGCAGGGAAGATAAAGTTCTAGAACATAACTGTGCTGGGCAAGGAAGCAGTCTGGAAAAATAAGTAAACAAGCAAATAAACAAAACCAACACAACAAAATCCAATAATCATTTGGAAAATGGATAATCTAAGGTTTATAAATTTACTATAATGCTAAATTGAAGTAAGAAACTGGCGTGTTTTGGCAAGGTTTTTTGTACTCAAAATAAATTTTGCATGGAAACATGAAAGCATAATCCTACTAGATTTAGATAATTTTGTTTAAAAAAATCAAAACAGGCGGAGCCAAGATGGCGGAGAGGAAACACACGACTCAGTGAACGTCCTCACTCCCTCACAACCAATTAGATAAATTAAGTCTCAAAATTAGCTCAGGACTGATAGATACCACAAGGACTGGAAGCACGACTTACCAGCTGAAGAGAATCTGGAGTTTCAACAGGAAAGGTCAGTTCTCAGGGGAGGAATAAGAAAGACCAGCACAGACGGTGGGGTAGGGGCACACTGCGCCCATTGCGCTGGGAAGGGCTCTGGGATCAGAGAAGCCACTGAGGTAAAGGAATCTGGCACAGGCTGTTAGCTCTTCTCTGCTAATTATTTAGCAGTTCAGAGGAGAAAGCCAAAATATTTTAAAACTCAAATTAGATTTTCCCCGATCTTGGGGGTGACTCAGTAGACTCGGCACCAGGGGGTGTGGCCTCAGCTACCACCTGAGAATAGTTAAGAGACTGACAAGTGGGTGGATACGGCCCAAGGCAACACACACTGCCTAGCTTAGCTGGAGGGAGTGGAACTCAGCTCCAGGAAGTCCCAGAGAAGCGGAACCTTTGAACTAGGGACCGCGGTTTCTGGCAGACACTTCCAGTTTGAGCGCAGGGGCTTCTTACGTCACCTGCTGCAGACACCCACTCCCCACCCGGACACATAGGCTGGGCTTTCTACGCCCTCGAAGCACAGTAGTGCTAATCACCTCTGAGGCGCTTCCAGGGAGGGGGTGGGGAACTCTCTCCCAGAGCTCTCTCTTAGCTCAGGCTCAGGAGCCGCTGCATCCATCCGGTCTGGGAGGAAGCTGGTAAAGAAGTAAATAATTTCCTACCCCAGAGACAGACCCCAAAAGATTTTTTTTAAGTATGAGCAAAAAAGCTAGGAAAACCATAGATTCCTTCTATACAGAGAAAGAGCGGGTGTCCAACCCCGAGGAAGTTGACAGCAGAGAATCAGATAACAACCTAAAGGGGAACGATTCCTGCCCCCCATCACATAACTCTCTCCTAGAAGAAGCTCTTAAGAAATTGAGGGAGATCGAAGAAAAATGGGGAAAAGAAAGGGAAGTTATGATAGAGAATAACAATGTCCTGAAATTGGAGTTGGAAAAAATAAAGAATTCACAGGAGATGCAGGGAAACAAAATTAGTGAATTAGAAAAGGTTAAAAAAACACAGGAAAGTAGGATTTCTGAATTGGAAAAGATAAAAAAGTCTCAAGAAAATAGAATTTCTGAATTGGAAAAAGAAAATAATTCTCAAAAAAAAAAAATTAGGGAAATGGAAAAAAACTCAATAGAGCAAAATAATTCATTTAAAAACGAAATTGGGCATTTACAAAAAGAACTAAAAACTGTGAAAGAAGAAAATAACTCCTTAAAAGTCAGGATGGAACAAATAGAAATGAATGATTCACAGAGAACCCAAGAATCAGTCAAACAAAACAAAAAAAATGAGAAGCTGGAGAACAACGTCAAATACTTACTGGGAAAATCTATAGACCTGGAAAATAGATCTAGGAGAGATAATCTGCGGATTATTGGACTTCCAGAAAACTATGACCAAAAAAAGAGCCTAGATTCTATTTTACAGGAAACTATCAAAGAGAACTGTCCAGAGATAATAGAAACAGAAGGGAAAGTAGATGTGGAAAGAATTCATCGAACTCCTTCTGAAATAGACCCTAAAAAAAGAACACCACGGAATATTGTGGCTAAGCTGCAGAATTACCACACAAAGGAGAAAATCCTGCAAGCAGCTAGAAAAAAACAATTTAAATACCAAGGTGCCACAATAAGGGTCACCCAAGATCTGGCTGCCTCCACATTAAAAGATAGAAGGGCCTGGAACCTGATATTCCGAAAGGCAAAAGATCAAGGCCTGCAACCAAGAATGAACTACCCAGCTAAGTTTAGCATCTTTTTCCATGGAAGAAGATGGTCATTCAATGAAACAGAGGAATTCTATATGTTTCTAAGAAAAAAACCAGACTTAAACAAAAAATTTGATCTACATCCACAAGACTGAAGAGAAACAGAAAAAGGTACACAGAACCCTTGAGAACTGTAACTTTGTTGTGGGTATATAAAAAATACTCAAGGATAATTTGATTTTATTGATATAAAAGAAAAAAAGGGGGGTGTGGTAAAGGGAAGGAGGTCGGTTCAGAAAAAGGGGAAGGAGTGATAAAAAGAGGGAAACTACATCCCAGGAAGAGACATAGAAAATACACCATATCTGAGGGAACTTAGTGAGGGGGAGAATCATTGTGTGAATCTTACTCTCATCAGGAGAGGCTCAAAGAGTAAATAATTAACATATTTGTTTTTCAGAGAATTTTCTCTCACCTCATTAAAAGGGGGGAGAGGAAAAGGGGAAAGGAAAAGGAGAATAAGTGAAGGGACTTGGAGGGAGGGGGGAGGGATCCTAAAAAAAAAAAAAAAAAGAGGGAGGGTTGCGCGTCACAAGGGGGGTCTGTAAATTAAATATCGGGGAGGGGGATCAGGGGGGTCAAGGGAAAAAAGTATAATCTGGGGATAATACGATGGCAGGAAATACAGAATTAGTAATTTTAACTGTAAATGTAAATGGGATGAACGATCCCATCAAACGGAGACGGATAGCAGATTGGATCAAAAAGCAGAACCCTACAATATGTTGTCTACAGGAAACACACTTAAAGCAGGGAGATACATACAGAGTAAAGGTAAAAGGTTGGAACAGAGCTTATTATGCTTCAGGTAAAGCCAAAAAAGCAGGGGTAGCTATCCTTATCTCAGATCAAGCAAAAGCAGAAGTAGATCTCGTTAAAAAAGATAAGGAAGGAAACTATATCCTGCTGAAAGGTAGCATAAATAATGAAGCCATATCAATACTAAACATATATGCACCAAGTGGTATAGCATCTAACTTTCTAAAGGAAAAGTTAAGAGAACTGCAAGAAGAAATAGACAGTAAAACTATAATAGTGGGAGATCTCAACCTTGCACTCTCAGATTTAGACAAATCAAACCACAAAACAAACAAGAAAGAAATTAAAAAAGTAAATAGAACATTAGAAAAACTAGGTATGATAGACCTTTGGAGAAAACTGAATGGCAATAGGAAGGAATATACTTTCTTCTCAGCAGTTCATGGATCCTATACAAAAATTGACCATATATTAGGACATAAAGATCTCAAAATTAAATGTAGGAAGGCAGAAATAATAAATGCCTTCTTCTCAGATCACAATGCAATAAAAGCTACATTCAGTAAAAAGTTAGGGGTAAATAGACCAAAAAGTAATTGGAAACTGAATAATCTCATCTTAAAGAATGACTGGGTGAAAGAGCAAATTATAGAAACAATTAACAATTTCATCCAAGATAATGATAATGATGAGACATCATATCAAAATCTTTGGGATGCAGCTAAAGCGGTAATAAGTGGAAATTTTATATCTTTAGAGGCTTATTTGAAGAAAATTGAGAAAGAGAAGATTAACGAATTGGGCTTACAACTTAAAAGGCTAGAAAAAGACCAAATTATAAACCCCCAACCAAAAATTAAACTCGAAATACAAAAATTAAAAGGAGAAATCAATAAAATTGAAAGTAAAAAAACTATTGAATTAATAAATAAAACCAAGAGTTGGTTTTATGAAAAAGCCAATAAAATAGATAAACCTTTGGTAAATTTGATCAAAAAAAAGAAAGAGGAAAATCAAATTGATAGTCTTACAAATGAAAAGGGGGATCTTTCCACCAATGAAGAGGAAATTAGAGAAATAATAAGGAGTTACTTTGCCCAACTTTATGCCAATAAATTTGATAACTTAAGTGAAATGGATGACTTTCTCCAAAAATATAGGCTCCCTAGATTAACAGAGGAGGAGATAAATTGCTTAAATAGTCCCATTTCAGAAAAAGAAATAGAACAAGCTATTAATCAACTCCCCAGGAAAAAATCCCCAGGGCCAGATGGATTCACATGTGAATTCTACCAAACATTTAAAGAACAATTAGCCCCAATGTTATATAAATTATTTGAAAAAATAGGGGATGAAGGAGTCCTACCAAACTCCTTTTATGACACAGACATGGTACTGATACCTAAACCTGGTAGATCGAAAACTGAGAAAGAAAATTATAGACCAATCTCCTTAATGAATATTGATGCTAAAATCTTAAATAAGATATTAGCAAAAAGACTTCAGAAAATCATCTCCAAGATAATACACTATGATCAAGTAGGATTTATTCCAGGAATGCAGGGCTGGTTTAATATTAGGAAAACTATTAATATAATTGACCATATTAATAATCAAATTAATAAGAACCATATGATCATCTCAATAGATGCAGAAAAAGCATTTGACAAAATCCAACATCCATTCCTACTAAAAACTCTTGAGAGTATAGGAATAAATGGATTATTCCTTAGAATAATCAGGAGTATATATTTAAGACTGTCAGTAAGCATAATATGCAATAGAAATAAACTGCAACCTTTCCCAGTAAGATCAGGAGTGAAACAAGGTTGCCCACTATCACCATTACTATTCAATATAGTACTAGAAACGCTAGCCTCGGCAATAAGAGCCGAGAAAGAGATTCAAGGAATTAGAGTAGGAAATGAGGAAATCAAACTATCACTTTTTGCAGATGACATGATGGTATACTTAGAGAACCCCAAAGACTCTGCTAAAAAGCTACTAGAAATAATTCAAAATTTCAGCAAAGTGGCAGGATACAAAATAAATCCACATAAATCCTCGGCATTTTTATATATCACTAACAAAATGCAACAGCAAGAGATACAAAGAGAAATTCCATTCCAAACAAATGTTGAGAGTATAAAATATTTGGGAATCCATCTACCAAAGAAAAGTCAGGAATTATATGAGAAAAATTACAAAACACTTGCCACAAAAATAAAATCAGATTTAAATAATTGGAAAGACATTCAGTGCTCTTGGATAGGCCGAGCGAATATAATAAAGATGACAATACTCCCCAAACTAATCTATTTATTTAGTGCTATACCAATCAGACTCCCAAGAAACTATTTTAATGACCTAGAAAAAATAACAACAAAATTCATATGGAAGAATAAAAGGTCAAGAATTGCAAGGGAGCTAATGAAAAAAAACTCAGAGGAAGGTGGTCTAAGTGTACCTGATCTAAAGCTATATTATATAGCAGCAGTCACCAAAACCATTTGGTATTGGCTACGAAATAGACCGGTAGATCAGTGGAACAGATTAGATACAAAGGACAAAAAAGGGTACATCTATAGCAATCTAATCTTTGACAAACCCAAAGATTCCAACATTAGGGATAAAAATTCATTATTCGGAAAAAACTGTTGGGAAAACTGGAAATTAGTATGGCAGAAATTAGATATGGATCCACACTTAACACCATATACCAAGATAAGATCAAAATGGATCCATGATTTAGGCATAAAAAGGGAGATAATAAATAGATTAGAGGAACAGAGGATAATCTACCTCTCAGACTTGTGGAGGAGGAAGGAATTTATGACCAGAGGAGAACTAGAGATCATTATTGATCACAAAATAGAAGATTTTGATTACATCAAACTAAAAAGTTTCTGTACAAATAATACTAATGCAAAGAAGATTAGAAGGGAAGTAACAAATTGGGAAAATATTTTTAAAAACAAAGGTTCTGACAAAGGTCTCATTTCCAAAATATATAGAGAACTGACCCTAATTTATAAGAAACCGAACCATTCTCCAATTGATAAATGGTCAAAGGATATGAACAGACAATTCTCAGAGGAAGAAATTGAAACTATATCCACTCACATGAGTGTTCCAAATCACTACTGATCAGAGAAATGCAAATTAAGACCACTCTGAGATACCACTACACACCTGTCAGATTGGCTAAGATGACAGGAACAAATAATGACAAATGTTGGAGGGGATGTGGGGAAACTGGGACACTAATACATTGCTGGTGAAGTTGTGAAAGAATCCAGCCATTCTGGAGAGCAATCTGGAATTATGCCCAAAAAGTTATCAAACTGTGCATACCCTTTGACCCAGCAGCGCTACTACTGGGATTATATCCCAAAGAAATACTAAAGAGCGGAAAGAGACATATATGTGCCAAAATGTTTGTGGCAGCTCTTTTTGTTGTAGCTAGAAACTGGAGGATGAATGGATGCCCATCAGTTGGAGAATGGTTGGGTAAATTGTGGTATATGAAGGTTATGGAATATTATTGCTCGGTAAGAAATGACCAGCAGGAGGAATATAGAGAGGCCTGGAGAGACTTAAATCAACTGATGCTGAGTGAAATGAGCAGAACCAGAAGATCACTGTACACTTCAACAACAATACTGTATGAGGATGTATTCTGATGGAAGTGGAAATCTTCAACATAAAGAAGATCCAACTCACTTCCAGTTGATCAATGATGGACAGAGGTAGCTGCACCCAGAGAAGAAACACTGGGAGGGGAATGAAAATTGTTAGCACTAATATCTGTCTGCCCAGGTTGCATGTACCTTCGGATTCTAATGTTTATTGTGTAACAAGAAAATGATATTCGCACACATGTATTGTACCTAGACTATAATGTAACACATGTAAAATGTATGGTATTGCCTGTCGTCGGGGGGAGGGAATAGAGGGAGGGGGGGTAAATTGGAAAAATGAATACAAGGGATAATATTATAAAATATATATATATATATATATATATATATATATATATATATATAATAAAAAAAAAATAAAAAAATAAAAAAATCAAAAAATCAAAACAAAAGTTCCCATTAAATCACTCAGGATACAGTAAAACAACAGAACAGCTTTATAGAATGAATATCATGAAGCATGTACAAATACACGGATCACTGGTAAATATCTGGTAGAGACAACCTTGACAAATTGAAGTTGTCTTAAATGTTGACTTTCTTTAAAACTTTATAAACTACTTCCACCTAACTGTGGTCTTGGACAGATAGGTTCAACAAAACTTTAAAGAAGGAACCCTCTTCATCAGTACAGAAATTCTATTATAACCTCCATATACATTCTGAATTCCTACTTCCTGCTTTCCTAAAGACCACTTCTGTCTATACTGCTTTTCTAACAGTAGCAATATGAAGAAATTAAGTGCAAAAGCAGCATTTAATTAATTATTTACTATGTGCTAAATTCTGGACTTAAAATAAGCAAAAATAGTTTCAGCCCCCAAAGAGCTTACATGCTCCTGGAGGAAGATAATACATATAAGGCAGCTAAAAAGGGAAGAGGGCATGTATTAAAACTGGAACATGGTGGTGAAGTCCAGAGAACTATGTAGCCTTTGCTCAAAATAGAGGTTCTTGGAGTAACTCACTAATTGGAGATGAGAACAGTGGAAACATGGTCTGAACTGATAAAGCACATTTGGTATGGACCCTTCCTCAAAAAAGGAAGATATGAAAATGTAAGAATTTTACAATCAGCAGGCATAATCAGTTTATTAACATAGGCTACTGTGAAAACAAAATAAAAAGGAAACAGAAAGAAGTTAGATTTTTTCAGTTATGCTGATAATTCTTCAGCATTGAAAAATATGACCATGTATTCCATACATGGTCATTTTTCCCCCCAAAAAATTCCAAGCATAATCTATTTATTAATAAAGATAGCAATTACCAATAAATGTGATCACTGGTCACTTGAACTGACAAGATATTGTCTTTTCTTTTCTTTTCTTTTTTTTTTAAAGAGTAAAAAACGCTAAATTGTAATCTACTCTCAGTTCTAACAGTCCTCTCTCTGGGTATAGATGGCTCTCATCATCACAAGATCATTCGAACAGGCCTGAAATCACCTCATTGTTGAAAAGAGCCACATCCATCAGAATTGATCATTATATAATCTTCTTGTTGCCGTGTACAATGATTTCCTGGTTCTGCTCATTTCACTTATATAGCTAATGTAATGAAGTTTGGATTTACTCTCCTTATTCTTCCAGAAAATGACTGAAGCTCTATAGGGGAAATATGTCCATCCTTTAAGGCTTAGTAGCCTTAAGCGTTAACTTGATAGTCCATCACTTTAACTATGCAAAGAAACAGAAATTTCTGAAAGAACAGCAAGACCTTATATAGCTTTTACATAGTTCCTTCTATTGGCCTGGCCTACCTGGGATAAAAGTGAAATGTCATTCCAGCTAGTTCTTTCTATCTCCCTGAATCTTACGCAATATAAGTGCCTCTTCTCCCTCCTCAAACTTCTTTTCACTACACATAGCTGCTCAAAAAGCTATATAGAGCTACTCAAAGCTCTAAGAGAATTCCACTCTACTAACATTGATAATCTACTTGAACTCATTTCTCTATAATTAACAAATTCCTACCTGACAAAATCCTCCCAATTCCAGTGATTCTAGCTACCTCCCCCTCCCCCCGCAATTCCCATTAGGTTAAACCTGTTCTTTGATCCCAATTGTCCATTCCCTTATTCCCATTTCTTTCAACCTTCTCCAATCTACCTGTTGCATTCTAACCACCTCTTCTACATGCCTCTTCTGGCATTTCCCTCCCAATAGGTAACAAAATTGCTCTCAGCTTAAACTGTTTCTTTTTCATTTTTATCTCTGGGATCTTGGCTCCCTCCTAATGACATAGCCTCCTTGGACAACCTCTTTAGTACTGGTGGCAGTTTTACTATAACTCTGACTCATTAGTTGGATTGGGGGAAATAAAACAAGTTGAAACCTCACTCTCCCATATCCAAATTACCATAACATGTTATACCTCTTACATTACACATTGAAATGTAGTTATATGTGTACATATTTATCTTCTTCAAGGAGGCAGAGGCTGACTTATTTTCAGAACATCTTATTCCTTCCCAGATTGTAGGCTCACTATATAAGCACACAGGTATCTACATACACACCCGGTTTTTGTCACCATACATCGATATATGATTTACAGACATATTGGGTTTAGGGATAAGGATTTGACTAGTAATTTCATTGACAGAGAAATTCCCAGATGAGAAAACTCCTTTAATCAAGGCAGGGAGAGCACCTTCTCTGCAATTTACTTTCAGAGAGCTGTCTAGACTGGAGCACTGAGATGACTTATTTGTCCAAGGCCATAGAGTCTGGCTCCAAAGTCAGCTTTCTAGCTTTCTGTCCATTATCCTCAGATTGTCTCTAGAGGTTATCATACATCAAAACAAATAGGTAGAAATATACAAACATTATATATATTAACAAATTTACATTCATAATTACAATTAGTCAGTTGGTCAATAAACATTCCAGGCACTAAGTCCTGGGGATACAAAGGGGCAAAACACAGTTCCTGCTTTTAATGATTCAGTCTAATGGGGAAGACAATAAGCAAACACCTAAGTGCAAACTATATACAGGATAAACAGGAAATTATAATTAAGAAAAGAGAGATTCTAGAATTAGGAGGGATTAGAAAAAGGCTTCCTTGTAGAAGACAGGATTTTAGTTGGTACTTGAAGGAAACCAGGGAAGCTAATAGGCTGAGATGAAGAAAGAACATTTCTGCTATTGAGGACAGCCAGAAAAACTGTTTGGGGACAAGAGTTGGAATATCTTGTTCATGGAACAGAAAAAATGCCAGTCACTGGATTGAAGAGTATGTTGTAGGGCATAAGGTGTAAGAAGACTAGAAAATATGTGCATGTGTAGGGGTGGAGGATGGGAGCCTATTTGTTTATGAATCCTCAAACAGAGGATTTTGTATTGGCAACTAGGTAGCTCAGAGGATAGATATTTGAGATTTCAGTTAAGAAGATCTGAGTTTAAATTTGACCTCAGATTCTTATTAGTTAAGTGACTAGTAAGTCACTTAATCCTGTTTGCCTCAGTTTCCTCATGTGCAAAACAAGAGGAAATGGTAAACCACTGCTGTTTTCCACGCAGTTATTGACATGCCAGGATCTACTCGGTGAGAAAGAGCTGGATTTGACTGAAAAACAACTTGGGAGTCTCTGGATTTTACTGACAAGGAGAATGACATAGTTAGATGGGTGCTTTAGGAAAAACTGCATGGAAGATGGCGTGAAGTGGGGAGAGACTTGAGGGAGGCTGGCTGTTGCAATGATCCAATAGGGAGGTGATAAGAGCTTGCACCAGGGGGTAGTAGTATCAGAGGAGAGAAAAGGAGCATATTAGAGAGATGTTGAAAAGAGAAATCAACAGGTCTTGGCAACATTAGATATGGGGCTGCAGAAAGATAGTGAAGATTTGAAGTTGACACCTAGGTTTTGACTCTGACAGACTGGGAGGATGCTATTGTTCACAAGGTTTAGGAGGAAAGTTACTAAGAATCTGGTCAATTTTTACCACGGACAACATTTTTTTTTTCCCAATCAAGGAAATAATAGAAATAATCCTTAAAGGGGCTTACTTAACCTATTTAAACAAAACAATTTAAAATGTTTTAGCATATTAGTGACTAGAAGAATTCAAATCCTGCCCTAGACTTCAAGTAGACCCGCAAACCAAGGCATATCATCTTCCCTCCCTGAACCTGTTTCCCATCTACAAAACGAGCTTAATTATATTAATAATATACCTCCCAAGGTTTAGAGGATCAAATAAAATAACGTACTTAAAGCGTTTTGCAAACTTGAAAGAACTTTATAAGTGTAAGCTATTATTGTACAGTGATTTCTTAAAATAAGGGGCTTTTTTTTAGTGTTTACTCCAATCAACTCCCCAGGGGAAGCTTCTGCTGAGAAAGGAAAATAAAATAAGCAGATACACAGGACAATAAACTACAAAACAATCTCCACTAGACTTCGGGCTAGGAGTCTGCATCAAAATGGGGACTAGGCAGGCATGGCTGATCCTTGTATTCATAAAAGAAAAAACCTATCCTCAAAGTTCAGAATTAAAATTATTTTGTCATAATTGATTTTTTTAAAGGGCTAGATATAGGTACCTGGTTTGGAAACTTCTTAGACACTCAAGGTTTTCTGCATAATTCTATATTTGAACTATATGCCAAGGAAAAAAATCGCTCCTTCCGTCCTCCCTTCCCCACTCATTCATTCCCCGATCCCTCCCTACCCTTATTCTACCTGGATGGCAAGGAAGCCAATATTGCGGGATAGAAGAGTATGTGGTGGGATACGTGACGTATAAGAGGACTGGAAGCTGGGGAGCAAGGTAAGAATGGTCTTTGAAAATCCCAGGAAAAGGGGATTTCTTCCTAGAACACAACCGAGAAAGGGAAAAGGGAAAAGGGAAAAACTACCTTGACTTGAGGTATTTGCAATTAACAGCGTAGATTCAGCTCTAAGAGTACGGACCCGAGTAATCCGGTCCAGAAGATTGCCCGCCCCACCTACACTCAGAGAACAGAAGCAACGAGAAAACGAAGGGGGAAGGGAGGGGCGCTCACATTTGCTCGTGGGCGGGGCTGGACGTACTTTTCAAAGCCTTCCCGGCAACAAGAGTTGGGGTCCGAGAGACCCGGGATCCACCCCAGAGTGAGCCCAGGCAGTAAGAAGACAACTCAAGTTCAATGCAGTCGCATATCCTTTCTTCACACAAGTAACATCAGTCTCCAAACACCCAGGCTGTCTGCCCAGGCCGAGAAGAAGGAGCCGTCAAAAAACTCCGTAAACTTCTGGGAGAGGCACTCTCTCAGCTCTTCTGCCCACAACCAGCTGGCGTACCTACCCGGCCCAGCCCTTCGGTCCCCGCTACGTCAGAGATTGCTCTGTCCTAGGCCTCCAGACCTGAGAGCCGATGGCCGATCGCATCGTTCTGAGTTCACCCTCTAAAGTGTCTGTGCACCGGACTCCTGAGCCGCCTTCCTGGGGAGGCGTAACTGAAACTCGCAGTCCCTCCCCCTCTTAGACTGGTGGCTGTGCCATGGCACCTCTACGGCGCGGTGGGGCTAAAGGGAGTCAAGGCGGCACGTCGGCAGGGGCAGAGTTGGCACAATCGCGGCGTCTGGACAGGTAGCGGCGATGGTGGCGGTGCCAGGGCTGGAGGGAAGAGGGAGAAAATAAAGGAAGGACTGGACATGGGGAAACTTGGCTCGGTTTGGTCTTTGGCCATTTCCTTGTATTGACCGGGAGTGGAAAAAGAATCCACTATGGTTTTTCGCCATCTAAAGCTCTTCTTTTTATCTTTATTAAAATAGTTGTGGGAAAGCTGGGCTAAGCTAATTCCTTCTCCAGTACTTCTGCTGGAGCCTTCTGTCATGCTGTTTTTATGGAGTTATACTTAGGAAGCATTCTGTATAAGTTTACTGATTGATTGATGGATGACGATTTTAAAATGGTGGCTAATGGGCAGCCTGGTGGCACAATGGATAGAGCCCTTTGAAGTCAGGAAGACCCAAATTCAAATTTTGGCCTCAGGACTAGCTGTATGATCCTGGGCAAATCACTTAATCCTATTTGCCTTAGTTTCCTCATCTGTAAAATAAACTGGAGAAGGAAATGGCAAGCCATTCCAGTATCTTTGCCAAGAAAACCCCCAAAGAAGTCAGGAAGGCACAACTGTAATAACAGAACAGCAAGAATACAGGCATAAAATAAAAGTATCTTTGCTTGCCATGATGTTAGGTACAGATTGTTTAATTCTGGAAGGAAAGTCTATGATGTGTTCCTATTGCTTTGGGGGGAGGGAAGGTTATTGAATGCTTTGTTATTCTAGAATTTCAGGGACAACTCAAGCTGGGGACCTGCAAGCTTTCAGAATTCCCAAAGTGGTCTGATCCAGGGTAAACTCCTTTGTCTGAGTTTTTGGGCATGTTCCTGATCTGGTTTTGTATTGAACTGGACTTAGCTTACCAAAGCAATCTGTAAGCTCTTGATTCAGTAACAACTTCATCTTCACATTTCATCTGGAGTTCTGGCCCTAGTTATTCCTCTGCAGGATTCAGAGTAGATTAAAAACTAAGACTGAGATCCTGCTCTTCTGGGTCTGGGCCTCACAGCTGCTGCTGATTAGTGAATTTGTTCCTCTCCTATTGTTTTTCATTCTTTTGAATTTTTTTTTTTTGGTGACTTATGGAAATATTAATTTCCAGTTGACCAATTCTAATTTTTAAGGAGATATATTCTTTAGTATTTTTGTGCCTTTTTTTTTTTTTTCTTGCTTTGCTCTTATTTAGTTTCCCAGTTCTTCTTTTATGGTTTTTGTTTGATTTTTTTTTTTTTTTTTGAGGCAGTGGGGTTAAGTGACTTTTCCAAGATCATATAGTTAGTAAATATCAAAGGTCTGAGGCCTGATTTGAACTCAGGTGCTTCTGATTCCAGTTTTCTGATGCTCTCTTTATTTGATTTTTAAAAATAATTTTTTTGCTATATAAACCTCTTGTTTTAGCTCTTTTAGTAATTCCTGTTAGACTTGTGTCTAATCTGCATTTTTCCTTTGTGACTTTACTTGTAAATGTTTTCTAGTTATTGTCTTCTTCTGAATTTATATCTTGAACTTCCTTGTCATTGTAGTAACTTTTTATGATTTTTAAAAATTTTATAGCCTATTTCTTGACTTTTGACTTATTAGAATTGGGCGTTGCTCACTTCTGGGAATGGGGGAAATGTTTAGTCTGAGCTGTCTTTTATAGCTTTCATTAATCATTAAGTGCTTTTAGGTCAGCAGAGCTTTCCTCCTGTCTTCTTAAGATGCCCTGGGCTGGAAAAATGACTCATTTTTTTTTTTCCCTTGATTTCCTCAGTCAGAATTTGACTTTTTTTTTTTTTTTTTTTTTTTTTTTTTAATACAAAGCTGCCAGGTAACATCTGTCTCTGTCAGAATGTCCCATTATTTATTTGATTGTGTATGTGTCCAGGACCTCTGTTTGCTCTGGTGTACAATCTTTTCCTATGTTGTAGTATTCTATATGCAGCATTTCTGGCCTGGTCCTCTGTGTCTTCAGACCTTGCTATTTTCTTAAGTTGACTTTGGCTGGAAAAATAATTAATTATGACTCCTTGCTAGATTTCCCTATTAGGGTCTGGTACTTTTTAGATGTAATGGAGTTTGGAGAGGGAGCCCTGTTCACTATCTCCTGTGAATCTTCTTCCTTGGCTCTGACTTTTAAGAAAGTGATCTTTATTCAGGTTCTATTTCTTTCATAACTTTCCCCCCTTATCTTTCTAATCTCATATCTTTTTCCCCAACTACATACTGTTGAATCCAGTGTCACCAACCTCCTTGTTGTTTTCCATTTTTCTGCTCCAGGTATTTTTTCTCGTTTTTTCCCCAGGCCTGAAATAGTATCTTCTCATTTCTATTTGCTGGCTTCCCTGGTTTCCTTCAAGATTCAGATTGAGAATGGAGAACATTCCAGATATGGGGGATAGCTACTACAAAGGCTTAGGGATGCAATATGGAGTGTCTTCTGTGAGTAGCAAGTTGGCTAGTGTGATTGAATTGTAAAGAGCATAGAGGGAAGTAATATATGAGAACTTTAAAAAGATAGAAAAGGACCATGTTGTAAAGAGCTTTAAGTGCCAAAGAACCTTATATTTGGTTGTAGAGAAACAGGGAATCATTAAAATTTGTTGAATAGGAGATGTGTGTATTGGAGGGAAAAGTTGTGGGCGATTAAATAAAAGGCTAACTAGTTTTTGAATTCTCTTGTTTATGAAGTTCATTCATAGTTTATTGCATTGATCTCTCTATTATTTTAATCAATACCAAATGGTTTTGATGATTGCTGCTTTATAATATAGTTTGAAGTCTGGATGTACTATTCCTTTGTTAAAGTTATTAGTTACTTCAATTAGGTTTTTTTTTTTTTTTTCTTTTCTTTTTCTGAGGCTGGGGTTAAGTGACTTGCCCAGGGTCACACAGCTAGGAAGTGTTAAGTGTCTGAGACCAGATTTGAACTCGGGTCCTCCTGAAGTCAGGGCTGGTGCTCTATCCACTGTGTCACCTAGCTGCCCCTACTTCAATTAGTTTTTAAATTGATTCTCCAAGATTTTTTAAATGTACCATCTGCAAAGAGTGATAGTTTTGTTTCCTCATTGCCTTAATTCCTTCAATTTCTTTTTATTCTCTTATGGGCATCTTTGTTTCACTCTTGATGCTGTTCTAGTAGCAGTGCAAAAAGTTGAAGTGTGAGAATCCCCTTCTGGTCGGTGTAGGTTCAATGTGTGTTAAGGACCATGCCTAAGTGTAGGGGCAGGTCAATTCTCTGAGAGCCTCCACAGCTGTGAATCATAAACTTGAAGGAATTGCAAAGCTCAGTTTACAACTTCACCACTGAATAACCCACCTCTCTATTCAAGCCTAGTCACAGCCCTTTGTGTATCTTTCTGTTGATGATTTATAGAAATAAATTAATAACACCCCAACTCCATGTGCTGCCATGTATGTTTCATCCTGGCCACATCTGAGAAAGGACTGGGCAGAGACTGGGGTACTCAAGGGCGGGAATCCAGAGGACGTAGTGGCGTTAGGTCCAGAGAAAAGTTACAACAGTCTTGGCAGTTATAGCTGCCCAGGGCCTCCAGCTGCCCTGGGAGTCAGTCTCTGGGTCCTGGCCTCCCTCTGAAGCCAGGAGACAGTTCCGCGGCCCTATCACCCCGCCAGAACCCTGGCACCCCTGGCCAGCGGAGAGACAACAGGGAGTGGAAGTCTGAGGCTAAAACTTCCAGTTGAAAAGAAAGCCAATGCCCCTAGGCCTACATTCGTGGAGTTTTAAGCCACTTAGTATCAGATCCAGATCTCCCAATTGAGTGAAAATCACTTTGAAAGCTTCCTGAATGGGCATCTGGTTGTTCAAAAGATCAATGGGGGTGGAGGATTTGCTTTAGAAAAGCCCAGTATGGGAAATATGCCTTCTTCTAAACTTTCTGGAGTCTAGGAGGCCAGGAATAAAAGGGGCAAAGTGATTATTTTGCAGATTAAAGGGGACAGAAATTCATCCCCCTCATCCTGATCTTACTCAAAAGGCTTCTAACTTTTCTTTATTACAGATGGTGCTTGCTGATTGATGGTTTTAGATAGGTGCTACTTATTTCAAAAGCTCCATTTATTCCTGTGCTTTTAGGTGCAGAGCTTTTCTCCTGTCTTCCTAAGATGCTCTGGGCTAGAAAAATGACTCACTTTTTATTCCTTTTGGTTTCCTCAGTCAGAATTTGATTTGACTTTTTTTTTTTTTTTTTTTAATACAAAGTTGCCAGGTGGCATCTGTCTCTGTCAGAGTTATTATTATTATTATTATTTGTTATTTTGTTATTGATATAGTCAGTTATGCTGGTAGTTTCCCTAATATTGAATCAATCCTACTTTTATAATATAAATCTCTCCTGGTCATACTGAAGAGGGAACCCTAAAACTCTGAAAAATCCTTAAAGGAGAAAATCTTTGACTGCCTCGGTGAGGCACAAACAGTTTCATCTTTGTTATCTGAGTGGGAATAGCTCAGTCCCAAAACCCATTGAATTCAATTCAAATTCTAACCCTGGCTAAAACCCAGCCAGGAGCCAACCTGGGACTGCACCCACAAGCCCCCTTTAGCTTGTAGTCAAAGCCCCCTATTATAAAGGAGCCAGACTGGAGCCTTCTCTTTGCAGAAGATGTAAACATGCCATCACCATGCCTGGCACCCCAAAGACTCTCTCCCCGTTGGAATGTTTCCAGTGTCCTCCTCTCTTTATCCTAATTTATTTCCTTAACCTTACTTCCAATTCCCATAATAAACTTCTTTTATCAATCTAGGTTTTCGGGTCTGTAAATTCCTTTACAGAGAACTGCTTGCGCCACCACTAGACCTCATTTTCATTTGGGGACCCCAAATCTAAACCTCATCATTTATGGTGGCCCATAGAAGACCCCCAAAACTAGACATAATTTGGTGACCAAATGGAACCTCAATTTTTTTTTTTTTTTTTTGAGCTGTTGGTGCAGTATTCTTCCAGGAAGAATATCTGCATTTCTTTTGTCTCACCCTATCTCTAAAGATAGTGTGCACCCAGACCTGGTCTGGGCTAGGAGCTTATTCCCCTGGGGGGGAATATTTGCATTTTCTGACAAAAGGCCTCCTTTTGTCTTACTCTCTGTCTCTAGAGACATCTAGACAAACCTGTGCCTCTAAAATCCTTCCTTGAGCAGATGCTTGGCTTGAGGAAACTCCCTCTGTCTAGCCCTTCTGGAGACAAAGGACCTTCTTTTGCATCTCAAGGCAGTTCTAATTTCTTTTTCTCTCATCAGAAAACCCTGCTCTCAGGCAGGGACTCTGAGACATGAGAGGAAGTGTCTCTAACATCTTATCCCAGACCAAGGAGACACATGGCTGTTTTGGGAACCCTACCCCTCTTGGGTGGGGGGTCCCAGGCCAGCAATCTCTTTGATCTGTTCTGGTGAAATAACCGGATAAACTTAAGGGGAGTGGAGTTTGAGCCCTTCTCCCACTCCACTGTTAAATACAATGGAGTTTCTAATGGTCAGACTGTAGCCACAAGGAGAAAGGTCACTGAATCGGTGTGAGCTTGGAGATATGTCTCTACCTATGGCTACTACTCCCTGGACAGGGGTGGAGCTGTCTCCTTCAGGTCTTGCTCTCCCAGCAAGATTTGGGGAGCTTGGATGAGCTATCCCACCCTCAAGTTCCAGCATGGAATTGCCAGAGGAGCCATTGATATTCGGAACAGAACGGATAAGATGGAATCTCTCCCCCACCCTCCCTCTGGCCTTTCCTCCCCCTCTCCCATGGGATGGGGATCACAGAACTCAAGGCCTTTTTCAGACCTCTCCCATATGGCTTGGCAACCTGCCATTTAAATGCTCCTATCCTGTCCCTTTCTTGGGGTACTATAAGGGGGGAGATTGGGAACTCAATCCTAATCTCTAATCTCCAGAAAAGTTTTACACTAACTTTTAAATTAACAAACTTTGACATTTTATAACGGGACTTGGTTTCCCTGATTTAGTTATCCTGCCTTAGAGCAGTGCCTCCCGTCACAGCCTTTTAACTGTAGATGCCTCAAAATTATGCTTTTATATGCTCACAAGGCTGTCTGACAAAGACAGGGGATTCCAAACTGCTTTGTTTTTTTCCTGACCTCAGGGCACTTCCTAAAATTTTCCTCACCTGCTTGTGGAGAGATAAATAGCCTAGCTATCTCCTGAAACCTGTGTATGTCTCTTTCTCCCTCTCTCACTTTCCTACCTAACTTTATAGGTGGGAACTTTTCCACTCCTAATTTTCTTAGTCCTAAGACCTTTTGCTCTTAGCACACTCTCCTATTTTTCTAGATTGGCATTCTAAGCCCCTGCCAACAATTAAAGATTTCTTTTCTAGGCTCCAACCCTGGCTAGGTTGCAGTTTCAAGAAAGACTTCTGGAATGATGGCAAGGGAATAAAATTCCAAATCAAGGCAAATTAAATCGTTGAGAGTAAAGATATCTTCTTTCTTTTCTCTTCTCATTTACTGACTGCAGGAGGAAATGGGGAGTTAGAAGGAAAGATTGAAAACTCCTTAACCCTAGGATATACTATAAGATATTTAATATGTATGGGAATACCTGCCATCTAGGGGAAGGGGTGGAGGGAAGGAGGGAAAAACTTGGAACAGAGGGAGTACAAGGGATAATGTTGTAAAAAAAAAAAAAAATTACCTATGCATATGTACTGTCAAAGAAAATGTTATAATTATAAAAATTAAAAAAAACCAAACAAACAAAAAAAGAAAACTCCTTAACCACTTTAGAACATCACTGCTCCTGATGTAATTTGGACTGACATTGGATAGTGGAAAGTGGTTGAATTATTGTGAACATTTTAACTATATCACTGTGTCTAAATAATTTTACTGTTGCCTTTGCAGGCTAGATTTGGTTATTTCTAAATGTAAGATCTTAAGAACTTGTTGGGGTGAATTACTATTAACTTGCTTGAAAGGGATCATGTGAGATCCTAATTGGGATCCTAATTGGAGAATTAGGGTCTGATTTTTCAAAATAGGAAGGGTGGCCACGTAGAATTCCCCACATGCAGTAAGTGGGTTTCAGCCTCCTTTTTGCAGAGGCTTGGCTTTGGCAAAAGATTTCAAGAGATAGGCCTGCCTTTAAGTTAATTGATCTATTTTTAATATTTGTTAAAACTGTTTAACTGTTGCTGTATGTTTGAGGGACTTTAGGAAATTTACTAATCTGTTATGTATATGAATTTTGATTCACGCTTGGGAATTATATGTGGAATGGTAATCTGATAATTTTTTTTCTGTAGAAAAAAAGGGAGGAAGGAAACTGATTGAAGCTGGTGAGGAAATTGAGAAACTGATGGTATTTTTTAAGGCACTTCTTCCCTGCCCCATATTTCATTAGTTCAGATTGAATTGGAAATTATTTAACTCCTTGCTTAAAATTTACTGGACTATGATTTGCTGGGTTATGTTATTATATTATATTATGTTATAGGCTTATTCTTGCCTAACCAATTTAATCGGTCCTTATTCCTAGACCTATCAGAGAGAAACTGGTAAATATAATATATATCTTACCTCTGTTTTGAGGTCCCCAGAATCCTCTGGCTGCTGTTTCATAGGGAAGCAGTTTATAGCTTAGACTTTATTCACATAGTTCACATCTACTCTATGACTTCCTGCACCTATCTTGGTAGTGCTCTCTCAGGCCAAACTCCAGATGTTAAGAGAGAGTGCTCTTCCTACCCAGAGCTTATGGGCAGGAAGGGTATATGACGTCACAGATACAAGCCAATCGATGATGAAGATTACATCCTGAACTTGACCGAGACTTCAGAGCAAGATCTAGGTTCCAGCCATGGGTGGAGGTCCCACCCACGAAGGAAGTCCCTAAGTACTCAACTTCTAATCACATCTGGGGATCTCAGAGACCATTGGCTCACTTATATCTCAATTGCACTTGCCTGACCTTTCTAGGACCCTTACAATGTTTTAACTTTGAAATCCCTTATTCTGCTAGAATTGCTCTGGCAGACTCAGTTTTTGGGATTATTTTTAGAAGCAACCAGAAATCAGATACCTATCCTGGGACTGGCAGTCTTTCTGATCTGTTTCTCCACTCCTATTACCCCGAGGCTGGGGTTAAGTGACTTGCCCAGGATCACACATCTAGGAAGTGTTAAGTGTCTGAGACCAGATTTGAACTTGGGTCCTCCTGAATTCAAGACTGGTGTTCTATCCACTGCGCCACCTAGCTGCCCCCACCCCAGTTCCTTAATTACTATTTCAGCATTTTGATATCAGGACTCTAATAGTTTGGGGTTGCCTGTCTTGGTCTAATTGCATAATTTGCTCAGAAATTTGTCTCCTACTAGCAGCTCCTGTTCCATAGAAAGGGGACAGTGGAGCTATCCAGGCCTCACTTTCTCCCTCTTTTGGAGCCCCTGACAGACGTGGGGTGCCCCTCTTAGGGCAGCAAGACTGCCTTGAGTACTGCTACTCAGCAGAGGCTGAGTTTAATGCCCAAATGACCACAGACCCCTACTGTCCATCTCTGGCTGAGATGCTCCCCAACCGTAGAGGATCTAAACATGCCAGCACCATGCCTGGCACCCCAAAGACTCTCTGCCCACTGGAATGTTTCCAGTGTTCTCTCTTTATCCTCACCTATTTCCTTAACCTTACTTCCAATCCCCATAATAAACCTCATTTATCAATCTAGGTTTTTCAGGTCTGTAAATTCCTTTACAGAGAGCTGCTTGCGCATTTTCATTTGGGGACCCCAAATCTAAACCTCATCAGTACTACATGATATTTGTGATATATTATTATAATTAGTATTTTATTGAATTTTTTTGCATTCATATTCACTGTTTTCTTTCTTTGTATTTGCTCTTTGTGTTTAGGTATTAGCACCATACTGTGTCACAAAAGAAATTTGGCTCCTTTGTTTGTTTTCCCAAATAATTTACATAATATTGGAATTAATTGTTCTTTAAATGTTTGGTAGAATTAACCTGTGAATCCATAGGTTCTGGGGAATTTTTCTTATTGGTGATTTGTTATTTCTTTTTCTAAAATGGGATTATTTAAGTATTCCATTTCCTCTTTTGTTAATCTGGGCAATTTACATTTTTGTAAACATTCATACAATTCATTTTCATTGTTAGATTTATTAGCATGTAATGGGCAAAGTAGTTCCTAATAATTTGCTTTAAATTCCCTTTCATTCCTTTATATTTTTGATACTGGTAATTTGTTTTTTTTTTTTTTTTTTAATCAAATTAATCAATGATTTATCTATTTTATTGATTTTCCTCCCATAAAATCAATTTCTACCTTTTAGTTTAATGATTTTTTTACTTTCAGTATTATTAATCTTTGCTTTTAAAGATGGTATATTACTGAGACCTTAATTTTTTTTTTTTAAATTTCAGCTTTTTTAGTTGCATGTATAATTAATTGATCTGTTCTTTCTTTATTTTGTTGATATAAGCATTTAAAGACATGAGTTTTCCCTTAAGTACTGCTCTGGCTGCATCCCATAAATTTCGGTATACTGTCTCATTGTTGTCATTCTCTTTAATGAAATAATTCATTATTTCTATGATTTGTTTTTTGATTTACTCATTCTTTAGGATTAAAACCTGTAGATGTTCATCATTATTATATGTCAATTTCATGATGGTGTGGTCTGGATCCTCAATGCTGGTCTTGCATTTTCCCCAGTCACCATTGGGCTTTCTGAATGAAACATAATTGCAGTAGCTCAAAAAAAAAAAGAGCTTTTTTTTTGCTAATATAGGGATATCATTTTGGTCCTCTTTAATAATGAAGGACAACAGGGGCAGCTAGGTGGCGCAGTGGATAGAGTACCAGCCCTAAATTCAGGAGGACCCGAGTTCAAATCTGGTCTCAGACACTTAATACTTCCTAGCTGTGTGACCCTGAGCAAGTCACTTAGCCCCAGCCTGAGGGGGAAAAAAAAATTTAAAAAAAAAAAAAAAAAGGACAACAACCTGCCAATTTTGAGATTAGATTATTTAGTTTTCAATTTGTATTTCCATAACTTTTTATTCAATGTAATTATTATTTCATTTTGATCTAAAAAGGATGTACTTAATTTTTTTTGCTTTTCTGCTTTTGGTTGAAAGATCATTTTTTGTGTATGTGTCATGTACGGCTAAGAAAAAGGTATATTCTTTTCTTATTCAGTTTTCTTCAGAGCTCTATTATCATTTACTTTTCAAAATTCTTTTCTAAATACAACTCATTTCTTTAAGTTCTTTATTGTTTACTTTTTGGTTAGCTTTATATAGTTCTGAAAGGAGCAAGTTGAAGTCTTAATGTCTGTTTCCTCCAGTAACTCAAATGACTTTTTCTTTAAGAATTTGGATGTGATACCATTTAGTACATATATGTTTAATATTATTATTACTTCAATGTCTATGATACCTTATAGCAAAATGTAATTTCCCTGCTTCTCTCTTAATTAGATCTGTTTTTGCTTTTGCTTTTTCTGGGATCATGATTGCTATCCCTGTTTTATTTTTTTTCCCGGCCCCTTATATTTTGTTTCAGCCTTTTACCTTTATTCTGTCTGTGCATCTCTATGTTTATTCCCTTCCCTCTTGCTTTTTGTCTTCTGTTTATCCTACTCTCTCTCATGCTCCCCCTCTTCAAAATTTTTTTGCTTTAGACCATGGCTTCCCCATTTGCTTTCTCTTGTATTTGCTCCCTCTTTCTTTTTCCTCCACCCCTCCTATTTTCTTGTAGGGAAAGATAGATTTCTACACATGAGGGTGTATGTTATTCCTTCTTTGAGCCAATTCCGATAAGAGTAAAGTTTTATCATTGCCTGCCATATCTCCTCTCCCCAAATTATCTTCTACTGTAAAAGCTCTTTCACATCTTTTATTTGTAAGAGTTTTCCCTATTCTACTTTTCTCTTCTCTTCTTCTCCCAATCATTCCTTTTTTCAGCCCTCAATTTTATTTTTTTGATATCATCCTATCATAATCAATTCATACTTGTGCTCTCTATGTATTTAAGTTCTTCAGTTAATTTTTGTACCTCTTTTTTCCCTTTGGCCATTTCTGCTTATTCAAGAATTCTTCTCTTTAGTGGATTTTTGTGCCTCTTTTTAATTCTTTTTTTAGGGTCTTATTTTCTTCAGTATTTTTGTGTGTATGTGTGTTTTGTGTATGTCTCTAAGCTCTTGCATCATTTTTATTTCTTTTCCTCGTTTTTCCTTTGTTTCTCTCATTTGATTTTTAAAAATTCTTTCTTAGTCCTTCCAGGGCTTGAGACTTATTTTTCTTTGAGCTTTGCATGTAGCTGCTTTGGTTTTTGTAGTCTTTTTCTGAGTTTCTGTTTTGATCTTCCTGATAGCATAGTAACTTTCTATTGTCTGGTTTGTTTGTTTATTTATTTATTTATCTTTTTATGTTTGCTCGTGTGCCTTTAAGTTTATGTTAAAGTTGAACTCTGCTTTCTGAGTGGAGGGAGCATTGTCTCAAGTTTCAGCATTTTTGTGGTATTGTGCTCAGAAATAATTCTGGACATCTGTCAGTTGTCAGCTCTTCCAAGGAGATATGATCTAAGGAGACATGTGGTCACTGTTCTGGCCTGTTACTACAAGCACTCTTTTCTACCCTGGAATTGTTATCCTCGTTGACCTGGGACTTTGACTCACAACTGAGTATAGGCAATACAACAGAGTTATGTACCCAGTTCCATTAAAAAAAATTTCCTGTTATTTCCTTTTGAGAGCTCTAGAAGCTCTTGCTGCCAATTCAGTTGTCCCCAAGGCATGTTGCTATATTTGTACCAGCTATGACTTATTAGGAGCTGCTTGGTCCAGAGAATCGGGACCTTACTGCTAGCTTGGCCCTGGGTTCAAGACTTTGCTTTTGGCTTTAGCTGAGGTAGCCTGGGCTGGACTGTATTCTACTCTCTCCCTACTGAAACAGACATTTTCCATCAACCATTTAAGTTATTTTGGACAGGAAAATTGTTTTACTCTATCCTTTTGTTGGTTCTGCTGCCCCAGAATTCATTTTGAGGGGTTATTTTAATATTGTTTGAGTGGGATTTGGAAGAGCTCAGGAGATTTCCTGCCTTGAGTCACCATCTTGGTTCCACCTCCTTCATTTCTCTTTTAAGAGACAGCATATTGTCATCCCTAAATTTTACAGGGTCTCTCTCCTCAAATTTTATGTTTTATATTTTATGTAAAAGAAATGTATTCTATTTTATCTATTGATAGAGGAAATAAAACTGAACTCTTTTACTACATTTGCATACCTGTTTTTTTTTTCTCCTGCTATTGATTTTTTTCCTTTTGATTTGTCCATTTAAATCTAAGACCTTTGAATTTTCCCTTGAGGTCTTTGTTAATTTCAGTCTTTCTCCTCTTTATTTTCTCTTATTACTCTCCTTCTAATCTTTTTCTTCTGATGGTAGTTTCTTTAGGAGGATCTCAAAGTGTCTTAGCCTCTTTCCATGCTAAACATTTCACAGTTCACCAGCTTAAATCTATGCCATAAATGAATTGTGAGGAGACAAAAAGGCTCTAGCTGGATGCTGTACTATTTCCTCTAGGCTTAGTGGATTGCTACACAGCCTCACATGTTTGATGTCCCGTCTTGTTACCCCATTTCTTAGTTCTCAACCTAATGGTTCATAGTGCTGCTGTTGGACCCAGAAGTGATTTCTGTCATTTGGAATTTGAATATCAAGAGGATATTAGAGGGGTTGGGGTGTGGAGTTGAACCTTATTTTAAGCCTTTACCAATTAAATCACAGGTTGCTTTGTCCTCTTTTTTTTTTTAAATTTTTTTTCTTACTTATGTATTGTTACCTATTTCTCTGTCTATCCTTAGTGTGACTGCCTTGTCGATAGGAACTATGATTTAAGCTTCTTCTGAAAATCTGTTACATGCTTGATAATTATTTGTTGATTGACATAAAGCTTTGGTTAAGTTTCTGTCAGCTGTGAACTCTGGATGCATTTATTCAGGGAGTAATATGTGACAAGTAAAATACTATTTTAAGAGTTATATATGATTATTTCAAAGTTCGACTCTTCTTATGCAGCAAAATAACTATGTGTATATATATACATATATTGTATTTAACATATACTTTAACATATTTAACATGTATTGGTCTACCTGCCATCTGGGGGAGGGGGTAAGGGAAAGAGGGGAAAAATTGGAACAAAAGGTTTTGCAATTGTCAGTGATGAAAAATTACACATGCATATAGCTTGTAAATAAAAAGCTATAATAAAAAAATCCCTTAAAAAAGAGTTATATGTGAATTTAACATTGATGTTGAAATATTCAATCAAATGTTGGATAAAAATTGATATTAGTTTATTTTCTGTCCCTAGTATAAAGAAGAATCAAGTTCATCATGAATCCCAGAGAAAATGGTTGAAAATTTCATTTTTGGGATCATCTGGTCTACTTGCCAGTCTTTTATTGTGGAGCTTTTTGAATGGTGGTGATGGTGTTACTGAAGTTCTGGCTCATCATAATGAAATTCTACAGAACAAGTTTATTGAGGTGATTTGTTCTGAGGATTATGACAGTCACAAAAGATTTGAAGGTACTGGTTCTCTCATAGATGTTGCTTGTTTCTCTCGTAGATGGTTCTTTGATCTAAAAAATGGTTGTAAAATATTGGTTCAGCAAATTTCATTACAATGTTCCCAAGACCTTTTTAGCCTTGAAAAGAAGAGCAAGTTAGGATCTAACCCCTGACTTTGGTGTTTATATGTAACATTTAAAAATCATTTCTATTCGTCTTGGAAAATTTGCAGTTATAAACCTCACATCATTAATTTAACATTTTAGATAGACAAGAAGGAAGTATATTTGAATTAATGAAGAGGAAAAAGATGGAGTTCCACATAGAAAAATTAGTTCTCAAAACCTCAGGCAGTAGAAGTGTACATAACATATATTTATGAAAAATAAAGAGATGGATTCTATTAAAAATACTTATAAGTAATAATTAGAGCAAAAATTGTTTATATAAAATGGGGAAAAGTATACTGAAACCAAATAAAGCATTGATTGTATAGGGTAATTAACTGCAGAGATTCTGTAACAAAACATGTTATGTGAGAACATTATAGCTTTATTGTATACAGGTTTTGTTTTTATATAGTAATTGATAATGTAAGTTTGTGGGCAGTATTTATATTAAGACAATTATCAGGGTTCTCCTAATCTCTCATCATAGCATGGACTCTGTGTTTTCTTAGACAGTGTCAAATAAATACAAACTGTTAAGACTGTATTGAGATAGAAAAGTTTTAAAAATTGTTGTGCTCATAAGTTGTTTGTAAATACTAGTTAGGAATAAAACTTAAAGGTATCAGTCACTGCTTCTAGAAGATGAATTGTTTTGTTCATTTCAAGTCACAGAGACTTTCTACTGTTATACTCATTGTTATAGTAGTCTTATTACTGTTATGTCTGGTTTATGAACATAGTTCCAAATTGCTTTCTGGAATGGCTGTACTAATTCCCAGATCCACCAACAATGCCTTTATATGGTTCCTTTATTATTATTTTTTAATCATGGTTCTTTTATTTGTAATATTTGTCAATCTGATAAGTGTGATTTGGAACCTCCTAGTTATTTTAACATGTTTTTCTAATTATTAGTTATTTGGATTTTTATTATGTTGTCTGACTTAATCACAGGCAATTAATATCTCCTATTTATTCATATCTGTCTTTGTTTTGATAAATAATGTTTTGTTATATATATAATTCCCTTGGTAGTTAAATTGTGAAATGTTTTACTTATACTGTACTTACTTTGAATGGAATTTGTCTTTACATATCTTCTTTCTGGCTTTTGTTGGTAATGTAGAAAAAGACTGATAGTTTATATAGGTTTATTTCATATCTGACTACCCTGCTGAAATTGTTTCAATTAATTTTTGGTTAAATCTTTAAGATTCTTTAAAAGTAAAATATATTACTTAGAGGAAGCAATATATTTGTGTCCTCCTTGTGCTTATTCACTGAGTTCCTTTTTCTTGTTTTATTACTAGTTAACTTTTTCTAGTACTAGATAAAAAATTTGTAGTGATAATAGATATGTTTTCTTTACTTCTGATCTTACAAGAAAGGATCCAGACTTCTCTCTATGATTCTAGTGTTTACTATTTTATGCCATCCTAAGGAAAGATACATTTATTCCTATCCTTTTTAGATTTTAAAGAGGTACTGTATGGTTTAGTTTTTGATTTTCCTAATTTTGATCTTAAATCTGTGTTCCTAATATATATTCATTTTTGTTCTACTGTGTAACATTTTAATGTATTTCTTTGCTAACTTTGTATTATTATTTAAAATTAAAATTTATTTTTCAATTAGTAAAGATATGCTTTCTTTCCTTCCTTTCCTTATGATTGATGAAATTATGATGCCCCTCCCCGTCTTCTCAGTTGAGAAAGAATGAAAAAAACCAAATTGTTACATATATATGTAACTGATCAAAACAAATTCCTATATTGACTGCATTAAAAAAAAAGCCTCAATCTTTATTCTTGTGTACTTCACAACTCTCTATTAGAAGATGGATAGATAGCATGTTTCTCATTACTAGTTCTTTGGAATCATGATTGACCACAGAACTGATTAGAGTTCCTAAGTCTTTCAAAGTTGTGTGTTTTTAAAATATTATCATTTTGTAAATTATTCTCCTGGTTCTAGTCACTTTGTTCTGCATCAGTTCATATACATCTTTCCAGAATTTTCTGAAGCTTCATTATTTCATATAATTTTTTATATGTCTCTATCTCTGTCTCTATATCTTGTTCAGCCATTTCCCAACAGATGGACATTTTCTCAATTCCCAATTCTTTGCTAGCTCTAGTGGAACTGTTGTAAATATTTTTGTACATCCTTAAGTTAGAGTTTATTTTGAGTGTAAGTAATCACTTTTTTTTTAATCTTCCCAACCTCTTATTCCTGATATCCTTTTCTCCTTTCTTACCTGTTTTCCTGCTGAGTGACATATATTTTTGTACTCAACTCTTGAGAGATAGAGTGTGAGATTGTGTGTGTGTGTGTGTGTGTGTGTGTGTGTGAATTCTTCACTTTGTTGGCCAGTTGGGATCGAATATGGTTCATCTCCTTTGCTTCTCCCTTTCTTTTTTGTTGTATAGACTTTTGAGATAGTCTTCTTCCCTCTCCCCCCTTCTCCAATATATTTTTCTCCTTCTCCCTTTTTATTATTCTTTTAAGATCAGTAAGGTGCATTAAAACCATTTCCAGTATTTCTAATTAGAATCTCTTTATGATTTTCGAAGATGTTAAGACCCTGAGGAGATAAATGTATCATTTCTCTTTGTTAGAATGTAAGTAATTGAGGGCGGAGCCAAGATGGCGGAGAAGATACACGGGACTGTGTAAGCTCCTTTCTTCCCTCACAACCAACTAGATTTAATCAGCCTCAGAAATAGCGTTGGACTGATAGAATCCACAAGGACTGGAAGCACGACCTACCAGCTGAAGAGAATCTGGAGTTTCAGCAGGAAAAGTCAGCTCCCAGGGGAGGAAGAAGAGAGGCCAGCGCAGACGGTGGGGTAGTGGCACACTGCGCTGGTCACGCTGGGGAGGGCTCTGGGATCAGAGAATCCACTGAGATAAAAGAATCTGGCACAGGCTGTTCGCTCTTCTCTGCTTATAAAACAGCAGTTCAGAAGAGAAATATAAGCCACTTTAAAATTTAAAACCAGATTGGATCTTCCCTGGATCCCGGGGGTGACTCAGCAGATCTCGGCATCGGGGGTGTGGCCGACATAGGCAACCCAGGCTTTTACCTCAGGGTAGTTAAGAGATTGAAGAGTGGGCGGGGCGGTAACTCATAGTGCCTGGCTCGGCTGACTGGAGGCTGTGGAACGGAAGTCCCAGAGAAGCGGAACCTTTGAACTAGGGACCGCGGTTTCTGGCAGACACTTCCAGTTTGAGCGCAGGGGCTTTTCACGTACGTCACCTGCTGCAGACATCCACGCCCCACCGGGACGCATAAGCTAGACTTTGTGCTGCCTTTACTGTTCAGTCTCAACCTCAGGGAAGCCGCTAAAACACAGCGCCCTCAGGGCACAGCAGTGCTGGTCACCTCTGAGGCACTTCCAGGGAGGGGGTGGGGAACTCTCTCCCAGAGCTCTCTCTTAGCTCAGGCGCAGGGGCCGCTGCATCCATCCCGTCTGGGAGGAATCTGGTAAAGAAATAAATAAATAATTTCCTACCCCAGGGACAGACCCCAAAAGATTTTTTAAGTATGAGCAAGAAGCCCCAAAAAAACCATAGATTCCTTTTACACAGAGAAAGAGCGGGTATCCAACCCTGAGGAAGTTAACAGCAGAGAGTCAGCAGATAACAACCTAAAGGGGAACGATTCCTGCCCCCCATCACATAACTCTCTCCATGAAGAGACTATTAAAAAGTTAAGAGAGTTTGAAGAAAAATGGGGAAAGAAAAGAGAAGCTATGATAGAGAATAACAACGTTCTGAAATTGGAGTTGGAAAAAATAAAGAATTCACAGGAGATGCAGGGAAACAAAATTAGTGAATTAGAAAAGGTAAAAAAATCACAGGAAAGTAGGATTTCTGAATTGGAGAAGATAAAAAAGTCCCAAGAAAATAGGATTTCTGAATTGGAAAAAGAAAATAATTCTCAAAAAAAAAAAATTAGGGAAATGGAAAAAAAATTCAATAGAGCAAAATAACTCATTTAAAAATGAAATTGGGCATTTACAAAAAGAACTAAAAACTATGAATGAAGAAAATAACTCCTTAAAAGTCAGGATGGAACAAATAGCAATGAATGATTCATTGAGAACCCAAGAATCAGTCAAACAAAACAAAAAAAATGAGAAGCTGGAGAACAACGTCAAATACTTACTGGGAAAATCTATAGACCTGGAAAATAGATCTAGGAGAGATAATCTGCAGATCATTGGACTTCCAGAAAACTATGACCAAAAAAAGAGCCTCGATTCTATTTTACAGGAAATTATCAAAGAGAACTGTCCAGAGATAATAGAAACAGAGGGGAAAGTAGATGTTGAAAGAATTCATCGAACTCCTTCTGAAATAGACCCTAAAAAAAGAACACCACGGAATATTGTGGCTAAGCTGCAGAATTACCACACAAAGGAGAAAATCCTACAAGCAGCTAGAAAAAAACAATTTAAATATCAAGGGGGCACAATAAGAGTCACTCAAGATCTGGTTGCCTCCACATTAAAAGATCGAAGGGCCTGGAACCTGATATTCCAAAAGGCAAAAGATCAAGGATTGCAACCAAGAATAAACTACCCAGCTAAGTTTAGCATTTTCTTCCATGGAAGAAGATGGTAATTCAATGAAACAGAGGAATTTTATTTGTTTCTAAGAAAAAAACCAGACTTAAACAAAAAATTTGATCTACATCCACAAGACTGAAGAGAAACAGAAAAAGATACGCAGAACCCTTGAGAACTATATCTCTGTTGTGGATATATAGAAAGTACGCATGGATAATTTGATTTTACTGATATAAAAGAAAAAAAAAAGGAGGGGGTGTAGTAAAGGGAAGGGAGTAGTATCAGAAAAAGGGGAGGGAGTGATAAAAAGAGGGAAACTACATCCCAGGAAGAGGCATAGAAAATACACCATATCTGAGGGAATTTAGAGAGGGGGAGAATCATTGTGTGAATCTTACTCTCATCAGGAGAGGCTCAAAGAGTAAATAATTAACATATTTGTTTTTCAGAGAATTTTCTCTCACCTCATTAAAAGGGGGGAGAGGAAAAGGGAAAAGGAAAAGGAGAATAAGGGAAGGGACGTGGAGGGAGGGGAGAGGGATACTAGAAAAAAAAAGGGAGGGCTGTGCATCACAAGGGGGGTCTATAAATTGAATATTGGGGAAGGGGTTCAGGGGGGTCAAGGGAAAAAGCATAATCTGGGGATAATATGATGGCAGGAAATACAGAATTAGTAATTTTAACTGTAAATGTGAATGGGATGAACGCTCCCATCAAACGGAGACAGATAGCAGACTGGATCAAAAATCAGAACCCTACAATATGTTGTTTACAGGACACACACTTAAAGCAGGGAGATACATACAGAGTAAAGGTAAAAGGTTGGAGCAGAATCTATTATGCTTCAGGTAAAGCCAAAAAAGCAGGGGTAGCTATCCTTATCTCAGATCAAGCAAAAGCAGAAGTTGATCTAATTAAAAGAGATAAGGAAGGAAACTATATCCTGCTGAAAGGTAGCATAAATAATGAAGCCATATCGATACTAAACATATATGCACCAAGTGGTATAGTATCTAACTTTCTAAAGGAAAAATTAAGAGAGTTGCAAGAAGAAATAGACAGTAAAACTATAATAGTGGGAGATCTCAACCTTGCACTCTCAGATTTAGACAAATCAAATCACAAAACAAACAAGAAAGAAATTAAAAAAGTAAATAGAACATTAGAAAAACTAGGTATGATAGACCTTTGGAGAAAACTGAATGGCAATAGAAAGGAATATACTTTCTTCTCAGCAGTTCATGGATCCTATACAAAAATTGACCATATATTAGGACAAAAAGATCTCAAAATTAAATGTAGGAAGGCAGAAATAATAAATGCCTTCTTCTCAGACCACAATGCGATAAAAGTTACATTCAGTAAAAAGTTAGGGATAAATAGACCAAAAAGTAATTGGAAACTGAATAATCTCATCTTAAAGAATGACTGGGTGAAAGAGCAAATTATAGAAACAATAATTTCACCCAAGATAATGACAATGATGAGACATCATACCAAAATCTGTGGGATGCAGCTAAAGCAGTAATAAGGGGAAATTTTATATCTTTAGAGGCTTATTTGAAGAAAATAGAGAAAGAGAAGATTAACGAATTGGGCTTGCAACTTAAAAGGCTAGAAAAAGACCAAATTAAAAACCCCCAACCAAAAATTAAACTTGAAATACAAAAAAGGAGAAATCAATAATATTGAAAATAAAAAAAACTATCGAATTAATAAATAAAACCAAGAGTTGGTTTTATGAAAAAGCCAATAAAATAGATAAACCTTTGGTAAATCTGATCAGAAAAAAGAAAGAGGAAAATCAAATTGTTAGTCTTACAAATGAAAAGGGGGATCTTTCCACCAATGAAGAGGAAATTAGAGAAATAATAAGGAGTTACTTTGCCCAACTTTATGCCAATAAATTTGATAATTTAAGTGAAATGGATGACTTCCTCCAAAAATATAGGCTTCCTAGATTAACAGAGGAGGAAATAAATTGCTTAAATAGTCCCATTTCAGAAAAAGAAATAGAACAAGCTATTAATCAACTCCCCAGGAAAAAATCCCCTGGACCAGATGGATTTACATGTGAATTCTACCAAACATTTAAAGAACAAATAGCCCCAATGCTATATAAACTATTTGAAAAAATAGGGAATGAAGGAGTCCTACCAAACTCCTTTTATGACACAGACATGGTACTGAACCAGGTCGATCGAAAACTGAGAAAGAAAATTATAGACCAATTTCCTTAATGAATATTGATGCTAAAATCTTAAATAAGATATTAGCAAAAAGACTTCAGAAAATCATCCCCAGGATAATACACTATGGTCAAGTAGGATTCATACCAGGAATGCAGGGCTGGTTTAATATTAGGAAAACTATTAGTATAATTGACCACATTAATAATCAAATTAATAAAAACCATATGATCATCTCAATAGATGCAGAAAAAGCATTTGACAAAATCCAACATTCATTCCTACTAAAAACTCTTGAGAGTATAGGAATAAATGGATTATTCCTTAGAATAATCAGGAGCATATATTTAAGACCGTCAGTAGCATAATATGCAATAGAAATAAACTGCAACCTTTCCCAGTAAGATCAGGAGTGAAACAAGTCACTATAAATGAAACCATTACTATTCAATATAGTACTAGAAACGCTAGCCTCGGCAATAAGAGCCGAGAAAGAGATTCAAGGAATTAGAGTAGGAAATGAGGAAATCAAAATATCACTCTTTGCAGATGACATGATGGTATACTTAGAGAACCCCAAAGACTCTGCTAAAAAGCTATTAGAAATAATTCAGAATTTTAGCAAAGTGGCAAGATACAAAATAAATCCACTTAATCCTCAGCATTTTTATATATCACCAACAAAATGCAACAGCAAGAGATACAAAGAGAAATTCTATTCCAAACAAATGTTGAGAGTATAAAGTATTTGGGAATCCATCTACCAAAGAATAGTCAGGAATTATATGAGAAAAATTACAAAACACTTGCCACAAAAATAAAGTCAGATTTAAATAATTGGAAAGACATTCAGTGCTCTTGGATAGGCTGAGCGAATATAATAAAGATGACAGTACTCCCCAAACTAATCTATTTATTTAGTAGCTATACCAATCAGACTCCCAAGAAACTATTTTAATGACCTAGAAAAAATAACAACAAAATTCATATGGAAGAATAAAAGGTTGAGAATTGCAAGGGAACTAATGAAAAAAAAGTCAGAGGAAGGTGGTCTAAGTGTACCTGATCTAAAGCTATATTATATAGCAGCAGTCACCAAAACCATTTGGTACTGGCTAAGAAATAGAACGGTAGATCAGTGGAACAGATTAGATACAAAGGACAAAAAAGGGTACATCTATAGCAATCTAATCTTTGACAAACCCAAAGATACCAACATTAGGGACAAAAAGTCATTATTTGGAAGAAACTGTTGGGAAAACTGGAAATTAATATGGCAGAAATTAGATATGGACCCACACTTAACACCATATACCAAGATAAGATCAAAATGGGTCCATGATTTAGGCATAAAGAATGAGATAATAAATAGATTAGAGGAACAGAGAATAGTCTACCTATCAGACCTGTGGAGGAGGAAGGAATTTATGACCAGAGGAGAATTAGAGATCATTATTGATCACAAAATAGAAGAGTTTGATTACATCAAACTAAAAAGTTTCTGTACAAATAATACTAATGCAAACAAGATTAGAAGGGAAGTAACAAATTGGGAAAATATTTTTACAGTTAAAGGTTCTGACAAAGGTCTCATTTCCAAAATATATAGAGAACTGACCCTGATTTATAGGAAACCAAACCATTCTCCAATTGATAAATGGTCAAAGGATATGAACAGACAATTCTCAGATGATGAAATTGAAACTATTTCCACTCATATGAAAGAGTGTTCCAAATCACTACTGATCAGAGAAATGCAAATTAAGACAACTCTGAGATACCACTACACACCTGTCAGATTAGCTAAGATGACAGGAACAAATAATGATGAATGTTGGAGGGGATGTGGGAAAACTGGGACACTGATTGTTGGTGGAGTTGTGAAAGAGAAAAAGAAAAGAATCCAGCCATTCTGGAGAGCAATTTGGAACTATGCCCAAAAAGTTGTCAAACTGTGCATACCCTTTGACCCAGCATTGCTGTTATTGGGATTATATCCCAAAGAAATACTAAAGAGTGTAAAGGGACCTGTATGTGCCAAAATGTTTGTGGCAGCTCTTTTTGTTGTAGCTAGAAACTGGAAGTTGAATGGATGTCCATCAATTGGAGAATGGTTGGGTAAATTGTGGTATATGAAGGTTATGGAATATTATTGCTCTGTAAGAAATGACCAGCAGGAGGAATACAGAGAGGCTTGGAGAGACTTAAATCAACTGTTGCTGAGTGAAATGAGCAGAACCAGAAGATCACTATACACTTCAACCACAATACTGTATGAGGATGTATTCTGATGGAAGTGGAAATCTTCAACATAAAGAAGATCCAACTCACTTCCAGTTGATCAATGATGGACAGAAATAACTATACCCAGAGAAGGAACACTGGGAAGCGAATGTAAATTGTTAGCACTACTGTCTATCTACCCAGGTTACTTATACCTTCGGAAGCTAATAATTAATGTGCAACAAGAAAATGGTATTTACACACATATATTGTATCTAGGTTATATTGTAACACATGTTAAATGTATGGGATTACCTGCCATCGGGGGGAGGGAGTGGAGGGAGGGAGGGGATAATTTGGAAAAATGAATAAAATAAAATAAAAAAAAGAATGTAAGTAATTTATTTTTGTTTAGTTTATGATTGTTCACTCAGATTGCCTTTTTATATTTCTCTTGACTCTCACATTTACTCTGCACAGTTTTTATGTAGTTCTAGTCTTGTGATCTTGGAAGTGCTCTGTTTCATTAAATATTTTTTTTTTCCATTTAGAATTATACTCATTTTTGCTTAGTAAGTTATTTTTCATTATAAGCCTATATACTTTGCATCTTGGAATATTGTATTCCAAACTTTCTGTTTTCTGTGTGATTTTCACTATGACTTCTTGATACTTGAAATTATTCTTTTTGGCTACTTGCAGTATTTTTTTTTCTTTAATCTAGAAACTTTAGGTTTTGGCTATAATATTTCTAGGAATTTTCATTTTGGGGTGTCTTTTAGGATTTGATTGTTGGGGTCTTTCAATTTGTATTTTGTTCTCCGGTTCTAAAAAGTATGGGCAATTTTCTTTTGTGATTTCTTGAAATATGGTGTTTTTGTTGTTCATGGCTTTTAGGTAGTCCAATGACTGTTAAATTATCTTGTGTAGATCATTTTTACTTGTCAGTTATTTTTCTTATGATATACTTAACATATTCTATATTTTCAGATTTTTTTAAAAATAATTTTTCCTGTCTCATGAAGTTATTAAGTTTCTGTTTGAATCATTCTGATTTTCAGAGACTTTGTTGTTTTGGGAAACTTTTGTACCTCTTATGTCAAGCTGTCAGTTCCCTTTCCAACTTTTCTTCTATTCCTCTCATTTCATTTCTTTATTTAGTAAACTTACTCATTTAAAAAAAAAAAAAAACAAAGAACCTTTTTCTGACTTAAAAAACTCCCCAAATCTTGCTTCAGTATGCCTGAGTATCACCCAAGTCAGATTAAAATTCATTTGGGAAACATTTTACAAACTATATAAAAATACAATAAAACATAAATAATAATACATCTTAAAAGTAAGGCAAAATGCAGCTTGAAAAGGATCTGTGACTATGGATTGTTGACCTTTATTTCTATTTCAGTTAACACTATTGTTCTAAATAGTTTTCTTCTCTTTCAGCATAATGTAATTATCTCTGGTTACAGTTTGAATTTTTATGATTTTTTTGATAGCTTGATTACAAATCTTGATTTTTTGATTTGTCTATTGCATAATAAATTTTTTTTTAGCCTTTTCATTTTTAGTGTATTTACTTTTATGTTTTTTGTAAGGAAGAGATTATTTTGAGTAGAGGTTTTGCTTTTTCTATTCAATATCTCACTCTCATTTTATTTGATTGTTTAATCCATGCATATTTAATGTCACATAGTTCAGGATTCTCTCAAATCTGCTCCAATAAAGATCTAGAAAGGGCACCAGACAATGTCATGCATGATTGAGAAATATAAGCAAAAATCATAGTGAATCTTTTTTTTCCAGCCTCGGTTGGCATATAGTGATGAAAAGAGATTTGTGGGCATCTATCATAGGAGCTAGCCAAGAAAGGGATATATATTTATTTATATAAACTGGGACATATGGTGTACATATTTGCCATCCACCTGGCTGTTTGACTATTATAACTAAGGATTAGGCTGCTTTGGACACACTGAGAATTTGCAGTATCCTATCCTTGCCTCTCCTTAGATCTTTGAAAAGTCTAACATTCAATATCCAGATAAAAAGTTATATGTAGGCACTATGCTAAGTACTAGGAATATAAATAAGAAAAAAAAAATCCCTAAAAGGAAGCTCAAATATATCTATTCTTTTTCCCTGATGGAGTGTTTTCCTTTGTGGCTTTATGTTTTTGTAAGTTGTTTCTCCCCCTTCTTTTTAGGGTGCTTTATTTAACTAGAACTTTGATTTAATTCCTTTAAGGTGCATATTACCTATTTATTTTATCTTTTTTGTTATCTTATAAATTGGTTTGTAATACTTTAATTTAGTCTTGTGATTCTCCTCTATTATAGCAGAATTTTTTTTTATTATGTCAAGGGTTTTTCTTTGACTTATTCATTATCTATAGAATAAGCATTTTGTTGAAATTAAATTTTGTTTTTGTTGGCATCATGGAAAATAGAGAGATGTGATCCCATTTCTATTAGAACAGAGAAGATGGTAGGCAGGCATATTGGTCTTGTGTATAATATCATTGCCCCACCTTGGTGGAATGGAGATTAAATTTTGATAATTATTGTTAGGGACTGAAATTTTTATCTATTGCTAAAACAGGTACTGCTGTTCCTGAGGCATCTTCCTCTGGGAACTTGAAAGACTCATTTCTGTTGGTTTTCTCTTCTTCTTCTCTTGATAATACTTTATACCTGGGGCAAAGCAGTGGTAATCATTACCCACTGATTTCTATTGTCATTGAATATAGTCTGAGAAAATTTATTTAAATGGCAACAAGAGAGATTTATTAGATGTCAGGAAAGATTTTCTAACATTGAATGGATTGAATGGAGAAGTTTTTAAGGACTGTAGTGTTTCTTATATTTGAGTATTCTAAAGGGTATAAGTCATCTTCCTGATATTTCATAGAAATAGAGGAAAGAGTAAATGACTTTAAATTATAAGCTCCTTTATAAAAAGAATTTATTTCTTCTCCATACTATAAAATTCCATAGGTCCTAGAAAAATGCCATTTACATAGTATATATCTAATAAATATTGATACTATTCTGACAATATATCTTGAAATTGTTGGTTTATTCAATCAGAAAATTATGCAATGCTTTGAAAATGTGTTTTTATTTCCTATATCTTTATTTTCGTTTTCTTCTCCAGGGTGTACACCTAGAAAATGTGGCAGAGGCATAACAGACATAGTAATCACCAAAGAGGAAGCCCAACAGCTTCGTCGGTAATTAAATAGTTTGTACATTTGAATGTGTACTTTCTGGTCCTGGGACATAAAAACCAAGGGTTCAGTTTGAATGATTTGTCATATTTTATAGATAAAACTATTCCTGAAAAACACTGATACTAACTCTATAATCCCATCCTCACTTCCCATCAGTTTCTAGAATTTTTTTTTTAAGTTTTCATAAACTTGGTTTTGTATTTTCTCTCAATCAAGGCAAACTTCACATTTCAGAAGATGAAAGTACATATCCTAGTTTAATATTGTTCTTTTAAAAGTACTTTATTTAGGCATAGCAGCTTTAAACTGCCATTCCCCCTTCCATGAGGGGATGTTAAAAATATTTTAATGTGTGCAATTTTAATTTTTTTTAATTGACAAAATTTTTTCCATTCCTTCCTCTCCTCCAAGAGAAGAGAAAGGAAGAAAGACAGAAAGGGAGGGAGGAAGAAAAAAAAGAAGGAAGGAAGACAAAATCTTTGTAAAAGATATGCAGTGAAGCAAAACAATATGCAGTGAAAAAACCCATATTACATGTCAAATCCTGCACCAAGTCCATCACTTCTTTGTCAGAGGGTAGATAGCTGAGTACTTGTTGGCAGTCTATGACAAAAATTCCAGACTGTTTGCTACTATGTTTCTATTGTTGGAGACTCAAAGATGATATTACTTTCTGAGGGTTATAGACATTCTATAGGAGATAACTTAATTTCTTCTTTCTTACACTGGATATAGAATCCAGGTCATCAGCCAAGCTCTTTGTTCTTTAGTTTCAAGGTGGCAATTGATAGCAGAGTATGCGTAATAGATCTGGAAAAATTGAACCTGATATCTCCTTGTTGATTTTTTAAAAGTATAACATTAAAATCACATTGATTTCCATGAAATATTTTGTTAGTACAAGTAGTCCCTGAATCACATGTGTCCTTTATTTAAGGGCAACTATCTTCTCTAAAAGTACTGATTAGAATTTCTTCTTTAGTTAACTGTACTTGGCATGGCATCTCCCAGTCTTTGTAGGCCCCATTGCTCTATTTATCACTTCCTTAGAATTGGTTTAAAACAGCATTTTAAGTGCCAATATTGGTGGTGAGGAGATGAGGAGGGAGGGTTGAGTAAACCCCTAAGTTTCTCCTTTCTAATTTACCTCCTTCTCTTCCCTCAACTTCATTTGCCTTAATACTTCTGTTGTAGATTGTATCACTAATCCACATACCAGTCCCTCATTCTCTAAGCAAGGGCTTTTTATCTACAAGGCCATGGGGCTAAACCTAGGCAACTAAGCAATATCCTCTGGTGGTGTAGGACATTACTGCTTGCCTCCCACCTTCTTAATATTATGTCTCTCTATCTTCTATCTCAACCATGAAGGAGGAAAGCATGGATACCTCTAAACTGCATGTCCTAGGCAGAACACATATTGAGGATCAACCACTGACTAGTATCCACCAGCTCTCTAATGTTCTTTAATAGACCTAGACTTGGCCCAGCTCTTTTTGTAATATCCTTTTGAGACTGTGAACTACTGTTGCTCTAATGGCTTCTTCTATTTCTCTCCCTTTCCCTGTAAATGTCACCAGTACATTAAGAGAAAACTCTTGTACTCTTGTAATATGTTTTTTTGCCCTCATCTTCCTCAGCTTTAAAACTATCCATTTCCCAGTATAACCCTACTAATTTTTCTTGAGTAATTAGGATATATAATTTTTTTTGCCTTGAACTTTATTTTTTTCACTTTATTTTATTTATGTAATATTTTTTTCAGTTGCATTCAAAACAAAATAATTTACATTTGTTTTTAAAATTTTTGAGTTCTAGGATCTTTCCTTTATCCTTATCCACAATTAAGAAACCATTTGTGAGATTATGCAAAACATTTCCATAAAAGTCATGTTGTAAAAGAAAACATAAATCTCCCATCCTAATGAAAATAAAAACCTTCAAGAAAAATTAAGTTAAAGAGAAAGAGAGAGAAAGAAAGAATGCTCTATTTTGTATTCAGACACAATCAGTTCCCTCTCTGGGTATGGATAGCATTTTTCATCATAAGTCCTTCAGAGTAGTCATAGATGATTATCCTACTGAGAATTGCTAAGTCATTTACAGCTGGTCATCCCATAACATTGCTATTACTTTGTGTACAGTACATTTCGCTTTGCTTGAATTCATAGAGGACTTTGAGCAGGGATTTTTTCCCCTGAGCATCCTGCTCATTATTTCCCATAGAACAATAATATTCCATCATAAATATACACCACAGCCTATTGAGCTATTCCTCATTTGATGGACATCCCCTCAATTTCTAATTATTTTGCCCTGAGAAGAGAGTTGCTATGAATATTTTTGTATATATATGTTATTTTTCTTTTCTTTTTTTTTTGGAGTCTCTTTTGATATTCATGCCTAGTAGTGGTATTGTTGGGTCAAAGGATATGCACGAATATGAATGCCCTTTGGGCACAGATCATATAGGATCTATTTTATAGTATTTTAATTTATATCTTGTGTTAATATGTGGGCTAAATAGCTTTGTGGGGGATATTCTGAGAACTTAACTTTTATGTTTGATATTTCATAATTTGGTTCCAGTCTAAACCTTCCAGATACATCACATGTTACCCTCTTCCTATAATCTACAATGCAGACTGATTAGCCACCTTGCTGTTGTTCACATATTATATCTTTTGCCGTCTGTGTCTTATATACCCTACCTTCACACGGATACGTCTTTGAATCCATGGATTCCTGCAGAGGTCCATTCAACCCCTCTTTCCTGATTTTTCACTTCCTCTCCTGATGTGAAAATAACCCTGTATTTACTTTGTATATATTTTATTGTTAATTATGCATTTTGTCTTTCCTGATAGAATATAAGCTCTTTTAGCATGAAGACTATTTCATTTTTGTCCATATATTTTTAGTGCTTAGATCTTATGTAGTTGGTCAGATCCAATGTGAGGCTGATACCACAAGTTCAAGATTGTTTTGAAAGATGTACTCTGTAATATTTAGAAATTAATAAAATGAGGTTTTCTTAGTCAAAGAATATAGAGAATACTCAATGAAGGTACAGGTTTAATTCAGTATGTTTCTTGATGTTGAACATTCTGTGGGTCTGTGACTAGAAGCCTCAGGAAAAATCCCTTTTCTCTTTATGAACTGAGTTTTTTATCTAGGCAACCAAGAACTTATGTCAGTGACCTGAGCCTTAATGTCATGAGTCATCCAAGTCTTGAGGAAAATTTCAATACCTTTTGAGGAAAAACTAGCCTAATCTGCTTATGGTAGAGTCTTAGGAAAACCCTACCTTGTATAAATATTACTAAATTTCTGATAGATATTTCTCCTATTAGAAATATTGTAGACTCTTAATAAATGTATATTGATAGATATTTACAAAATAATAATTAAAGTTAGTCCTTAGACAACAAAACAACCTTTTGTCTCTAGGCTTGTACTGGACTCTTCCATCCCCAAATTTGGTAAATCTAGCACCTCCTTGTTTTATTTTGAAATAAACTGTAATTGAATTAGGGTTCACATCCATACCACACTGAGGCACCAGATTTGGAGTTAAGTTGAAAAAGATAATAATACTAGTGTTTTTATTTATATGACATTTGCCACTTTTCAAACTGCTTTCATATTTATTATTTCATTTAGTTCTTATTAATAATAATCATATGAAGTAGTCAGTATTCTGTAGGTGACTCTTTCAGAGCATTGTTTTTTTTAAAGTAACACAACTAGGAAATAGAATAATTGGGACTTGAACCCAAGTCTTCTCCTAGTTCCTTTCTCCTAATTTAATATATTCCTTCTCTAATCAAAAGTTTATACTAATTTAGCATATGTCATTATAAAATAAACAAAATCAGTACCTTCAAGTTGTTCACTTTGATATTTTGTTTTGGGGTATATGTTGTAAATAATAGTGTGAAAAATTTTTAAATATTCTCTTATTTGAAAATTTTTCTCTACAGTATAGCTGAAAAGGGATTGTCCCTAGGAGGATCTGAAGGAGGGGTGAGTTGTGTACTATTACTATTTTGTTTTGCTTTTTTGAAATTTTGAAAAGAATTTTAAAATATTTTTTGGGAGGAAATGAAAAGTTTCAGGAAGGAGAGAATACATATATATATATATATATATATATATATATTTTTTTTTTTTTTTTTTTTTTTTTTTTTTTTTCTTGGTTGTCTCCATGTGGGGTTTGGAATGTAGAAATACTTATTTGTTAACTAGTCACTATTATTGGCCTAGTTACTGTAAACTTATATGTGTATTGACTACCTTTCATTTCTTCTTTTACATGAGATCTGCATAGAAATATGTTTTGTTTTTTCACTTAGTCCATGCCACTTATTTTCTATATATATCTTAAGTAGATAATAGAATAGTAGTTGAAAGAATGAAAGAACCACAAGTAAAAAAGATTTTGCATTCTAGTACAGAATGGGACAGCTAGGTGGTACACTGGATAGAGTTCTGGGCCTGGAGTCAGGAAAGTTCATCTCTTTACGTTTAAATGTAGTCTCATTCACTAGTTAAATGAACTAGAGAAGGAAATGGCAACCATTCCAGTATCTTTGCCAAGAAAATCCCAAAGAAGGTCATAAAAAGTTGGACGTGACTGAAAAATAGTTAAAAATAATACAGAAGTACAAGTTGATAAAATAGGCTATAATTTATAAAGTTTCTTATCAACTTTGACAGTAGTAAAGATCTAAGTAATTTTTCTTAAGCCAAAACACAGCAGTTTAGAGATTAGACACCTGTTTTTAGTTGATATTTTGGATCATTCTGAGAGGTATTAGTAATAGATAGCTGGGATAATTTGAACAATTGATATAAAGATTAATGTAGGGGGACAGCTAGGTGGTACAGTGGATAGAGCACCAGCCCTGAAATCAGGAGGACTTGAGTTCAAGCCTGGCCTCAGATACTTCACACTTCCTAGCTATGTGACCCTAGGCAAGTGGCTTAATCCCAGTTGTCTCAGGAAAAAGGAAAAAAAAAAAAAAAAAAAAAGATTAATGGAGCAAAGTTTTCCAGAACCCTCTGAATCAGATCTTTTTTTCTATTGTCTTCTTTTGTCCCTATTTTGAGTATTGTAGTAGAAAGAGCACTATATTTAGAGTCAGAGAATATGAGTTCATGATTCAACATTCTGAAGAACAATTTGGAACTATGACCAAAGGGCATCAGACAGCAGTGTTTCTACTGGGCCTGTATCCTAAAGAGATCATAAATGTGCAAAAATGTTTGTGGCAACCCTTTTTGTAGTGGCAAGAGTTGGATGCCCATCAGTTGGAGAATGGCTGGATAAGTTATGGTATATGAATGTTATGGAATTTTATTGTTCTATAAGAAATGAACAGCAGGATGATTTTAGAAAGAACTGGGGAGACTTACCATGAACTGATGCTAAGTGAAATGAGCAGAACCAGGAGATCATTATACACGGCAACAACAGTATTATGCAAAGATCAGTTCTGATGAACATGGTTCTTTTCAACAATGAGATGATTCAGTTCTATTCCAATGATCTTGTGATGAAGGGAACCATCTACACCCAGAGAGAGGATTGTGGGAACTGAGAATGGATCACAACATAACATTTTCACTCTTTTTCTTGGTGTTGAGTTTTGTTTTCTTTCTCATTTTTTTCTTTTTTGATCTGATTTTTCTTGTGCAGCACGATAATTGTAGAAATATGTATAGAAGAATTTCACATGTTTAACATATATTGGATTATTTGCCATCTGGGGAGGGGGTTGGAACACAACATTTTGCAAAGGTCATTGTTGAAAAATTATCCATGCATATGTTTTGGTGAAAAAAAAAAAACACTTTAATAAAAACAAAAAAGAATGCGAGTTCACTTCCCAACAGTTTGTTGTCAGTATTATTCCTTTTTTTTTTTTTTTTTTTTTCTTTTTCTGAGGCTGGGATTAAGTGACTTGCCCAGGGTCACACAGCTAGGAAGTGTTAAGTGTCTGAGACCAGATTTGAACTCGGGTCCTCCTGAATTCAGGGCTGGTGCTCTATCCACTGCACCACCTAGCTGCCCTCCCCAACAGTTTGCTTAACTTATCTGGTCCTCAGTTCCTTCATCTTTAAAATAAGGAGTTTGAACTGGGAAATGAGTGAACCACAACATAGCATTTCCACTCTTTCTGTTATTGTTTGCTTGCATTTTTGTTTTTCTTCTCAGGTTATTTTTACCTTCTTGCTAAATGCTATTTTTCTTGTGCAGCAAGATAACTATATAAATATGTATACATATATTGTCTTTAACATATTTAACATGTATGGGACTACCTGCTATCTAGGGGAGGGGGTGGAGGGAAGGAGGGGAAAAGTTGGAATAGAAGTTTTTGCAAGGGTCAATGTTGAAAAATTATCCATACATATGTTTTGTTAATAAAAAAGCTATAATAAAATGAAAAAAAATAAAATAAGGGGTTTGAGATAAAAGTTTCTAGGTTTCTTATTTTATGGATAAGCAAAATTAATTCAGAACAAGTAAGTCAGTAGGTCAATAAGCATTTGGCTATGTCATTCTTTTAAGAGATAGAACTTGATAGGGCAGTTAGATATTTAGTAAATAAAGGACCTGAGCTCAAATCCAACCTTAGACACCTGACACTTACTAGCTGTGTGACCTTGGGAAAATCACTTAATCCTGATTTTTCTCCAAGAAAAAGGAGGGAGGGAGGGAGGGAGAAAAGGAGAGGAGAAAAGAGAGAGAAAGAGAGAGAGAGAGAGAAGTGTGAACTTAGACAAGTCCAATATTGTTTCTCCTATACCACAAAATAATTTAAATAAACAGAGCATTGAAAAGTACAAACTGTCTATATTAAAAGGTTTATTATTTGCTACTTTGGGTTTTTGTTAATTCTTATATTTTTAGTTTTTTTTTTTTAATTTTGAACTTAACAAATACCAAATAGAATGAGTATTTCTATATCTCTATGAAACAGAAAAAATATTATATGCAATACTGTAATTATTATGTATATATGTTTTTCAAGTATACAATTTAACAAGTTGTCCTGCTTAGACTCAGGTTATCTTTCTATTCTCTTCTGTATATTAAAATCCCCCTTTAGTAGGGTATTTTTTTCTCTCTGCCTCTTTTTCTCTTTCTTTTCCATCCATAGACCTCTTCTTTTCCCAATTGAAAAAAAAAAAAAAAGGAAAATAAAATTCTTGTGACAAATACGCATACTTCAGCAAAAATATATTTCTACATTGCCCAAGAAATTTATATATATTTTCACTCTCTTTATAATTCAGAAGTCATTTATTAAGTGACTACTATGTCCTCAGCAAAATGAGATTTTATTTATTTAATTTTGAGAGGGAAGGCAATCAGGATTGTTTTGTTCAGGATCATCTAGCTAGTAAGTGTTTGAGGTCAGATTTAAATTCAGCTTTTCTTTATTCCAGGGCTGGTGTGCTATCCATTGTACTCCTTGTTGTCCCCATAGTCAGATTCTTAAGTGGATGACTTATGATTTCATCAATCTGAATATTTCATCCAGGGATATAGACAATAGCCCATCCATATCTACTTATTCTATATAACTCTTTTTTTATGTCTGTCTATATTTTGCTATCCAACATACACCTACTGTACTGAGGAGTCTTCCATGATTTCTGTTGACATTGTGAGGACACCACTGGAACACACGGACTGTCCCAAATACCATCTTTTATCTGTCCCAGGAATGGGACCCTCATTTTCTTTTTCATTCAGATATTTTTGATGACGTCCTTTATTCTGCACTCCCAACATTTTTGAGGTCATCCTTTATCCTGCTTTCCTCAATTCCTTGTTTTGTAACTATTGCAGTCTACTCATCCATATACATCCATATACATTTACAATATTCATTGACTTCTGAATGATGATCCTTTTTAGTACTTCTGACACTTAGTTTGAGATTTTTGTTATTCATAGCTGTACAATAACTATGGTATATGAAAACAAAAATTCTAACTGATTCTTCCCTCTAGGAGCTTCTAAAGTCCTTGTTTTTAATAGAACTTTTTTTGTATGTTTAGCATACTTAAGTCTTTTTTATGTATTATACTGCCTATATTAGTAACCTGATTATAAACTTTCCAAGTCTAGAGGGACTGCTTCTTCCATTTTTTGGGGGGGATATTCTTCCTTTCCTCCTCTAGTATGCCCTCTTACCACTTTTTCATGGCATCTGGTGCTTTCATAATATTCTGTAAATTAGTGAAAGCACAATGTTGACAGTTGGGAAAGTGGTGATATATGTAGAGTTTTTTGTGTTACTTGGATAAAAGACTCGAGGTAAATGTAAAAGGGAATTACATGATATAATTTAATTAATTTAATTTAAATAAATTATGGTTTGTGTGTTCTTTTCATTGTGTCTGAGATTGGATTTGTACTCAGATCTTCCCAAATCCAAGGTTGGCATTCTATCTACTGTACCACCTAACTGCCCATAATTCAGTATTTTTCAGTCATGGCCAACTCTTTGTGACACCATTTGGGATTTTCTTGGCAGAAATACTGGTAGTTTACCATTTCCTTCTTCAGCTTATTTTACAGATGAGGAAACTGAGGCAAACGGGGTTAACTGGCTTGCCTAGGGTTACACAGCTAGTAAGTATCTGAGGCCATTTTTGAACTTAGGAAGTTGAGTCTTCATGATTCCTGACAGAATATTATTCATTGAGCCATCTAGATCAATACACACATACACACACACACACACACACACACACACACACACACACACACATACATCCACTCATTTATCATATATTTTCTAATTGTTCAAAGTAATTTTTTTGGTAAATGAAGAAATTATACTATATGACCTGTAACATCTCTTCTGACAATGACCTGTAGAATTAGAGAATTACAGAATCTAAAAGTTGGAATAGACCTTAGTGGTATTGTAGTCCAAAGGACTAGGAATCCCCTTCATAACATACTTGATAAGATCCAGCTCGTTTTCTGAAGAGCTCCAAAGAGGGTGGAGCTTACCATTCCTCTTTAGGACAGCTTTAATTATTGGTTTAATTATCGTTTGTTTGTTTTTCTGACAGCTAGCCCAAGTTTCCCTTTTTGTAATTTTCATACATTGTTTGCTAAGTTCTAGCCTCAGAGGCTAAACAGAATAGTCTTCCACATTTTTCACAGTCCCATCTTCCAACTTCTACCTAGTGTAGACCCTAAAGACAGCCATCAGAAGTGGATATCTTCAACATAAAGAAGATCCAACTCACTTCCACCTGATCAATGATGGACTGAAACAGAGAAGGAACAATGGGAATTGAATGTAAAATATTAACACTACTGTCTATCTACCCAGGTTACTTATACCTTCGGAATCCAATACTTAACTGCACATTAACTGCAATAAGAAAATTGGATTTACACACATATATTATATCTAGGTTATACTTTAATACATGTAAAATGTATGAGATTGCCTGTCATCTAGGGGAGGGAGTAGAGGGAAGGAGGGGAAAATCTGGAAAAATGAATACAAGGGATAATGTTATTAAAAAAAAATTACTCATGCACATATACTGTCAAAAATGTATAATTATAAAATTAATTTAAAAAATAAATAAAATAAAGACAGCCATCATGCCTTATTTGGATCTTTGTTCCCCAGGGTAAGATGGCAAGTTCCTTTACTTCATCCTCATATGTTTTGGACTCAAGGTCATTCATGATCTTGATCCTTCTCTCTTTCATACTCTCTAGTTTATCCCCTTTTTTTTCTTAAATTGGATTGCATGAAATTGAACACAATGAGAAAAGTAAAGTGGGCCATAGCTTTGCTAAAACTCAGGTGAACTATACACACTTTAATAGAGTGAATAACTCTATTAAAAAAAAAAAAAAAAAGAATTGACATGATATAAAAGGACCAATATCTACTAGGGATTCCATCAAACTAACATGTCAACTTTGGTTGACAAAGCAAAACTTAATTGGCAGGATAGCGAAAGATTCAAACTGTACCTTTCTTGAAGTAGCTTCCTGATAGCCTCTGCCTGTGCTTTATGGATTTCTGCTCACCTAGGGGTACCTTCAGAATTGATGGATACCCAAAGATCAAGTTTTTCCACCTTGATGTGCTGAAGCATTGCTCTTTTTATTATTGTCTCTTAGATTTAGAAACTGAAATAAATCAGTGAAAATCAACAGCATTTTCATATAAAAATAACAAAATCCAAGATATTTGTCCTTGCTAGCATTTGTAGAATAGTTCAAATAATATGTGGATGGCATCTTTACTATTGTCTTTTATTGAGAAAGTTTCTAATGAATGCCTGTTGAATGGGATACTTGTTTTGGGTATCTTAAGATACCTAAAGTTAGATACTTTCTATGATGAAAAAGATCCCTTTTTAGAAGCTTTTGATTTGAAGGTATTTTTTCCTTAGCACAATTGGATGTATACTTTGTCAATTTTTTTTCCTATATTTATTTAGATAATCATGTAGTTTTTGCTATTTTTATTTCTGATATGATTATTTTGATTGTTTTTCTAATATTGAATCATACCTGATATAAATCTAGCTTGATCATAATGAATAAATGGGTAAATTACTAGTAATTGTAATTTATCTTAATTATAATGTAATTCTTGTAATGAGTTCAGGATTTTTCTTTAATTTCTGAATCTTCATTAATTAATGATTTGCGGATATATTTCTTTGTTTTATTCTTTCTGGGTATTAAGACAGTATTTCATATAAGACATCTGATGAACTACTTTCTTAATTCTTAAGAAAAATTTAAAACTACTTGGGAATGTCTTACTATGATTTTCCTTGATCTCTTAGAAATTCACAATGACCTTTTCCTTATTAGGTGTTGATATATTTTACTTTGGCTTGAAATATTTGGGCATATATAAATATTCTTTTATTAGATCTCCAGCTATTTTTTGTTTGTTTGTTTTCAATATTGTCCTTTTTGTTTTATTTGCTGATGTTCAGGTTCTTTAATTGCGTTTTCTTTCTCCTGTTATCTTTGGTAATTTTAGTTTTGTTTTCTCTATGTAGTTTTTAGATTTTCCTATCTCACCATTTATGTTTTGCATTCTGTTTCTCTTGAATCTTTTTCTGTTTACATGGTTTTACTTGGAGCATTTTTGGGTTAGTTTGATTTCCTTCTCCTTATAAATTTACTTAGTCTTCTTAAAGAAACATTTTTAGCTTTATTAGTTTTATAACCTTTTTGGATGACATTTAAGTCTTATTTCATCCAATTTTTAATATTTTGTACCTTGTTCTTTGTGAGGGCTTACTTATTTGTTTCATTTCTTTAAACCTCTCTTTTTTGTTACTATATGTCTTTAGGCATATAATTTTTCCTCTGAAGACTTTGCTCCATCTCAGAAATTGTTATTTGTTGTCATTATCATGATCTTTTACACAATTGTTGTTTCCTCATTATTTTCTTTGACCCACACTTTTTTTATGATTTTGTTATTGTTAATTCTGTTTATTAATTAATTCTATTTAATTCTGTATCTTTTGCTTATATTCTTGGTTCTTTGAAGAATGGGGTTAGTTGTCCACTTTGAAATGTTTATTTGCCATTCTTTGTATCCTGACATATGATTTATTTTTATTAAGGTAAATCTACTACTGAGAAATATGTATATTTTCTTAGTGGTCATATTCATAAGATACCATAAATCTTTTACCTTTTGTTTCTCTCTCTTGTCCTTTCTCTGTTATCCTTTTCCCTCCTGAAGGTCCACTAAGACAGGAATGATTTTGTGGGACAAAATGAGTTCCTTTAAATTTTGTACAGACTTTCTTCCTCTTTTTTGAAGTGTACCCACAAAATTGAAAAGTTTATTTATATGAAATAAAAATAATTTAAAATTTTTGTAAAGCATTAAAGAACACCTTGATTAAGTAATCCTCTCTAACTAACATATGTGAAAAGCTAGTTTATTTTATGCAAAAGCACAAAAGACCTTGAAAGAATTATTGTCAGAATTTTTCATAAATTTTTTATATTGCATAAAATTTTTATATAATAGTATCAGCTCCTGACTATTTTGTAGAAGTATTTATGAAAGTTTCTTTGAGAAAACAAAAAGCTTTTTTCATATATCTTTGGGCTGACAGAAAAAATAAAATATCAATTTTTCTACAAACATGTTGGTATCCATAAAATGTTTGTGAATTTTAAAAATTCAATTTTATTTTATTTTCAGTTTCAAATTCCCTCTTTCACCATACCGTTTTCCACCAACTACTGAGAAGGCAAGAAATATAAAACCCATTACAAATATTGAGTCATGGAAAACAACTTTCTGAATTAGCTATGTTTCCAAATTTAAAAAAAAAAAAAAAAAAAGAAAAACAAAGAAAAAAATATGCTTCCATATGTACTCTGAAATCATCTATCTGAGTTCTTTATCTGGAAATGGATAGCATATTTCACTATGAGTCCTTTATATTTGTGATGAGTCATTGTGTTCATCAGAGTTCACAGTCATTTTTATAATTTTGTTGTTACTATGTAATTGTTCTCTTGGTTCTGCTCACTTCACTTTGTATCTGTTCATATAAATCTTCCCAGGTTTTTTTGAAGCTCTCCTCTATTATTTTTCATGGCACAATAGTATTTTATCACATTCATATGTCATTAACTTATTATCCCCAACTGATAGGTATCTCTAGTTTCTAATTCTTTGTCACCTCAAAAAGAGCTGTTATAATATTATTTTACATATATGGGTCTTTTTCCTGTAATATTCTCTTTAAAATATAATCTCTGTTGAGATTTTCTTGGGGTTCCTGGAGGCAGCCTTTGTTTCAGTTCAGTAATCACCACTCGGGTAATCAAGGGTTAAAGTCCAGATCCTTTATTGTCTCTTCCCAAGTCTTGTCTCCTTTCCTGTGGCCCAGTCAGCTTTCTTATAATCCAGATCCTTTATTACCTGTGGCTCCCCCTATCTTTTTTTTTTTTTTGGAGGAGCTTCTTAATGTCTCTGTTTTTCCTCTCTACTATTGCCTACCCTTAAAGATCAAAAGGTATGCCAGTGGTGTGTAAAATTTTATACTGTGCACAAAAGTGTGCAAAATGTTTAGAAGTATATGCAGGCCCATTGTCTGTTTTTATTGTTTGTGGCACACACATAATTGCAAATGTTTGTATAAGGAATTCAGTGACCACTCGGGCTGTCTCTTTTACTGCTGGTATTGCAAAAGTGAATCCTGAAAAAGTATCTACCAAAACATGAATAAAAGACAGACGACCAAAAGATTTATAATGGGTCACATCCATTTGCCAAATTTCTTTAGGTCTCAAACAATGAGGGTTCTTCCCTGGAGGGAGTGTAGGAGCATGGAAAGGAATGCAAGGTGTATAGGCCTTTACTATGCTCCTAGCTTCCTCTCTTGTTATTGCAAATTGTAAACATAAAGCTCGAACACCTGATGATATTTAAAGTGAGATTCTTGAGCTTCTTGAAACAAAGGAGTATTGGCCAATATGGTTAGAAGGCTATCTGCCTTTGAATTACCATCAAAAATAGGACCTGGACTATGAGAGTGGACATGCAAGATATAAATCTTACCTGGATGCTTTCTCACTTGCTCTTGAAGTTCCTCAAAGAGATGATATGTATTAGAGGCTACAAATTTTATTTGGGTTGTGGCAATTCTGTGTACCACACCTGCTGAATAGGCCAAATCAGATATTATATTTATATCTCCTCGATAATAAGTAAGAGCTAGAATGCATACAATTCATTCTGCTAAGTAGACTGAAAAGGAGTTCTGACTACTCTCTTTATGGTTGTCAAGAGCTTATACAGTGCAAATATTATGTTTTGATGCATCTGTAAAGATAGTTGGTCCTTTAAGAGGAACTTTAGAAACCTTTTCTTCAAGAATCCATCACCAATTATGTAACAGTGTGGTTATCTTTAATGGAGACCCATGTATAAAATTTGGAGCCATGGCTAATAAAGTTTGCCACTCTGGGATGGTTTCACAGCACATTAACTTGTGCATTAGTATAAAAGGTATATATCTTGTCAGGTCTTATCCAAGATAATTGTACTGCTCACTTAATGGCCTTTAATAAAATTCTAGCCACAAGTACTGGGTAAGGAGTAAGGCTTTGTTCTGGTTGTGCTGGGAGGTTCACCCATTCTATCACACGTCTTCCTGATGAAGGACTGCTGTGGGTGCCTCTTTTGTAGCAAAAACTGATATTTTCAAGGGTTTTTGAGTGACTCTTTCAACCATATTGGATAAAGTCAGTTCAACTTCTCTTTAAACCTCTTGAGGCTTTTTTGTAAGCTGGTGTGGTGAGTTTAAAGCACTGTCTCCCCTTAAAATGTCATATAATGATTGCAATTGATAAATAGTCAAAACTAACACTGGACACATCCATTGGATATCTCCTATCAATTTTGGAATGTCATCTAAGGTGTTTAGCTTCTCTGTTCTTAAGGAAAGTTTCTGTACTGTAGGGTATATACTTCATATCCCAAATATTAAGAAAGGAGCATGTCTTTGAATTTTTTCTGGAGGTATATACAATTTGTAGTTCCTTAGTGTTTCTATGGTCATTTATAGCCATGCTTCTAACAGATTTCACCTCTCCATGGGGTATCTCAGTTGTCCCAGCTGCATACAACTCTATTCTCCCCAACTGTGATCCCTTTCTCCCATCATGTTGCTTCCTGGCTGATTGATTGTGTAATCCCTTTCTCCCATCAGATGGCTTCCTGGCTGATTGGTCATGTCTAGGTATTGAACTTCTAGGCACTCTCTGGGTGTGGCATCGGGTGCTATCATGCCCCAAGTGTTTTTTGCCTGGGGCCCTGAATATGGGCCCCTCATCCCATTTTCCTGAATCAGTCTACATTCTGATGCCCAATGGAAACCTCTGTTGCATTTTGGACATGGGATTTTGTGTCTTGTTCTCCCAGCCTGTTTTCTCATTCTGTCTCTATGCCAACATTGAGCTTTCAGATGCCCTACTTTTTGAAAGCATTGATGAGTCTCTCTAGAAGTCCCTTGCCAAAAGGGACCCTGTCTTCCCATGTTGGGATCTTGGGAAGTCTGCATCATAGCCTGGCTATAAAAGGTATTTGTGCCCACTGTGGCACAGCGTCTTATGATCTCCTCTAAAGGAGCATCCTTGTTTAGTCCTAATATAATCCTTTTACAAACCTCATTATTATTTTCTTCAGCAAGTTGCCTTATCATAATATCTGTTACTGCATTTTCACCATTAGTTTGTATGACAGCTGTCTGCAAACGTTCCACAAAATCAGCAAAGGGTTCATTTGGCCCTTGTGCAATTTTTACTGGGAGAAAAACCCATGCTTTGATAGCTGCAGCTGCAATTTGCTCATATGCTGCTAAGGGGTAATTAATCTGTACTGAAATTTCTGTATAAGAACCTACACCTGTTAGTTGGTCATAGGTGATTGGAGGATTAACTCCACTATGATTATTTTGTTGGGCTTGTATCCTACAGAGCTCACTATATTCAGAAAGGCACAACAAGTTTTGCCCATGTTCTAAGCATGTCCTTATTATAGATTTTCAGTCCCTAGGGGTTAAGACTTCATAAGTCAAATTCTGTAATATCTTGACATAAGCTGATGTAGCCCCATAAAGAGAACAAGCCTTTTTCAGGTGTTTGATGATTTCTAGATCAAAAGGAGTGAATCTTCTACTTTCTTGACCTGAAGAGTTAAACTGTTAAATCACCAGATACATATTGATTTTCAGATCAGCTAAATCCTGGGCTTCTTCTGTGCCTTTTGCAATCTAGTCATAGGAGGGGATGATTGCTAGGGTGGAGGTGCTGGTGATATCACCGACCCTCCCACTACTCCTCCTCCCTCCATTCCAGAAGGTGAAGTTGATGGGGGCATGTCAAGAACCAGTTCCAGTTTAGGAGGGGTTGAAGCTAACTGGTGAGAGGGAGAATCACCATGCCCTTCATCATCACTTAACTCCACTTGCCCTCTAGTGATATCCTTCTTAATCAGTTCATTGTCTTCCTCTTTTTCCTCACACTTCCTCATCTGGTTGTTCTTAAATTTTTCTTTTTCCTATAACTTGCAGGATTCTTTTTTTTTTTTTAATTTTTAAAAATTAATTTTATAATTATAACTTTTTTGGTAGTATATATGCATAGGTAATTTTTTACAACATTATCCCTTGTACTCCATTCTGTTCCGAATTTTCCCCTCCTTCCCTCCTCCCCCTCCCCTAGATGGCAGGCATTCCCATACATATTAAATATGTTATACTATATCCTAGGTACAATATATATGTGCAGAACCAAATTTTGTTGTTGTTGTTGTTGTTGTTGCAGAGGAAGAATTGGATTCGGAAGGTAAAAATAACCTGGGGAGAAAAACAAAAAATGCTAAGTTTACACTCATTTCCCAGTGTTTCTTCTCTGGGTATAGCTGATTCTGTCCATCATTGATCAATTGGAATTGGATTAGCTCTTCTCTATGTTGAAGATATTCACTTCCATCAGAATACATCCTCATATAGTATTGTTGTTGAAGTGTATAATGATCTCCTAGTTCTGCTTATTTCACTCAGCATCACTTAATGTAAGTCTCTCCAAGCCTCTCTGTATTCATCCACTTGCAGGATTCTTTAAGGCCAATTGTATTATGTTGTATATATAGAATGTTTCCTTGGAAATTGAATTAGGACCTTTATCATTGTAATATTCACAAAGTTTTTGTCCTACCAGCTTCCCATTATCTAGCCCTATTTCTTCTTCCTTTAAGAACCAAGAGGACATCCATTCTAATGTACCTAAGAGTCTAGCAATCTGCAACCAAGTTATAATTAAACCTTGTCCCTTGATCATCTTAAGGATGCTTTCTATAGTGTTCCTTTGGGGTGGGGGTGGGGGTGGGGGTAGGGCTGGGGCTGGGGGAGAGTCTTTTCCCAATATCTGCCCCATTTCAGCTAGAAAAGGTTACTAGTTTAGCCCTTAACAAAGTAAGTTCCTTATTTGTCTATTAAAATATTCACCCTATTTCCTGGTCCACAAGGGTTTCTTCAGTGAAATTAGGGTCCTTGGACCTGCATTGGGAACCAAATGTGGCAACTGCATTAGGACCCTGGATGCCTTAGAATCATCTGGAGTCAGGATAAGCAAAAATCTTTATTCTAGGTCTTTAGTGATAGAATAAAGAGAGCAGATGGGTAGGATCTCTGCCACTTCACTGCCTCGTATCTCCCAGAAGTGACCCTGGCTATTCTCAGTGCACCTCCTAATCCTCTCACAATTCTCTATATACACCAAATGATTGGGCCAACACAGGATAGTGGAAAGGCCCATTTTCCAAGAATATTCTTATAGAGTATTATCCAATCAGTAATTAGCCTCAAATGCTCTATTGTCTTACCCCACTGCATTGACTCAAGAGTGTCAGCCCTTTACAGAAATGTATCCTGTAATTCAACAGTTTAACTCTTCAGGTCAAGAAAGTAGAAGATTCACTCCTTTTGATCTAGAAATCATCAAACACCTGAAAAAGGCTCTTGCATTCTTTATGGGGCTACATCATCTTATGTTAAGATGTTAATACAGAATTTGGCTTATGAAGTCTTAACCCCTAGTGACTGGAAATCTATAGCAAGGACATGCTTAGAACCTGGACAAAATTTGTTGTGGCTTTCTGAATACAGTGAGCTCTGAAGGATGCAAGCCCAACAAAATAGTCAAAGTGGAGTTAATACTCCAATCACCTATGATCAACTAACAGGTGTAGGTTCTTATCAGACACTTCAATACAGATTAATTATCCCCTAGCAGCATATGAGCAAATTGCTTCTGCTGCTATCAAAGCATGGGGTTTTATCCCCAGGTAAACAGGATAAAGGAGAGGCCTTCACAAAAAGAGCAAAAGGGCCAAATGAACCCTTTGCTGATTTTGTGGGACGTTTGCAGACAGCTGTCATACTAACTATTGGTGAAAATCCAGCAATAGAAATTATGATAAGGCAACTTGCTAAAGATAATGCTAATGAACCATTCTCCAATTGATAAATGGTCAAAGGATATGAACAGACAGTTCTCAGATACTGAAATTGAAACTATATCCACTCATATGAAAGAGTGTTCCAAATCACTACTGATCAGAGAAATGCAAATTAAGACAACTCTGAGATACCACTACACACCTGTCAGATTGGCTAAGATGACAGGAACAAATAATAATGAATGTTGGAGGGGATATGGGAAAACTGGGACACTAATACATTGTTGGTGGAGTTGTGAAAGAATACGGCCATTCTGGAGAGCAATTTGGAACTATGCCCAAAAAGTTATCATACCCTTTGATCCAGCAGTGCTGCTACTGGGGGTTATATCCCAAAGTAATACTAAAGAGGGGAAAGAGACCTGTGTGTGCCAAAATGTTTGTGGCAGCTCTTTTCGTAGTGGCTAGAAACTGGAAGATGAATGGAGTGTCCATCAATTGGAGAATGGTTAGGTAAATTATGGTATATGAAGATTATGGAATATTATTGCTTTGTAAGAAATGATCAGCAGGATGAATTCAGAAAGGTTTGGAGAGATTTACATGAACTGATGCTGAGTGAAATGAGCAGAACCAGAAAATCACTAAACACTTCAACAACAATACTGTATGAGGATGTATTCTGATGGAAGTGGTTATCTTCAACATAAAGAAGATCCAACTCACTTCCAGTTGATCAATAATGGACACAAACAACTACATCCAGAGAAGGAACACTGGGAATTAAATGTAAACTGTTAGCACTATTGTCTATCTACCCAGGTTACTTATGCCTTCAGAATCCAATACTTAACATGCAACAAGAAAATTGGATTTACACACATATATTGTGTCTAGGTTATACTGTAACACATGTAAAATGTATGGGATTGCCTCTCATCTAGGGGAAGGAGTAGAGGGAGGGAGGGGAAAATTTGGAAAAATGAATACAAGGGATAATGTTATAAAAAAAATTACTCATGCATATATACTGTCAAAAAAAGTTTATAATTATAAAAATTAATTTAAAAAAGATAATGCTAATGAAGTTTGTAAAAGAATTACACTAGGACTACACAAAGATGCTCCTTTAGAGGAGATCATAAGACGCTGTGCCACAGTGGGCACAAATACCTTTTATAGCCAGGCTATGATGCAGACTTCTCAAGAACCCAACATGGGAAGAAGACAGGGTCCCTTTTGGCAAGGGACTTCTAGAGAGACTTGTCAATGCTTTCAATGTGGTAAAAAGTAGGGCATCTGAAATCTCAATGTTGGCATAGAGACAGTGAGAAAACAGGCTGGGAGAACAAGACACAAAACCCCGTGTCCAAAATGCAACAGAGGTTTTTTTTCCATTGGGCATCAGAATGTAGCCTGTTTCAGGGAAATGGGATGAGGGGTCCAGCCCCAGAGCCCAAGACAAAAAATACTTGGGGCATGATGGCAGCCAATGTAACACCCAAAGAGCCTTGAGAAGTTCAATACCCATACATGACTAATCAGCCAGGAAGCAACCTGATGTGAGAAAGGGATTACAGTTGGGGAGAATAGAGTTGTATGCAACTGGGACAACTGAGAGGTGAAATCGGTTTCTTTCCAGCCCATGGATCCTTTGCTTCCAGGCACAATAGGCTTGACCATTTCACTTCCTGAGAGTACTTATAAAACAATGTTTATCCATAAACTAATGTGGGAAACTGGAGAATGTGTAGATAATATACTAGTCAGTAATAAAGGCAGACAATGGGTGACATCAGTCAGGAGAAGTAGTAGCACCAGGTATACTGATACAGACTCCTAATAAGCACTCTGGTGATAGTTGCCCACATTCTGACTCCAAGCAATAAAATCCAGGAATATTCATGACAGCAGCAGTTACAGCTGACCGATCTATGCTCACTATCTATATAAATGGCATACCATTAGAAGGATTGGTCCACAGGACATAGATACAGATTGTACAGAAATTAGAGGTGCCAACTGACCCAGTCACTGGCCAAAGATTAAGGCAGACACCTATATGTCTGGTGTAGGAGGATCAATAGCAGCTGAAATTTGTGCTACCCTTTTGAGATGGATATTTGAAGGTGAAACAGGAGTTTTTACTCCTTTTATAGTTGAAAAAATCCCCAACAATCTGTGGGGAAGAGACATTTTACAACAATTAGGATTACAAATCAGTATTTTGGTTTTTTAGGTGGGGCTGCTGTTGCAGGCATGCCAATACTTTCACCTATTCCTATTCAGTGGGAAACTGATACATCAGTGTGGATAGAACAGTGGCCCTTAGCCAAAGATAAAATTCAGGCCTTATTAGACATAGTACAGCAACTTGACCAAGGACACTTACAACCTTCTCTAAGTCCTTGGAATTCCCCTGTATTTCTTGTAAAAAAAAGAAATCTGGAAAATGGAGGATGTTGACTGATTTAAGAAAAGTAAATGAACAGATGGAAACTATGGGAACTCTTCAGCCTGGACTTCCATCTCCTACTCAATTGCTTAGAGAATGTCCTCTTTGGGTTATAGACATTAAGGATTGTTTCTTTTCTATCCCTCTAGTTAAGGAGGATATGAAAAGATTTGCCTTTTCAGTGCCCAGCGTTAACTTAATATAAGGCTCAGGCCTTTCTTACTGTAGTAAGAAAAGCATTTCCAAAAGTAATGTTATTACATTACATGGATTATATATTGGAATGTGCACAAATGTTAGAAGCATGGCTACAAATGACCATAGAAACACTAAGGAACTACAAATTGTATATACCTCCAGAAAAATTCAAAGACATGTTCCTTTCTTAATATTTAGGATATGAAGTATATACCCTACAGTACAGAAACTTTCCTTAAGAACAGAGAAGCTAAACACTTTAGATGACTTTCCGAAATTGATAGGAGATATCCAATGGATATGTCCAGTGTTAGTTTTGACTATTTATCAATTGCAATCATTATATGACATTTTAAGGGGAGACAGTGCTTTAAACTCACCACACCAGCTTACAAAAGAAGCTCAAGAGGCTTTGAGAGAAGTTGAACTGGCTTTATCCAATATGGTTGAGTCACTCAAAAACCCTTGAAAATATCAGTTTTTGCTACAAAAGAGGCACCCATCAAGGAGACAGTGTGATAGAGTGGGTGAACCTCCCAGCCACAACCAGAACAAAGCCTTACTCCTTACCCAGTACTTGTGGCTAGAATTTTATTAAAGGCCATTAAGTGAGCAGTACAATTATCTTGGATAAGACCTGACAAGATATATACTTTTTATACTAATGCACAAGTTAATGTGTGCTGTGAAACCATCCCAGAGTGGCAAATTTTATTAGCCATAGCTCCAAATTTTACACATGGGTCTCCATTAAAGATAACCACACTGTTACATAATTGGTGATGGATTCTTGAAGAAAAGGTTTCTAAAGTTCCTCTTAAAGGACCAACTATCTTTACAGATGCATCGAAACATAATATTTGCACTGTATACTCTCATGACTTAACTATAAAGAGAGTAGTCAGAACTCCTTTTCAGTCTATTTAGCAGAATGAATTGTATGCAATCATTCTAGCTCTTACTTATTATCGAGGAGATATAAATATAATATCTGATTTGGCCTATTCAGCAGGTGTGGTACAAAGAATTGCTACAGGCCAAATAAAATTTGTAGCTTCCAATATATATCAGCTCTTTAAGGAACTTCAAGAAAGCATCCAGGTAAGATTTATATCTTGCATGTCCACTCTCATAGTCCAGGTCCTATTTTTGATGGTAATTCAAAGCCTTCTAGTCATGTTGCCTAATACTCCTTTATTTCAGGAAGCCCAAGAATCTCATTTTAAATATCATCAGGTTTTTGAGCTTTATGTTTATATTTGGAATAACAAGAGAGGAAGCTAGGAGAATAGTAAAAGTTTGCCTTCCTTTCCACGCTCCTACACTCCCTCCAGGGAAGAACCCTCATTGTTTGAGACCTAAAGAAATTTGGCAAATGGATGTGACCCATTATATATCTTTGGGTCGTCTGTCTTTTATCCATGTTGTGGTACACACCTTTTCAGGATTCACTTTTGCAAGTAAAAAAAGACAGCCCAAGTGGTCACTGAATTCTTTATACAAGCATTTGCAATTATGGATTGTGCCACAAGCAATAAAAACAGACAGTGGACCTGCATATACTTTTAAACATTTTGCACACTTTTGTGCATAGTGTAAGATTTTGCACATCCCTGGCATACTCTTTAATCCTCAAGGACAGGCAATAGTAGAGAGGAGAAACAGAGACGTTAAGAAGCTCCTCCAAAAAAAAAAAAAGAAAGGGGAAGCCACAGGTAACCCTAGAGAACTTCTAAATTTAGCTCTTTATACTATTAACTTCTTGCTTTTTGACAAAGATGCACTGGCTCCGGCAGATAGCTTTTATAACCCACCGGAAGGGGGCAGTGTCCAGTGCAAGCAGCTCCACTGTCCTTAGATAATCGCCAGGTGACGTGGAGAGATCCAGAAAGTCATGAATGGAAGGGACCAGATAGATTAACTGCTTGGGGGAGAGGGTTTGCTTGTTTTTCTGCAGATGGAGAAGGAATCAGATGGGTGCCAATGAGCCGTATTCGCCTTGTCCATCAGAGAGAGATGGAGCAGACCCTTTAAATGAAGAAGACCCAAGAAACATTGGGTGATTCCATTGCTGACTGTGCCTACCACTAAAAGAGCATGGCAGTTATGACAATTGACTCATGGACATCAAAATTTGTTAATAAGTTTGTAGTAGGACTTGAAAACCCTCAGGAATCATTGGATTCTTTGAGACATGTTGCAAGACTTCAAAATGTGCAGTAATTATTAGATTCCCTAACACATAATAAGACAGTTTCAGGGATCATTGGATTCCTTGATACATGAAGTAATGGAAAATAGATTGGTTTGGGACTATCTCTTGGCTGCTGAAGGAGGCATTTGTGTGATTATTGTTTGCATACCCTTCTTCTAGAACTTCTGGAAATATGAATGTTGATTCATATTGTTTGTTATATTACTACTTGCATGTACAATTCATGTTTATTACACCACATTGAGCTTGTGCTAGCTGTGGGGAGAGTCATCACTAATAGCCTGTGCTTTATTGCTATGTGCTTGTGTAATACCTCTCATGCTGATGGGTTTGTGCATATCTGTTTCTAATAAGATCCTTCAGCCCAGAAACCCGCTAACAATATCTGGCTTTACTCCTCACTTCCCTTTGGTGTTTTTCATCTCTTTTCCTGAGAAGTCAGAGAGGGTGTGATCATCTCCTTTTTATTGCTTTCGCCTCCCTTCCTGAGAAATTGGAGGGGAGTGATCACCTCTTTTTGGGGGTTCTCACTTCCCTGAGAAGTCAGGGATGGTGTGACCACCTGCATTCTAAAACAAAAGAAAGCGGGAGATGTAAAGGGCTGAAACTCTTTTTTTTTTTTTTTTTCCTGAGCCTGGGGTTAAGTGACTTGCCCAGGGTCACACAGCTAGGAAGTGTTAAGTGTCTGAGACCAGATTTGAACTCGGGTCCTCCTGAATTCAAGGCTGGTGCTCTATCCACTGCGCCACCTAGCTGCCCCTAGGGCTGAAACTCTTAAAAGGTGTGCTTGAATCAGACAACCAAGACTTTCGGCTAATTACTTATTGGACAATGATTAGCTTATGTTTCGAAAAATGGCCCTTCTCACTGTTCGGTGCTGGCTTGGTGTTTTGGCATATACAGATAATCGCAGGAAGTATTAGAGGGTGATGTGAGACAAGCCAGACTCACTTTTCCTCAGGATGAGGAGGACAAAGGTTGGTAGCAAGCCTGTGGCAGTTTGTCTTCTTTACTTCTCCTTCTAAAGACCAAAGACTTTTACTCATCCTGACTCTAGCTGATCCTAAGACCTCCAGGGAGCTAGGTTGGACTTTACACATGTTCTCTAGTTCTTCTTTGGTCATAAATTCATCTCTTCTTCAAAAATCTGACAGATAAACTATTTTTGCTTTTCTAATTTGTTTATAGTATCACCTTTTGTATCTAAATCATGAACCCATTTTCATCTTTGGGGTGTGAGATAATTAGTCTTGCCTAGTTTCTGCTGTACTATTTTCCAGTTTTCCCAGCAATTTTTGTCAAATAGTGAATTATCTCAGAAACTGGAATCCTCCTAGCAGTTTTTTAATGAATTTTTAACCAAATAAATGTAAGCTATAAATACAAAATTGGCTTTGGGATTATATCTGAGATTGAATGTGATCTCAGATCCTCCTGATTTCAGGGTTGGTGTTCTAATCACTGCATTATCTAGCTGTCTGTCTCTCCTCCATTGCTAAGTTACAGATCAGAACTATAAGATTCTCCTAACATATTGTCAACTAAAGGAAATATCAACTAGGAAGGAAGGAATATAAGTAATGTTAAATATAGGGAAATAATAAACAAATGAACATGTGTATATGTCAGATTGTAAAAAATATTTATTTTCTTATGCAAATAAGAGTTATGCTACTTATAGCTTTCAGTTGAGTAAAAAAATTTTTTTTCCTGATCTTTCATCATTAAGTTTTCATTTCATTCTCAATCTTTTCCAGGCTTCTATCTTAGACTTACACTCTGGAGCACTTTCATTTGGAAAACATTTTGTAAATCTTTACAGGTAATAATAAAATGCCTACCCTAGCATTCTGTTGTATCATAGAAGTATATGAGATTGAATTTATTTTTATAGTTTATATTATTCAGAGAATAACTTAATAATTCATTCTAGTGTTCCTAGCCACAGACCTTTTTATTTAGACTGATATTATTTTTATTAATTTGCAAAAACCATAGCCTATTAAATTTTATTTAATAGTGTAGTAGACAGATAGTAGACAGAATGCTAGATATGGAGTTAGTAAGACTTATCTTCCTTAGTTCAAATCTAGCCTTATAAGCTTTGTGATTCTGGGCAAGTCACTTAATCCTGTTTATATAAGTTTCCTCACCTATAAAAAGGGCTAGAAAAAGAAATAGTAAACCACTCCAATATCTCTGCCGGAAAAATTTGGGATAGGGTCATGAAGAGTTGGTCATGATTGGAAAAAGATTGAATGCGGTTTGAAAGTATTAAACAAGTATAGAATTCTCACACTTTAAAAAAAAAAATCTGAAGAATTGAAAAAAAAAAAAAAGGAATTAACCTTTTACCACAAGTAATTTTAATCTAGTTGAAGAGAAAAGGTGTACTCATACAGCAATAGAGAGCAATTAAAAGTTAAACTGTGTGGTAGGTACAATACTAGTTCACAGATAGGAGAGATTGATTGGTTTGGAATAGTTTAGAATGAATTCTTGCAGCTACATCTTTACCAGGACCTTGAAGAATGAATAAGATGGGTAGATAAGACTTAAGAAAGCATCCTAGATAGATTTACACTGTTCAATTTTTATGTTTTTATATGGAACATAGTGAAAACTGTAAGGCTATTAACAGAATACATGGTAGAATTAAAGAAAAAACAGTGGATGCACATAGCTCCAAAAACAATGGATCCAATCCATTAAACTGAATAGATTTTAAGACTGAAGTTATATATCTAATAAAAGGTGTACACAAACAAAATTGTGTCAGTAATAAAAGACACAGAGTCAAAGGATCATAAACTTGGCAGGAATCTCAGAGGACCCCTTGTTGGATCCCTTATTTTACATGTAGATGAGGAAACTGGAAAACATTTTGTAAATCTATACAGATAATAATAAAACATACCTACCCTAGCATTCCGTTTTATCATAGAAGTATATGAGATTGAATTCACTTTTAAAGTATATATTGCTCAGAAAATTACTTCTGTGGTATTTCATCCCAGTGTTTCTAGCCTTTAATGCTAGCCAGTGAAGCCTTTTTCATTAAGGCTGAATCTAATTTTTATTAATTTGGAAAAATCACAGCTTTGTAGAGGGCGTATGTCTTAAGTCAGGATTTAAATCTGGGTCCTTTGACTCATAGCCCAATGTACTTTTAAACTAATTCATTCCATTTCCCTTGAGATGCTTTTGCTTTTGTTAGGTAAGGGAACCAATACATATTTTTCTCAACCCTGGTGAATGTTGTTATTATTACTTAGCGTAAATTTTATATATTTTTTGGTGATTTTTTTTTTCAGTGCACTAAATAGATGGTTTTAAATAATTTCTTTTCAAAGAACAAGTTAATTTTCAGGAATTTTATTTTGCCATTTTTAATTGGCTAAATGGTAGAGAAAAATAGAGTGAAAAACTATAATATGATTTATTTCTTTTTATTTATATATATATATTTTTTTTTTAATTTATTTTTTTTTTACAGATACTTTGGGGCAAAAATTCAAAATATCTTTTCAGAAGAGGATTTTCAACTATACCGGTAAAATAATTCAAAGAAGTCAAAACAAGATCTATTCTTGAATTTTAGTGCTAAGGCTTTAGAAAAATCTTGTTTAAATGTTCGAGCTTTCAAGAACATAAGTCTGAATACATGTCTTTTTGGTAGACAATTAGCCACAGATCAAATGTAAGATGTTTCTTTGTCATCTTTACAAAAAGAATATCCTTACTGCTAAAAAGTGGATTTATACTAGATTTCACTGATGAGATTGGGAATTGATTCAGAGAGAAAAGGATATATTAATGACAACTCATACATTATCTAAATTTCCTCTCTATCTTTTAATGATATATATATATATATATATATACATCTAGCTAGTTAAGAAATAAAATTGTGTAATTTATTTTTGGTTAATACACATTCACAGACTTGGCTGTAAAATGTGAATTGATCTCTATGGGATCATTCATATATGCACACCCTAATTTAAAAATGTTTAAATTTGGCAATAATATTTTTTATATTATGAGAAAGTTAGGCAGTAGACTTAGACTCATGCTTTTCCATTTTGAATCTCAAGAGTAGGTAATTTGTTTCAGATTTTGTTTGGGTATGCCTTTTATTAGATACATAAGATCAGACTTAAAATCTATTAGTTTAATGATTTGGATCCTTTGTTGTTGAGATATTTGTATCCCATATTTCTTCTGTAATTCTACCATGTATTCTGCTAATGATCTAGCCTAGCAGTTTCCACTATTTTCCATATAATGTGACAGGGTCCTTCAAAACTACTTCTCTACCTTTTCCCCCCTAATATCTTTGCCATAGTAAGTGTTTAATATTCATGTCAAATTAATTAATTAGCATGTTTGCTAAAAGGGAATTTGCAATGAACCTTTTTTCAGGAAATCAAATATCCCTAAATCAATTTCTCCCAAAAATAACAATAACAAAAAATATTAAATTCTCTAAATCTCTGTAATGATGCTTCTCAAAAATCTCAACTCAAGTCCTCATGAATTCTACATATCTGATGATAATGTTACCTTCTAAGTTGTTTCAATAAAAATAAGGCAGAAATTACAGAATAAAATAAAAATTTGGGATACTAGATCATGGTGCTATATATTCCAAGTCCCTTAAATGGAGTCTCTTTTGAAATATATGGTTTTGAAAAGAAGGAATATATCAATAATGAAAAATAACCCTGATTAGATTTGTGGAAAAAGTTTGTCCTTTATTCAGATAAGTATGATTTTATGTGATGGATTACTATGTTACCATGTTTAATTGACATATGTTAGAACACTTTCTTTTAGGTAGAAATATTATTTACAGTAGAATATAAAATTCATTATCATTTCTTTTAAAAATTGGTCATCAACTTCATTTGGAGAATAGCTCAACTAATTGTTACCTAAATATAATGGAGTATTATTGTGCCATAAGAAATGTTAAATGTGAAGAATTAAAAGAAACAGGAATTCAAATGGGATCCAGCATCAAAGATTTAAATCTGGAAAGAACCTTAGAAGTCATTCCTCTCTGTGCATAGTTTAGGCACTTAAGGCCTTAGGAAGTTAGTTGACTTTCCTAAAGTGACACAAGTATCAAATTATAGGGATAGAAAGATGAATTGATACAAAGTGAAGTTAGCAGAACTTCAGTTAGAAAAATAATATACATAGTCACTTCAGCAGTATTAATTTGAAAGAACAGTATTGAACACAGCATGGTTGCACTGAACAATCGTGGCTCTGGAGAAAGAATAAGAAAATATAACACTCTCCCTTCTTTGCAGTGGTGAGAATCTATGGGTATGAAATATAAACTTTTAAAATCCTTGTATACAAGGTATACTCAATGGGTGTACTAGTTGATATATTTATAAAATGTATATAATGTTACAACCAAAAGAAACAATTAAAAATAAAATGATCTTTAAAAACATACTGCCAGTTAAAAAATAGCATAGAGACATAGGTTTTAAATAAGAACTTTTATTACATTATTTCATTACTCCTTATAGCAAGTACCCATACTTTAGCCTATATGGAAACTGGAGTTCAGAAGTTGTCATTTGCTTGAGAACATATAGTTGATATAGAAGTAGAACCCAGTCTAGAATCCTGTTTGTTTTACTCTGAAACTGATATTCTTTTTTTTTAATTTATTTTTTAAAATTAATTTTATAATTATAATTTTTTGACAGTACACATACATGAGTAATTTTTTTAAAACAACATTATCCCTTGTATTCATTTTTCCAAATTTTGCCCTCCCTCCCTCTATTCCATCCCCTAGATGACAGGCAATCCCATACATATTAAATGTGTTACAGTATAACCTAGATACAATATATGTATGTGTAAATCCATTTTTCTTGTTGCACAGTCAGAATTGGATTCCGAAGGTAGAAAGACAGTAGTGCAAACAGTTTACATTCAATTCCCAGTGTTCCTTCTCTGGGTGTAGCGGTTTCTGTCCATCATTGATCAACTGGAAGTGAATTGGCTCTTCTTTATGTTGAAGATATCCACTTCCATCAGAATACATCCTCATACAGTATCGTTGTTGAAGTGTATAACGATCTCCTAGTTCTGCTCATTTCACTCAGCATCAGTTGATGTAAGTCTCTCCAAGCCTCTCTGTATTCCTCCTGCTGGTCATTTCTTACAGAGCAATAATATTCCATAACCTTCATATACCATAATTTACCCAACCATTCTCCAATTGATGGACATCCATTCATTTTCCAGTTTCTAGCCACTACAAAAAGAGCTGCCACAAACATTTTGGCACACACTGGTCCCTTTCCCTTCTTTAGTATTTCTTTGGGATATAAGCCCAGTAGTAGCACTGCTGGATCAAAAGGTATGCACAGTTTGATAACTTTTTGGGCATGGTTCCAAATTGCTCTCCAGAATGGCTGAATTCTTTCACAACTCCACCAACAACTCCATCAGTGTCCCAGTTTTCCCACATCCCCTCCAACATTCATCATTATTTGTTCCTGTCATCTTATCCAATCTGACAGGTGAGTAGTGGTATCTCAGAGTTGTCTTAATTTGCATTTCTCTGATCAGTAGTGATTTGGAACACTCTTTCTATGAGTAGAAATAGTTTCAATTTCATCATCTGAAAATTGTCTGTTCATATCCTTTGACCATTTATCAATTGGAGAATGGTTTGATTTCTTATAAATTAGAGTCAGTTCTGTATATATTTTGGAAATGAGGCCTTTATCAAAACCTTTAACTGTAAAAATATTTTCCCAATTTGTTACTTCCCTTCTAATCTTGTTTGCATTAGTTTGGTTTGTACAAAAGCTTTTTAATTTGATGTAATCAAAATTTTCTATTTTGTGACCAATAATGATTTCTAGTTCTCCTTTGGTCATAAATTCCTGCCTCCTCCACACGTCTGAGAGGTAAACTATCCTATGTGAAACTGATATTCTTTATGCTGTGTCACACCATTTCTCTGTTACCCCCCCTTTTTTTTTTCTATGAGAAAATTAGAATCCATTTGCATTAATTTTAATTTATTTTCCTGGCTACAAGGTCAGGAAATCTTGAAATACTGGTTATAAATTTTGGTAAGTCATTTAATCTGGTGGTGTCCCCAAGTGAAAATTCAAGTTGCAGATCTGCCTTGGTATAGGAGGGACTTTCTTTACCAGAAACTCTGATGAAAGTCCTGTTAAAGATAATGAAAATATTTACTTTGCATATGGAGTTTGCTTTTAAAGTGAGTGGATTTGTGTTTTGTTTTTTTTTTTTACAGTGATGTAAGGCAAAAAATTCAACACGCAATTGGTCAAGCTTTTGATATCAACATTTCATCCATGTATCTGACAAAACCTACCTTCTTCTCCCGAATAAATAGTACAGAGGCCAAGACAACTCATGATGAATACTGGCATCCTCATATTGATAAGGTGGGGTGCATGTATGTATGGGTGGTTGTGCAGGACATCTTCCCTTTTAATATGCCATATTGAATATAAGACTTAAATTACATATTGATTCAATTATCTTTTACATGACATATAGAAATGATACTTTGATACTTTATGAAATAGATCAAGGCAGGAATTTATTATAGGTCAAAGGGCAAGCTCGTTATTATGATTATTAATTCTCTATGTTATATTTTCTTTATATCTCTTATTATTTAATATTTCAGGATTTTATTTCTTACAATTTTGAGATTTATCCTCCCTTCTTGTATTAGCAAAAGGAGCAAATAGGGCATTACCATTAATGAAATATTTATTGAGTATAGTAATATATACATGCTACTAAATTATGGGGGAAGACAGAAAAATACTTATAAGAAATCATACCTGACCTTGGAATTTGGATGCTTAGTTTGGGAGACAAGACATATATAAGGTGGAAAGCCAAATAATAATGAAAGTTTTTAAACACAATAAATGAGTAAATAAGTGATACTAGGTACCATAGAATTACAGAATTTTAGAGTTGGAATGGCTATGAGAGGTCCTAAGCAGTGCCTGAGTAATTCTGTGAATATTTGAATATCTAGCTTCTCAAATAAAATGAGTGATGAGAACTAGATAAGGGGTACCTAAATGAAATTAGGTTTAATTGAGGTCTAGTGGCAGGTTCAGAGTACAGGAAGTCAAATGGAGCTCCCTTGCAACCCCTTTGGATTTTACAAGGAAACAGAATTAAATAAGTTCTAGTAGTGGCGCAAGAGTCCTCTGTAAAGGAATTTATAGACCCGAAAACCTAGATTGATAAAAGAACTTTATTATGGGATTTGGTAAAGAGAGCAAGACACCAGAGCCAGGGTGGTTCCAGTGGGCAGGAATCCTTTGACATGGCAGGTGTAAGGTGCCATGTTTGGGACCTCTTCAAAAAGAGGACTCCAGTTTGGCTCTTTTATAATAGGGTGCTTTGCTAGCTGAAAGGGCTCCTCCCTAGTTTCAGCCAGGGTTAGAATTTGAATAGAATTCAGTGGATTTCTGGACTGAGCCAGATAATAAAGATAAAAACTATTTGTGTTTAGGGTGGAGTCCCCTCCCTGAGACAGAGTCCAAGAGGTTTTAAGAGTTTTGGGGTTTCTTCCTCATGAGGAGGACTTGTTTGAAGGCAGAGCAATGACTAGGAATAACAATAGACACAGAGTGGGGTAGTCTATCAGCTCATTTTTATGTGAATGTTCTCAGAATTTTGAAGGTTATAACTAAGAAACTATAAATCAAATAATTACTTGGAGAGTACAGGAAGATTTTACAGGATGTATAAGCACTACTGGGGTTATATTTATCAAAAAAGTGAATCTTTTGAATTTCCCTTGATAAATTAAAGATGAATCACAACTTAGGAGGAGGCACTCACTTGAGACATTGGAAAATATAAGCTAAAAGCAGAAGAAATTATAAGACAGCAAGGGAAGATTGTAAGGGTTAAAAAGTCTCTAGAAGCAAGGAATGCAGTTCAAGGCATGTGAGAGGTCCTGAGGGATGAGAGGTTCTCAGGCGCAAGCGAATCCTATGTGGAGGTAGGGCACAGCCCCATGAGGCAGTGTCTGATTCCAGGTACCACGTCTCCCTCCTTAGTGCTCTCAAAGCCTAGCACGCCTCCCTCCTTCTTCTCAGGCCAATCCCATTATGCCAGGTTCCTAGAGGACCTCCCCCTTCCCCCAGATCCTCAGGGGGGTATAAATATATGCTATCTAAGAATAAAGTTCTCTTTCACTTCACCCCTACCTCCTGGTGGTCTGTCTCTATGGGATCCGGGTTGGTGCCCAAAGATGGGTAAGTGTGGCTTAGCCGTGCCGGTCGACGGACAAGCATTAAGAGTTAGCTCTAAGGGGAGCTACCAGGTTAGAGTAGTCCTTAGGGGTGTAACAAAGATGACTAAATAAATGATAGAGGAAGCAGAAGAGAAACTTGAACAATGGGAGAAATCAGTGGTAGAAAGCCCAGGAGACAACAAGAGAAGCTGTTTGTAGGAGACAAAATACTGACAGGACCAAAGAGCTTAGCAGCTACTAGTTCTCTAGAAAAGAGCCAAATATTGATGCTGTGGAGAGAGCAGCTAGGTTTATTGTTCTCTGGGGCCATCTATAGCCTAAGAGGAAGTGAATCTCTCGAAAGTTCTTGTATTTTGTTTTTCATTCATTTCTGTTGTATTGACTCTTTGTGACCTGATTTGGAATTTTCTTGACTAATTACTGGAATGTTTGCCATATTTTTCTCTAGTTCTTGTGCTGGTCTCTCTCCAATTTGAGAAAGAGAAATAGGGGGAGGCTTTGTCCTAGCCTTGTAATAAGAATAGACTTGACTTTTCTGGGGGCTGATTGGATTTAACAGAATCCCTGGCTATTTGAAGAGCTGGAGAGGGAAATTTACATGGCTCTGTTGCCATTACAGTTTGAGAATCACAATAGAGGAGCTCAGATTAGTAGCAAAGTATAGGAATATATCTCTTCTCCAAGTTTGAGTTGTAGTTTAATGTTTGTGGTCATATCTGTGGCTGTCTCTCTGCAGAGAAAAATCACAAGATCTGCTGATAGTGTGATAGAATAACTACTGTGCCCTGCTTCTTACCAGGCTGACCCTAAGATCTTTAGAAAGAGTTTGAATCGTAGCTTATTGTCTGTGGTCATTACCCCCTTCTGAGAAAATTCTCTAGATCTGCTGCTCCTGTGAGAGCAAGTGGGATTATGTTCAGAGAAAGGGAAAGAGAATATAGATACCATTACTCATGACCAGTCTAATGTCCTGCCTAAATAAAAATCATAACCTAACTATTTCTCTCTCTATCTTGGGAATTACTTTGTCAAGAAATTTGGAAAGGACTACAAAAATGAGGGCTATTTTTTTTTTTTTTCATTAACTTTCAGATAAGTCAGGACCAATTTGGTCCTGAACTGGAATTGGAAAATCTTATATATGGCTTTTGAGATTTCATTTGTACAGATAATTAGCAAACAGTATTATTCCATTTGTGTTTCTTTGATTTATAGGTAACATATGGTTCCTTTGATTATACCTCACTGCTGTATCTCTCAGATTATATGACAGATTTTGGTGGAGGAAGATTTGTGTTCATGGAAGAGGGTTTTAACAAGACTGTGGAACCTAAAGTTGGTAGGTCTATAATTACTGGCTATAATATTCCTGGGGCTTTTAATTTTGATATCTTTTTCAGGAGTGATTAAATGAATTCTTTCAATTTCTATTCTATCCTCTGGATTTATGCAATCGAGGATTTGATAAGACATCTAGTCTCTTTCTTTGATCATGGCTTTCAGGTAATCTAATAATTCTTAAGTTATCTTTCCTCAATTTATTTTACAGGTCAGTTGTTTTTCTGATATGATTTTTTTTTTTCCCTGAGGCTAGGGTTAAGTGACTTGCCCAGGGTTACACAGCCAGGAAGTGTTAAGTGTCTGAGACCAGATTTGAATTCTCGTCCTCCTGAATTCAAGGCTGGTACTCTATCCACTGGGCCACCTAGCTGCCCCCTGATATGATATTTCACTTTTTTTTTTTTTTTTGGTATTTTTTCACTCCTCTAATTCTGTTTTATTGTTTCCTTTTGTGTCCCCAAATTTAACTTTCACTAAAAGTTGTAATATCAAAATTATTCTTAGAAGATGCTTTCCCCAAAATGTTATATTCCTGTTCACCAAATCTAGCCCCACAAGTATTGAGTATGAGTAGAGTACAGCTATCAAGACACATATTGATGGAGTATAAGACAATGAATTCCAGAAATATATTGGAGTTTCAAGACTCTCCCCATATGTTCACTGAATGTTAGGGAGCAGGGTCTGAACCACAAAATATATTGGATTTTCGGGTCACTGTCACAAGGTATCTCAAAAGAAATTGTAAGCTTAAATCATCTCCAAATTAAGAAGCAAAGATTTTATTATTATAACATTGACTAGTGGGCTAAGTTCCAAAAGTGAATTAGTGCTTAATAGGGGAAAGAACTGGGCTAAGTCTCCTAGCAGAACTCACTATTAACAAGGGGGAAGAAGCCATAAGATGGGGTTCAGTTCCTAATGAACTAGAGATGCCATAAGGCAGACTAAATTCCTAAAGAAGTTAGTTATAACAAGGAGAAAGATGCCATAAGGTAGTCAAAGTTCCTAGAGAATTTGCTGCCATAAGGCACATAGTTCCTAATGAACTTGCAAAAAATTAGTGTGTAAATAGGTTCTTTTATAGAAGAAAAAAACCTCCGGGGGACATAATAACTTGACCTTTTGATTGGATACAGTAATTATGAGGTCGTGATAATTTTGCCAGAGCAAAGGTCTACTTCAATAAAGGTTCGATTAAAATAACTAAAGACTCATTTAAGAATAAAAGGCCCACTTAAAGACAAGATAATCCTCCTGTGCTTGCCTCTGGTCTTAGCTTGGCTTCCTGATTGTAATGTAATTCAGGTCCTTTTCTGTTAATACCCCTTCAAAGACCTAGTCTCATCAATATCACATATTGGGATAACCAACTGAAATAAAATCTTGAAATTCTGCTGTCACTTGGGCAGAAATATCTGTTTGATTAGCCATCTGACTCCTGGGTAGATTCATTGTTTATTGATGTTTCATGGAGTCATTAGCTTCCACTTGACAAATTATAATTTTTAAGAAATTTTCTTCAATGAGCTCTTGTACTTCTTTTGTCATTTGGCCAAATCTGTTTTCTTAAGGATTTCTCTTCAGTGGATTTTTGTGCCTCTTTTACCATTAATCTGAGGACCATATCCAGTCAGCCTAATCTATATCTGGCTACTGGACCTAGATGGCTCTGGAGGAGATGGTGAGGCTGGTGGCTTTTCCCAGCCCTCCCTCACAGCCCTTGTGTGCAGGCATCACCTCCATGATGTCATGGTCCTCTTTGAGAATGAAGGATAAACAACAAAAGTAACAACAATTAGTCTAATTCTGTTTTTTTTAAGGTGTATTTAAAAAAAAAATTTTTTTAATAGCTTACCCAAGCTATTAACTTTCTTTTAAAAATTTTCTTGTGTCATTCTTCTTTCTCCAATTTTTCCTTTCCCACACTTATCACTTTCTTTAACTCTTGTAGGAATTCTTGTATGGTTTGGTTCCTATTAGCATTTTTTCTTTGAGGCATTGCATGTAACTATTTTTACATTTTCTCCTTCCAAATGTATATCTTAGTTTATACTACCATTCTGATTTTTTTTTATTGTTGTTGTTGTTAATTGTTCATTCTTCCAGTCTATTTCTTGACTTTGAACTTTATATTAAAGTTGATTTCTACTCATCTCAGGGTTGAGCAGTGCTGTCCCAAGCGTTAGGCTCTTTTGTACTGTTATTTTCAGAGCTAGTTCTGGTGGTCTGCAAGTTCTTGATGCTTCCATGATGGTATGATCCTGGGATAGTTTTGGTCACTAGTCTGCTGGTCTGTGCTTTGGTCTTTTCTTAGGAATGGCCCTTAGTTCCCTGCAGGTGCAAGTGAGAATGGTTTCTTTGCCTTGGCACTATGACTAGGATTCCTGCTCTCCAGTGACTGACCTCCAGTGCTTCTTTCCCATTTTAATCCAGAGCTGTGTATGGGCAATATAGGTACCAATCAGCACCAAATGTACCTAGTTTTAGCAAAGGACCCTCTGTAAGCTTTGACTTCTGCAATTTCTGATACTTTCTCTGATCTGAAAGAAGTTCTTACTGCTTGTGTAGTCACTATTCCCATTTCTTTGTGGGTTGTGAATAGGCCTCCATCTTCTCCTACCAACTTTTGAAGTTTTCTTAGATTGGGAAAAATGTTTTTTACTGACCTTTTATTGGCTCTACCACTCCAAATTTTGACTTAAGATGTTATTTTAAAGTTGTTTGGTGGAGATATTGAGAGAGTTCAGTTGGATAGCTCCTAATCTACCACCTTAGCTCCATCCTTTGTGAATTCTTAAATCTGTTATCTAGGTTTTTTTATGGCCAAGATTATCTTTGCTTAACCTTTTTTCTGAGTCATTAAAAAAAAAAATGTTTATTGATGTTTCTTGTTTTTCCCAATATCTCTTCTCTGCATTCCCTTACTCAGAAGACCACCCTATATATTTGAATTGGGCTTGATCTTTATAATTTTTTTCCATAAAGGATATTGCTGGTATTTTTCTAGCAATTTGATTGTTGTAGCATTAAAAATGTGTGTTAACTCTGACTATATTTTCATTTTTCTTTCATTAACCATGACCCAGCCATAAAGCCCAATTATTTTTTGAGCTGTGTATTCTGTTCTTTATTTCTTTAAGGAGAACTTTGCAATTGATTTTCTACAGGTATTTTTTGTACTTTGGTGGATCTAGTTCCAGATATTTTGTAGTTGTTTGGAATGGAATTTCCCTTTCTATTATTACCTCTTAGATGTTATTATTATTATATGAAAATTCAGTTGATTTTTAAGAGTTTATTTTGTTGTCTGCAACTCTGCTGAATCCATTAACTATTTCAAATAGTATTTATTGTTGCTAATTCTGTAGTATTTTCCATATATGCCATCTTAATACTAGCAAATTATCTCCTCTTTGCCTATATAATGCATTTAATTCATTTCTTTATTGAAGTCTATATTTCCAAAACAGAGCTGTTATAATGTGCATTTCTTTAATCAATAGTGATTCTTTGACCATTTATCAATTGTGTAATGACTTGTAAATTTGACTCTGTTCTCTGTGTATTTGAGAATTGAGATCTTTATCAGAGACACTTGCTATAAAAATTATTTCCCAGCTTTCTACTTTCTTTCTGATCTTGATTGCATTGGTTTTGTTGTGTAAAAACTTATCAATTTAATATAAACAAAATTATCAGTTTTATGTCTCCTGACAGTCGCCATTTCTTGTTTGGTCATAAATTCTTCCCTTGTAATGCCAGAGAAACTGAGCAAGATAGAGATTAGAGAACAATTTAATAATTTATTTAAAAGGGAGAGATTTACTGGGACCAAATGGATCTATGGTTTGGTCCCAGGGCTGAATGAGACTATGAGTCTCAAAGAATCCAGCAGTGAATGTCCAACACAAGATTCTATTATAGTGTAACAAGAACAATGACATAATGGGGGAGGTACTTGGATGGGGATGACCTAAGGGGGGGGAGGAATTAGGGTGAGGATGACATAATAGAGGAAGCATAATGGAAGGAGGTACTAGAGAGGCTCCTGATATTCTAATAATGTCTAAAGTGGATGAAGACCTTTATCCCATCAAACATTAAGAGGGAATGACTATAGCCTAAGGACTAAGATGTATAAGATCTTTATCCTAACTTTAAGAGGGAATGGTTATAACCTGAGGCAGAGTAACTAAATAGGACAATTAGGGAAACTGGGTCAGGACTTTAAAAGAGAACTGTGGCACAATATCCTTATCCATAGATCTGACAGGTAAACTGTTCTTTGCTCTCCTAATTTGCTTAAGATATCACACTTCATGTTTAAACCATGTACCCATTTTGATCTCATCTTAGTATATGGTGTGAGATGTTGGTCTATGCCTATTTTTAACCATACTTTAAATAGTGAGTTCCTATCCCAAAAGCTGGAATGTTTTGGTTTTTCAAACATTAGATTACCATTGTAATTTATTACTGTGTCTGGTGTAAGGAATTTATTCCATTGATCAACTATTCTATTTCTTAGTCAGTTCCAGATTTTTATGATTACATAATCGTTTGAGATATGATACTATTCTTTTTACTTTTTAAAAAATTTTTTTAAAATGTTGATTCCCTTCATATTCTTGATCTTTTATTCTTCCAGATGACTTTTGTTATTCTTTTTCCTAAGGTATGTCTTTTTAAAAATATTTTATTTTCTCATCCAATTACATGTTAAAACTTTAACATTAAAAATTTTTTTTGTCATATTCTCTCTCTTCCTTCCTCTTTCCTTCCTTCCCTCCTTCCCCAACTCCCTCCCTGAGATGTTAAACAAAATAGGTTATAAATGTGCAAACATCTGTATTTTTTAAAAGCATACTTTGTTTCTGATCTCTTTTAACTTCTTGGAATGATTTTCATTTTGTAGCATATATAGTTTGCTGTCATGATGTAACAAATGTCAAATACACACATACATACACATTAAGATTGAAATTAAGGTAAGCTGAAGAATAAAGTTTTGAGCATTATCTTATTAAGAAGGTTAATGGCTGCTTCAGCTATGTCTGAGATCTTGAGGAGAAGAGATAGCTCATTTTTATAAACAACAGAACTTGGTAGATGGAGAAACCCTGTGATTATTTATAGATCTGACACATGGGATAGGAACATTATGAATAGATTACTTGAGCATTTCAGGTTAGTAACTACATGGAGCTAGTGACTACTTCCCTCTGTCATAAAATAATGCTGTTTGATGTATTATAAAATAATGCTGTATGCTGTAATTTTTGCTAGTGAATTAAACTTTAATAGAGTCTCTGGCATGGAAAAAGTTAGCTTTCCTTAGTATTTTAAGAATAGTTTTGGGACAATAAATTTCTTAGAGCTAATTTTAGGACTTAAAGATAACACCAGATGTCTTGATATTTACCCTGGAGCTAAAGGTCTAGAAGATGGCAATCCTTTCATTTTAATTACAGTATCCTTTATCAGGCTGACAAACTAGCCCAGAAGGGAAAACTGAATTCTAGAACTTAATTAAAGGGAACTGAAAAGGGGACTTGAGCAAATATAGAATTAATTACACCATGAAATCAGTAGAATATAGAATTAATTCCAAAGTAGAATTAGTTTGACTTTCTTCATTATTTTAATATTTTTCTAACCCTGTTTTTCAAAGAGACCTTTAAGCTAATCACTGATCACCAAAAAGTTTTCCACATATGCTACTGGGGAAAATTTAGGTGTAGCATTTAAAAACCTTAATAAAAATGACATTCATTTTTCCAGGAATAAACTTTCTCATTTAAAACAGTCTTACAAAGTAGCAAAGTATCCTCACTAGTAATGACAACAAAAAAGTGACCTGAACAGGAAAGGTGTTTGACACTAGTTTTTTTCCCCCCCTATTCTGTTTTCTTCCCAATTTTGGTTTCTAATAATCAATCTACAAGAAAGACTTAGAGTTTTTCCTTCCCCCAACAACTCCTACACATATTGTGGTAGTGGTGGTAGAGTGTTTAAACTCGATAATTGATATATGTCATTACTCATTGGGTACCCCAATGCCTTGGTATCAGTCAACTTATAGAGGATGCATCTGAGGATGATGAATTCAAGACTGTCACTGGGGAGCCAATAAGTATTTCTAATTAAAATGCTGCAGCAAATTCTATTTTTTTGTTTGTTTTTCATGTTGTTTCCATGGCTAATGATATCAGGACTGCTTTTGTTGATCACAAATAGCATTGGGTTTTGTGTTTATATTGTATATTGAATAACTGATGTACTTTTTAAAAAATCTGTCTAGTAATATCAGGGGGCTCTTATATATTAAAAAAAAAAAAAGTTTTAGTTAGTCTCTGGTGCCTGTAAAATAGTTTTATTTACATAGCCTTAATTATTTTTGAGTCTGCTTTTTGTTTTGTTTCTTTCAGACAGACAAGATATATAATCACAAAATATTTGAGAAAGGTGAGAGAATAAGAACATGAAAACATGAAGTGTAGGTTTTTTCTTTTTAAAAAAAGTACATATTTTTATAAGCAGTATCTTTCCGTGCCACTCTTCCCCAGGTGAAGAATAATTTTTAAAAAATGAAAAGCAAGATCTTCATAATATGCACAGTCCAGCAAAACAAATTCCCACATTTATTTCATCTAAAAATACATAGAGCTCATTCTTAATTTTATGTTTATCAATCACTTCTCTGGTAGGAGATTGTTAGTATGTTTCATTTTGAGTCCTCTGGACTCATAGCTTATCATTGTTTTGATAGTTTAAGTCTTTTAAAGTTGTTTTTCTCTATTATATTGTCATTGTATAAATTATTCTCTTAATTCTGCTCACTGCATTCCAAATCAGTTTATAGAAGCAGTCCTACTTTCCTATGAAATCATTTTTTTCAACATTTCATATGTTACAATATGTTACATTATATTCTTATAGCAGAGTTTTCTTAGGTATTCCACAGTGGGGGTATACTTTAATTTTCAGTTCTTTGCCACCACAAAAAAAGACTTGTTATATTTTTGTAAACATAGTTCCTTTCCTCTTTCTTTAATCTTTTTGGGGTATAAACCTAATATTTCTTGTCAAAGAATATATGTATATTTTGGTTGGGGGTATATTTCTAAATTGATTTCGAGAATGGCTGGATTAGTTTACAGTTCTATCAAGCCTGTATAAATGCACTTGTTTTTCTATAGTAGATAATTCTTGGTTTGTAAGACTTTTTCTTTTTGCCTTTCGGAGAGTCTAAGCTCACCTCTCCAAAGTGGCAGCTGTTAAGTCTTAGATAGTCTTGCTGTGACTCCTTGGGACTTGAACTCTTTCTGTTGACCACTTGTTGTAAAGGTCCTGTCGTCTCTAAGTTGTAATCCTTCTCTGGGAGGAGATCTCTTTTCTTTAAAATCTTTTCCTCTGTGAGCAGGTTTCTTGGGAAGCTTCTGGAGCCTCCAGCCAGAGTGAAGGTAGAATCTTGAATCCTCTTCCTGAATCCTGGCTCTGAATCTCCTCCAGCTCTTGTCCTTCCAAGACTGCTTGTCCAGGCCCAATGTTGTCTTCTTTTATTCTCCCTGAAAATGGGCATGGGAGAACTCAGGGGGCTTGTGAGAAATACCTCAACCAATGAATTTGCTCTTTTTAAAGGTGCAAACTCCTTTAAACATGTAAACTCCCCCCCAGAAGTCCAAAGATGCAAACTCTTTTCAAAGGTGTGAATTCTGAGCTAGAGAATTGTTTAGACAACCTGAGTTATCACCTTGTAATTCTAACAATATTTTATATAATATATAATATAATATTTTATATATAATATATATTATATATAATATAAATGATATTATATATAAATATGAATTTATATGTAATATATGTAATATTTTTTCTTGGACCTGAATGTTCTAGATTTTTGTTATAACATTCTGGGGAGTTATTTTATATTAAGGGTGTTTCAAGAAGTGACCAGTGGTTTCTTTCCATTTTGACTTTGCTCTCTGGTTCTAATTCTTGACAATTTTCTTTTATAATTTCTTGAATGTAGTACCTAGTTTTTGCATTTTTGGTCATGATTTTTAGATGATCTGATAATCCTTAAATTGCTTCTTGATCTGTTTTTCATGTCATTTGTTTTTTATATTATACTCTTATGTTTTTTTCAGTTTTTTAAAATTTTATTTCTTGTCACAATTAGTTGTTGATTTCTACTTGGCTATTCTGATTTTCAAGTTATCCCTTACTTGGTTGAGATTTTCCACTGTTCCACTCTTTGCCATTTTTTTTTTCCCATTTAGTATCTCCTATTTTATTTGTTCTAGATAATGTTGTAATTTTTGGGCCAGGACTTATTTTTTTCTCTGAGACTTACTTAGACTTGTTGTAAGTTCAAGTTGAGCCCCGACTATTTCCAGGTACAAGATATTTTCTCATAATATTAAATATTTTTCTTGATCTGCTCATTTAGGCATCTTGGCTGTCCGGATTGGGGATTAGAGGCAGATTGCTTTGTTCAGATTCTGCTCTCATGCTTCTGAATAGCATTAGCAGGCCCTGCTTTATTCCAAATGTGATGACTAAGACTAGCCCTTATCTTCAAGGAACTCCAAGGCTCTTCTCATACTGGAGCCTCCCTTTAGTCACAGAGCTCCAGGGATGCTAAGATTATATCTTAGGTCTTTCCCCTTACTACTGGGCTCTGGGGTTGTCCCATATGAGGCTCCCATCATTGGACTTTTAAGGTTACTCCAGGTGGTCTTTGTCTAAGGATCTTCTGCCAATGATTTGGGAGCATTCCCACCACTGAGTATCTCTGACTTCAGGCCAGACTCTAGGTTATTTCGAATTGCCCTGGGCTATTTCATGCCATGTTTTCTGTTCATGGATTCTGGTGATCTTCTGAGTAACTCCTGGGCTTGAGGGCAGAGCCTATAGGTTATTTTCCTTATTTCTTTTTAAGTAGTATATTTTTAAAATTTTACCATGGTGTCTTAATATAGAATCTAGTTTCATCTAGATTCTAATAAACTGCCAAAATCCTACAATCCTTCCAAAATCTAGATTTTATAAATGTCAGTGTAGTCTAAAACCTGGGTCACTCTAGTCTTGTACTTTTTCCTCCAAAAGAATTTGTGTTCCTATCCTTTTCTCTGAGTTTGTTTTTTCATTCCTTTATTTGATTTTTCTCGTGTAAAATTAAGGTATTTTATCCTCTGCTTTTTAGTAGCTCTCATTAAATAAAATTAGTTATTTTAATGGGAGCTCTTCTTCATACAGAAATATCCAGTGGTCTAAATGATAGCATTTTTCAAATAGCCAGTCATCCTAGCTGTTATCTGCCTTGTCTTCAGTAATGATATTTGCTTTCTACTTCTTTTAGGTCGAGTCTCCTTCTTCACATCAGGTTCAGAAAATCTCCATCAGGTAGAGAAAGTCCATTGGGGTACTCGTTATGCAATTACCATCTCTTTCACCTGCAATCCTGACCATGGTATTGGGGACCCAGCATATCTTTAAGATAAGGGCCCTATGGATTCAAAGTTTGAAATAATAAAGTGATAAATTTGAATTTAAAAACTCCATGGCCATATTTAATGTATCACTTATTTACAGTGAGTTTTATTTTATAAATATTTGTTTTTTAATCAGTATACTAGGAACAATGAACTTTTCATTAAGAAACTATATTTACTCATTTGAGAAATAGAGAAAAAATTCTAAGACTGAACATAACTGTCTATGACTGCCTAACTAAAACAATTGACATTCTATATTTATGGGGAATACATATAATGTTATACTTATTTGGAAATACTCCCATTCTGCATAGGCAGACTGGTTTTTTTAAATGACCATACTCAAGATTTGGAGAATCATTTTAGGGCTATTTAAGACCAATTAAAATGTTAACCCTATTTTAACACATCCATTATTCATAAAAACATAGCTTTTTAGTATTCTTGCTTGGGGGAAAAAATAAATACAACAATTAACCTTTAAGTACCTTGTTGTTGTTCCCAAGGAACCAGTAATTTCTTGGAGGGTGATGTCTTGACTTGCAATTGAATTGGTTTTAAGTGAGGCTGGGCAGCTTCACTGGGCTCCTCCTGTCATATGAGTCCAGGGGCAAGACTTAGGTCTGGACACTACACCAGATACAATGGGCCAATCTTGGCTAAGGTCTTTCCTGGATCTCAATTTGTCTTAAGTAATAGGTAAAGTAATTAGTTTTTCTCTTAGTTTGGGCAGAAAAAAAGAACCCAAGTTTGAAATAAAGGGTTTTTTTTTATTTTGAATGACCCAACACATTTCTATTGGTCAAAACACATCATAATTTTCATTGTTTTTGTACAAGTTCATTCTGGTTATAGGAATGGTATTTTATTTAAGCTCTGTTCAGATGATATTTGGTAGAAAAAAACAAGGAACATATTCATTAGAAAAATATGTCTTTGTAAGGAGCTTGTGGACATGTAATAGTAAAAGTGTAAAATAACATGCTAAATTTGAAAGGGGAAAAGCACAGATAATGGTTGTGGAGCCCTTCATTTGTCAAGAGTTTTAAATATAAATATTACAGAATTTTTAAAAAATTCATCTAATCAGAAGGACTGTTAAAAAGAGTAAATTCAAGTAAAATCCAAACTGACATTTGTAATTAGTTAATTACTTTTTGAATTTAAGCAGAAAGATTTACTTTTTAGATTCTGTCAAAAATTGAGAATTTTCTCAAATGAAGGTGGCCTCGCTGTACCTGATCTAAAACTATAGTATAAAGCAGCAGTCACCAAAACCATTTGGTATTGGCTAAGAAATAGACTAGTTGATCAGTGGAATAGATTAGGTTCACAGGACAAAATAGTGAACAACTATAGCAATCTAGTGTTTGACAAACCCAAAGATCCCAACTTTTGGGATAACAATTCATTATTTGACAAAAACTGCTGGGAAAACTGGAAATTAGTATGGCAGAAATTAGGCATGGACCCACACTTAACACCACATACCAAGATAAGATCAAAATGGGTCCATGACTTAGTCATAAAGAACGAGATTATAAATAAATTAGAGGAATCTAGGATAGTCTACCTCTCAGTCTTGTGGAGGAGGAAGGAATTTGTGACCAAAGGAGAACTAGAGATCATTATTGATCACAAAATAGAAAATTTTGATTACATCAAATTAAAAAGCTTTTGTACAAACCAAACTAATGCAAACAAGATTAGAAGGGAAGTAACAAATTGGGAAAACATTTTTACAGTTAAAGGTTCTGATAAAGACCTCATTTCCAAAATAGAGAACTGTCTCTAATTTATAAGAAATCAAGTCATTCTCCAATTGATAAATGGTCAAAGAATATGAACAGACAATTTTCAGATGATGAAATTGAAACTATTTCCACTCATATGAAAGAGTGTTCCAAATCACTATTGATCAGAGAAATGCAAATTAAGACAACTCTGAGATGCTACTACATACCTCTCAGATTGGCTAAGATGACAGGAACAAATAATGATGAATGTTGGAGGGGATGTGGGAAAACTGGGACATTGTTGGTGGAGTTGTGAAAGAATCCAACCATTCTGGAGAGCAATCTGGAATTATGCCCAAAAAGTTGTCAAACTGTGCATACCCTTTGATCCAGCAGTGCTACTACTGGGCTTATATCCCAAAGAAATACTAAAGAAGGGAAAGGGACCTGTATGTACCAAATGTTTGTGGCAGCCCTTTTTGTAATGGCAAGAAACTGGAAAATGAATGGATGCCCATCAATTGGAGAATGGATAGGTAAATTGTGGTATATGAATGTTATGGAATATTATTGTTCTGTAAGAAATGACCAGCAGGATGAATACAGAGAGAATTGGAGAGACTTATATGAACTGATGCTGAGTGAAATGAACAGAACCTGGAGATCATTATACACTTCAACAACGATACTGTATGAGGATGTATTCTGTTGGAAGTGGATATCTTTGAAAAAGAGAAGATCTAATTCAGTTCCAATTGATCAATGATGGTCAGAATCAGCTACACCCAGAGAAAGAACACTGGGAAATGAGTGTAAACTGCTTGCATTTTTGTTTTTCTTCCCAAGTTATTTTTAACTTCTGAATCCAATTCTTTCTGTGCAACAAGAAATTCGGTTCTACACACATATATTATATCTAGGATATACTATAACATTTAACATGTATGGGACTTCCTGCCATCTAGGGGAGGGGATAGAGGGAAGGAGGGGAAAATTTGGAATAGAAGTGAGTGCAAGGGATAATGTTGTAAAAAATTACCCATGCATATGTACTGTCACAAAATAAATAAATAAATAAAATTAAAAACTGAATAAAATAAATGTCAACCACCAAAAAACAAAAAAATTGAGAATTTTCATTTTACTCAAACAAAAAAATTATTTTAAGATCCTCTTCACCTGGTCTTTACCAGTTTAATAATGTATATACCTTTTTATTTCTTCCCTTTAAATCTGTTTTATATTATTTAATATCATAAAAATATAGACTATTGAAGCGATGACTATATAATTTGAAGAGATGACTATGAAATGTGACTGACTAATTTCTCAAGTACTACTTACCACTCAGATTATCTCCCTGATAACTCAGTTACATTTCCCCATTGAGCTTTCCAGTTCTGCTTGCATGGAGAAGAGTGTCTAAGCATCTTGCCTGCATTCTTCTTCTTCTTCATCCCTCCTTAACTCTCTTTACACATGTGCGTACCCCCATACACAAACAATCTCACATCACACACACAGGTTAAGAAAACAATGTTGCTTAAAATAGTCTCTGGAAAGATGCAGTATAGATTGAAGGATTAGGGGTTTGAGTTCTAAACACAGTTCTGTAAGTATGTATGTATCTGATGAGGTTAGGGTTCCTGGTTAGTGGCAGGTTCGGGGTTCAGGGAACCAAATTAAGAGTTTTGGCTCCCCTAGATTCCCCTAGGATTTGGCGCAGAGTAGAGAGTTGTGGTAATCCCCTTTCTGGTGGTGCAAAGGTCCTTCGTAAAGAAATTTACAAACCCGAAAAGCTAGACTGGTAAAAGAAGTTTATTATTGGCATTGGGAAGTTAGCCTTTGCTGTGCATGAATAGAAAAACTGAATTCCTTGGTGGCAAAGTCCTGATAGAGAAGTAAAGTTTCTAGCAGAGAAATCTTGACAGAGAGGTATAAAGTCTTGTTAGGGAAATAGGTGAGAAAGAGATAAAAGAGAGAGTAATGCTGAAAGAGAATATCATTTTAGCAGGCAGAAGGTGGCAGCTTATGCCAAGGAGAGGTTCCTTGGAATAGCATGTTAGGTCCTCTGAGTCCTAGGTTGGCTCATAGAAGCTTTGGCTAACAAGCTGGGGGCAGCCTGGGCTGGAATCAGAATAGAAAATCTGCTTCTACCAGCTCCCACTATCCGTCTTAGAAACCCAGTCATCACAGAACAGATTGGACTTGGCAGCCATAGAACTACAGCACTGTGGAGGCCCTGGAGCCTCAGGTCCATTGTCACACCATTTCCACCTCAAGCAGTCCAGACCTAGATTCATTTGGGACAAAGGGACAAATATCTCATCTTCTGGAACTGATTCAGACTGACTAGAGGCATATACTTAGCCCCACCCAGTGGGATCCAGACTGAAGAGGGGAGACAAGTGATTTCTAGGTAGTGGCAGCAACATCTGGTCAGGTCTCAGGTGATTTTAAGTTGATCAAGTGGTCATGAGTCAGAGTTTGGAAGAAGCAACTCTCACAAATATATTAAAAATACAAAGACTAAATATGAGCAAAAGAGAAAGAATAAACAAAAGTATAGTTAATATGGAGGTTACTAGAGACAGTAACAGTCATCAGAAATCCACCCAGAGGAAGGCTGGGGGGAAGATGAGGTTATCATAAATGCTTCTCATTCAAATAATTTTTCCTAGGATAAATACTAAAGAATGTTTTCCCAAAATTCTTGCTTTTGTTTCCTCAAAGGAGTAAGTGCAGTGGATAGAACATTGTACCCTTCTGTGAGTATGCTCTCTCTCAGCAAAAACTTACAAGGAAAGGCTTTTACCTAATTAGTATAGGTGTTAACAAAATGGAAAGCAGTTTGAAGCCCCTCTAAGGGGCACATGTGCAGGCTCTTTTAATAGTCCTTTCAGAATTTACTTGCTTGGGAACTATACGAGGGAGTGTAGCAGTCAAGAGTTGAGGAATTAAGTTGCCATGGCTGATCGGGGCCAATAATCAGCAACATGGATAGCTGATCTGTAAGCCTGCTTCCCTTCACCTGAAGTGAATTTCCCTTCCTTTAGGAAACAACAGAAACCTCTCAGGGTCCATGGATAGCTGGCAGTAATTGTTTTCCCTGCATACTTAATGGGGAATTGTTTGGCTGTCAAGAAACTCCTTTTTTTCCATATAGTTACCCTGATCATGCAAAACATGAAAACCTTATTTGAAGTCAATATAAATCTTTGAGAAGTAAGCAAGCGATCTAGGATAAGGTTCCAGAGACAGTATGAAAGGCTCTAAGTAGATTAGTTTAGTTTTCAGGGTCCTAAAAAAAAACCTTAGCCTGATCAGGGCTGCCTAAAATTGTCTGCTTCCTCTCAATGAACGGAAGGGAAAGTGGGAGTGGCTTCAAATACTTAGGCAAATAGGCCTTTCAAACAAAGAACTAGCCCCGGGAAGCAAAAGAATTAAAAGATTTTATAGCAGCAACCAGAGAATCCTCCCAGGCTGGGTGCAAATCGAAATAATATCTGTATCTTCCACTGACTACTTACTCTGATTACAGAAATTTGCTATAAGAGGAGAAATCAGGAACATGATTTAAATAGTATCAAAACTGGTCCTTTAGGTCTTGACTTGAGAGAACAGGATAAAACATCCTTAATGCAGTTTTACTTTAGGTAACTGTCCTAATTCTTAACAATTCCCACCTTAAGCCAGACTCTGGAATAATTAGGTGGTTCTTATTCAAAAGACTATTGGGAAATTGAACCAGAAGGATCCTACCTTCAGCAGAGGCCAAGATCATCCTTCTAATTCGTTCCCAGATACTAACTTCCACTAGTAACAACTTCTGAGTAGCTTATAACATTCATTTCAAAGGGTGGATCACTGGCTTGATGATCTGTCAGACACAATCTATTTGGAGTTTTATCCTCTTTCTTATCTCTGTCTCTGTCTGTCTCTCTCTCCTTCCCCTCTCCCTCCTCTAACCCTAACCCTGACCCCCTCCCTCCCCTGACCTCCTCCCTCCTTTCTCTTCCATTCTCCCTCCTTTCTTTTCCCCCTCCTCCCTCCCTCCTTCTCCCTCCTCTTCTCCTTCCCTTCTTCTCCCTCCTTCTTCTCCCTCCCTCCCTCTCCCCTTCCCCTTCTCCCTCCCCTTCTCCTTTCCCCTCTCCCTTTCCTTCCCCCTCCCCCTCTCCTCCCTCTCCCTCTCCCTCCCCCTCTCCTCCCTCTCCCTCTCCTATATTACTATATAACTATATATATATAGTTATATATAGTTATATCAGCTGCAGTCCCAAAAGATTTTATCTCCTATAGCAATTCTCATCAACTAAAGCTTCAGATGAATCTAAAAGTTCACAGCTTATTTTTCATATCTAAGTAGATGGTTTTAATTTTAAAATAACCTATATGTAGAAAAATTCTAAATTGCATTTTGTTCATAACAGAATTATTTTCAATGGGACAAAGGCAAAAAGTTTTTTTTTTTTTAAACTTACTCATCTATTTATTTATTTTTATCCATCCCTTTATTTATGTTTTGTTTTATTTATTTTTTAAAACTACTCAGAGTTCCTTTAAATAATGGCTACAACTTTAAAATGTTTCAATACAATCAAGTAAAACTCATAGAGAATATAGAACCTTAAATTTCACATAAAAGAACCTTATTGGAATTAATTCTTCATTCTTAAAAGAAAGTGTTAAGTCAACTTCCTCCAATTGAGGAGTCCCTATAAACTTTTTGGAAATAGCCCTGTCAACTTATCAGATCAGGTTAAAGTTCTGCTCTATGTTTTGTTGTTGTTGTTGTTGTTATCCTATTCCTTAAACAAGGATACCATTATGCACTTAGATAAACATTAAATCATTTGCTGAAGACTGATAGGATACCTTGGTAGAAATAAATGGCTTTCAGAAAATTTATGGTTCCAACAAACCTCTTAGAGCAGCTATAGACTTGAAAAATAAAAATAAAACATCCAGTTATTACCGCCATGTAGGCTGTTCCTTTAAATAATATAAGCAATTACTGTTTCAATCAGGAAGGAGCTGCAATTTGTTAAAAAGCAGCTGCACCACATTTAGTGGGAGGAAGGGGAAATTAGATTGTCACCTGACAATCTAACATGACAAGGACCTTTTCATGTGGCAGCCCTTCCCCCATTCCAACGTGCTTCCCAAACCCCACTTCTCACAGCTAACATTTTTAGGGTTCCAAGTCCCCCAGGATCCTATCTGCTAGCAAAGACAGATCCCAACCTCATGGGGTATCTCCTTTTCCCTGGCAAATGATAAGTTCACTAGGAATTTGTGCCTTTCTGTCCCTTATTTCCAACAAACCATTTTCCTCTCTTCCTCCTTCTCTTATGCCATCTCTTCCCCCTGTCCCATCTCTGTCTCCTCTCAATGCCAACATATTCTCTCCTTCTCCAACATACTCTTCTCCTTTTTTTTTAAAAACACGTTCCCAAGCCAATAACCCTTTAGTACTTTTTTTTTTTTTTTTTTTTTTTTTTACTTCTAATTCTTCAATTTTTAAAGATTATTGTTGTTCACTCATTTCAATCATGTCTGATTATTCCTGATTCCATTTGGAGGTTTTTGTTTTTGTTTTTATTTTTGTTTTTGTTTTTTTTGACAAAGATACTAATGTGATTTGCCATTTCCAACTCTAGCTCATTTTACAGATGAGGATTAAGCAAATAGGGTTAAGTGACTTGTGGTCACATAGCTATTAATTATCTGAGGCCAGATTTGAAGTCAGGAAGATAAGTCTTCCTGATTTTAGACCTGGCCCAGTATCTACCTTGCTACCTAGCTGTCCTTTAAAAGATCTTCTCTTAAGTAAATACTTTACATCTTGCTTGTAATGTGAATTTACATTGAAGGGGCAGAATATTATGTTTTGTATTCAGCCTGCACTGATTTTTGGACTTTTAAATTATTTGAAAGGACAGGTGAACTGTTTTGCACACTTTGCTAGTAGAAACACACTTTGCCCACTTTGTTTTAGTAGAAACTTTGCATACTCGCTGTATCTGAGAAAAGTAATAAATACATTTGTCCTAAAAAAACCAAAAACCTTGACAACTTGATAATCATAAAGAAATACTGTCTTATTGCCTATCTGGGAATGGCACTCTTAGTGTGATAATCTTTGCCTCCTGCCTAGGATGAAATTCCTTTAGTATGACAAATGTATTAGGAATTTCTTTCTATAAATATGTATCTCTGAAATTGTTTGGACTCCCCTGTTCTAGTGGGGTTCAGTTGCTAGCTAGCAATAAATGCTCTTAAATTTACATTATTTTGGCTGTCTTTTATTTTCAGTCCTCTGGACACTTCAAATCAAGGACAGCAGAGTGCTTATAGTTAAGCACTTACTAAGTGTGAGATAATGTTTTTTAAACATATGGTGATGTAATGGTTGTGCATGCTCAGTGTGTTATAGGGATGTAATATGTTTCTCACGGTAATTTAAGTGAGTCTCAAACACAGAAGACTCTCAGCCACAGACAGAAGAACTCTCAGAAAAGATTCGGGACTTCATTTTTGACCAGCCTCGTGGTGGCTCTCCTGACTTCATCACTTCTCCTGAGACCCTCCAGAGAGCTAGCCCGGACATTACACTTTTCTTTCCACCTTTTTTCTTATTCCTCTGTCCCCTCCAAAAAAATTTTTCCAGAGACAGCATGTTATGTTGTAGAGTATGAAATTGTCTAGTCTGCAAAGAAAATAAGTGAGATAAAGCTCCGAGCCAATAGAACTTTATTAAAGTGTCTTTGGTCCTTTCTAATGAAGTGGACCTCAAGTCTTTTTCATGATCTGAGATGTCTCTGAGATGGCCCATGTTTTTACAGAGTTTGATACTGGATTCAATATCTATACACTCTGAAGAGGCAACACAAAATACAAAATCCCATTGATTAATAAACCTTGTTTTGAGGCTAAAAATGATATATCATCAGAGTGAAGTGGGATGGATCACAGATTGGGTGAAACATGGGAAATCACTGCTGATTCAGCTGATTATAAGATAGCCACCTGCTCATGTTGGAGAAGACAGTGGTACCAAGGGACAAAAATGTTGGGAGACTTTCCAAAGAATCAAGACATCCTACCCATGGTAGGTTTTGAGCTAAACAGGATGGAGATATTTATGTTAGCATTTATATGAAGCACATGAGTTCCATAACTGGTAAACAAGTAGTGAATGTCACATTAAGATTTGACGTCTACTATTAGGACATAACTTATCTATTTCTTTACGATTTAGATAACATATCAAACTGGTTAATGCTAATTGGAATAAAATAAGGGTCCTAATAAATCATCTCTCTCAATATAGAAAGCTGATCCAAAGATCAGAACCTGGAATCAAGTTCCTTGTCTTCCCATACTAGCTGCATTGGAATATGGGATGCTCAGGAAGTACTTGTACTTTTGCTGTGAGGGCTTGCCAACCCCTCTTCAGGGTTGCTCATCTGCTTTTGGTGTTCATCTTCCACCCAATTCTCACCTGTGGCTGCAAGAACTGTCTTGGTAGATGGACTAAACCAGGTTGAGGCCTCAGATCTGTCAAAGTTAGGAGGCTGTCCCATCCCAAGTATGTGAAGACTAGAATGGAATGAGCAGATGAGAAACAATTTGTTCTAGTGGCTGTAAAGGCAATTGAAGCAGGTATCCTGGAGTGCTCAGAACTTGGTTAGACATTTAAGACTTTCACCTTACCTAGGGCCATCACAAGTTGTCCTGACTTACTACTACTCTCTGAAGATTCTGGAAGAGAAAGTGAGGGTGATGACTTTGCGCAATTCTGCCTCACTTAAATCCAGTTTACCTAGAAGTTGGTCCTCTTTGAAAATAAAAATAAACAATTGAATGCATGAATCCAGGCAAGTCACTTAATCGATAAGTGTCCCAGACAACTCTAAACTTCTGTGTTGCAAAGGAGGTGTTGATCTATATAGGTACAGGAATTTCTTTGCACAAATGAAATTACAAATTTAGTCCAAAAAAAAAAAACAAACCCAAAAAGAGTGATCTTCTGGATGCAGTAGTCATTCCCCCTCATACTAGCAGCAGATCTTGTGTTAAGAAAGAAGATCCCAAAAGTTTGGGGTCCCAGACCAGTGCTGCAGGGTGTCTCAAAAGAATTTGCAGGCTTGAACTCATCTCCTAGTCGAGGAGCAAAGTTTATTGTAAGTAAAGTGGGCTTGAATTTCTAAAAAGAAATTAGCAAAGAAGCAGAAGGAGACACTTTCTAGCACTGATATGCTAATTCTATGACTCATAGGTAGGAAGGAATTTGGTTCTCATTTTCCAGATTATTACTGATCAGATTATCAATTGGCAAGGAATTGAGGAGTGGTTTGTTTACCATTGTCTCAGAGAATGATCTGTGGGACTATGCTGAGACCAGAAGCTATCTGACTAAGCAGTGGTGAGAATCAGACAGATTGGATGTGGGAATTTTCTGAGGCAGAGTCCAAAACTAGAAAATCTAGAATCACTGACTTATTACCAGAACAGAAATTCACCCTAAAATCAGGGGACCACAAAATCATATTACATCAGAGAGACAGCCAAAGGCATGACCATAGACATTAAGCTACAACTCAAACTTTCTCTAAAGATCATAGTGAGAATTAGAGAAGAGATATATTCCTATACTTTGCTACTAACCTGAGCTCTTCTTGTGTGTTTCTCAAACTGTAATGGTGACAGAGCCATGTAACTTTTCCTTTCCAGCTCTTCAAATAGTCAGGGATTCTGTTTAATTCAATCAATTCATAAAAAAGCAAGGCTATTCTTACAGCAAGACCAACTCAAAGTTTCTGCCTATTTCTCTTTGTCAAATTGAGACTAGGACAGGAACCAGAGAAGGAAATGACAGACTATTCCATTTCTACCTGTTCCCAGTTCTATCCTCTCCTTCACACTACCCTAGGACATAACCTGGGACAGAGATCAAGATTAGTGAAATATGCATTGCTCAGTGTGGAAGGAGACTGAGAGAACTTTCAGGTCTAACCCATGGTGAAACTGCCATCAAAGGGGAAGTAGTCAGAGTGGTGGGAAATATAAAGAAAACGTCACTATAATTGCTAAAGCTTTCAGGAGGGAGAAAAGTCAATTTGAGAATAACTGAAGAGAATTCAACCTTTAGGTCATCTAAACATCTGTGAATAAATGTTGAAAGGCAAAGGAAAAAATGAATCAACACTTGAGGCAGTGGACCCTGTGAATCCTCAAAAGATCATGGAACAATAGTAGAATGTTTCTGAATGGCTTATTATAGAAAGAAGAATTTGGAAAAAAAGAATTTATGGGCTATATAACAGAAACAATCATCAGAATAGAAAAACTTGAATCCAGTATCAAACCTTACCAAAGAAACAAAAGAATATAATCAATCAGGAATACATAGTTATAGAAATAAAGGACAATTTGGAAGAAGAGGAATAAACAAGCAATAATGATAAACGAAGACTATACAAACAAATCATTTATCTGGAAGACAGGATGTGGCAGGTCTTTTCCAAAAAATGACAAGTGAAAAAAAATCTGAACACCATAATTAAAGAAAAATTAAGCTGTCCAGAATTTCTGAGCACAGAAAATAAAAGAACCATTATAAAGAATCCTCAGACCTCTTCTAAGAACCAAAAAATCTCCTATGCTACAAGATAGATAGTGGCTAAGTTTTACAATTCTAAGTGACAACAAATTTTACAAGAAACCAGAAGAAATGTTTTCAATAAAGGAAAGAAAATAAAGTTCAAGTAATATAAGACTTCACCAGAAACCACAGGAGGGAATGGAATAATGTTATCAGAAAGAGCAAAGGACCTCAAGTTACAACCCAAAATGATATACTATGCAAACCATTTAAATGTAGAAGGCATAGTAATTGATCTCAAAGTAAAACTTTAAAGATTCAATGAGGAGACAAATCTACATTATATTTCAGATATTAATATTGTTTTAGATGCATATCTATATGTATAAATGTATATCTATATCTATATATGTATATATAAGCATATATATGTGGGTCCATGTCTACATTACTGTAGCCTTCTTGTGGGAGAGGTGGAGGAGATGAAAAGGGAAAAAAAGGATAAAGCAAAAAGTGCACAGCAGAGAACAAAAGAACACCTACAAGGAAGCAAAGATGGGCAGTCATGAATATAATGTTTTCTATTATTATATATGCTTTACTGAAATGGAAATTCATTGTTACATATTTTGAATCATCCCTGATGTTCTACTGGCTACATTTTATTTCTTTTTCTGTCTTTATTTTGTTTTTTTTCTTATTTTGTATTTATTTTAAATAATAATTTTTTTAAGTACCATTTTTTTTTTGTATAATCATATCAACATACAAAAAGATATAATTTGAAATCCTATTCCAAACAAGGTAAGCGAGCTTATCCACAGCATTCTTTTTTTTTTTTTTTTTTTATTCCAAACTACTGCAAAATGTATGAAATATTTGGGGATTAATTTTTTCAAAGCCCACAAAAGATTTGTATAGATATAAATTCTTCTTTTTTTTAATTTAATAGTTTTTATTTACCAAATATATACATGGGTAATTTTACAACATTGACAATTGCCAAACATTCTGTTCTAATTTTTCCCCTCCTCTCCTCTCCCCTCTCCCCCCCCAAATGGCAGGTTGACTAATATATGTTAAATATGTTAAAGTATAAATTAAATACAATATATGTATATATGTCCAAACAGTTGTTTTGCAGTACAAAAAGAATCTGACTTTGAAATAGTATACAATTAGCCTGTGAAGGAAATCCAAAATGCAGGCATACAAAAATAGAGGGATTGGGAATTCTACGTAGTCATAATCATCTCCCAGAGTTCTTTTGCTGGGTGTAGCTGGTTCAGTTCATTATTACTCTATTGGAACTGATTTGGTTCATCTCATTGTTGAAAATAGCCACATCCATCAGAATTGATCATCATATAGTATTGTTGTTGAAGTATACAACGGTCTCCTGGTCCTGCTCATTTCACTCAGCATCAGTCTCTCCAGGCCTTTCTGAAATCATTCTGTTGGTCATTTATTACAGAACAATAATATTCCATATTTTATTCAGCCATTCTCCAATTGATGAGCATCCACTCTGTTTCCAGTTTCTGGCCACTACAAAGAGGGCTGCAAACATTCTTGCACATACAGGTTCCTTTCCCTTTTTTAAAATCTCTTTGGGATATAAGCCCAATAAATAACACTGCTGGGTCAAAGGGTATGCACAGTTTGACCACTTTTTGAGAATAGTTCCAAATTGCTCTCCAGAATGGTAGGATGTATTCACAATTCCACCAACAATGTATCAGTGTCCTTGTTTTCCCACATCCCCTCCAACATTGCGCATTATCTTTCCCTGTCAGACTAGCCAAAGTGACAGGTGTGTAGTGGTATCTCAGAGTTGTCTTAACCTGCATTTCTTTGATCAATAGTGATCTGGAACACTCTTTCATATGAGTAGAAATAGCTTTTATTTTTTCATCTGAGAATTGTCTGTTCATATCCTTTGACCATTTAGCAATTGGAGAATGGCTTGATTTCTTATATATTAGAGTCAATTCTCTATAGGTTTTGGAAATGAGGCCTTTATCTGAACCTTTGACTGTAAAAATGTTTTCCCAGTTTATTGTTTCCCTTCTAATCTTATCTGCATTAGTTTTGTTTGTACAAAAACTTTTCAATTTGATATAATCAAAGTTTTCTACTTTGTGATCAGTAATGATCTCTAGTTCTTCTTTGGACATAAATTCATTCCTCTTCCACAGGTCTGAGAGGTAAACTATCCTATGTTCTTCTAATTTATTTATAATCGAATGCCTAGGTCATGAACCCATTTTGACCTGATTTTGGTGTACGGTGTTAAGTGTGGGTTAATTCTTAGTTTCTGCCATATTAATTTCCAATTTTCCCAGCAATTTTTGTCAAACATTGAGTTCTTATCCCAAAAGCTGTGGTCCTTGGATTTGTCAAACACTAGATTATTAAGGTTATTGATTATTTTGTCCTTTGGACTTAACCTATTCCACTAATCAACTAGTCTGTTTCTTAGCCAATACCAAATGGTTTTGGTAACCGCTGCTTTATAATATAATTTTAGATCTGGTATAGCTAGGCCACCTTCATTTGATTTTTTTTTTCATAATTCCCTTGAAATTCTTGACCTTTTGTTTTTCCATATGAACTTTATTGTTATTTTTTCTAGGTTATTAAAATAGTTTTTTGGGAGTCTGGTAGAGCGCTAAATAAATAGATTAGTTTAGGTAGTATTTTCATCTTTATTATATTTGCTCGCCCTATCCAAGAGCATTTAATATTTTTCCAGTTGGTTAGATCAGGCTTAATTTGTGTGGAAAGTATTTTGTAGTTTTGTTCATATAGTTTCTGATTTTCCCTTGGCAGATAAATTCCTAAATATTTTATACTATTGGTAGTTACTTTAAATGGAATTTCTCTTTGTAACTCTGTTGGATTTTGTTAGTGACATATAAGAATGCTGATGGTTTATGTGGGTTTATTTTGTATCCTGCAACTTTGCTAAAGGTGTGGATTATTTCTAATAGCTTTTTAGTAGAATCTTTGGGGTTTTCTAAGTATACCATCAGTAAAGAGTGACAATTTGGTTTCCTCATTACCTACTCTATTTCCTTTAATCTCTTTCTCTACTCTTATTGCCAGAGCTAGCATTTCTAATACAATATTGAATAGTAATGGTGATAGTGGGCAACCTTGTTTCACTTCTGATCTTAATGGGAATGTTTCAAGTTTATCCCTATTACATATGATGCCTACTGATGGTTTTAAATAGATGCTACTGATTATTTTAAGGAAAAGTCCATTTATTCCTGTACTTTCAAGTGTTTTTAATAGGAATGGATATTGGATTTTATCAAATGCTTTTTCTGCATCTATTGAGATAATATGTTTTTTGTTAAATTGGTTATTAATATGGCCAATTATACTGATTGTTTTCCTAATATTGAACTAGCCCTGCATTCCTGGTATAAATCCTACTTGATCATGATATATTATCCTGGGGATAATTTTCTGTAGTCTTTTTGTTAATATCTTAAGATTTTAGCATCAATATTCATTAGGGAGATTGGTCTATAGTTCTTTCTCCATTTTCAACCTACCTGGTTTGGGTATCAGTACCTCTGTGTCATAAAAGGAATTTGGTAAGACTCCTTCATTCTGTATTTTTTCAAATAGTTTGATATAAATTCTTCTTAAAGAAAAAAAATGCTTCTTAAAGAAATAAAGAAAATAGAGGAATACTCAATATCCATGTGTGGGCCATCGTAATAAAACAAATAGGACAATATTGCCAAGATTAATTTATACTTTTAATGCTATATTGATTAAATTATCAAGTTACCAAAAAACTCTCCTACTCCTGGGGACATAATCCTTCCCACCTCTTCACCAATTCCTACTCTGGGGAAGAGGAGGGATTTTCCCCGAAGGCATAGGGGGGGGATTTTTTGGTAATTTGATAATTTGATCGATTTTTAAAAAGGGATTGTGGGTGGATGGGGGAATAGACATAGCACCTACCCTGTACCGAATATAATATTGAATAGGAAAAAAGTGGACAATCCATAGACTTTGAAGATTTTCAGGATTTTGACTCAAACAAACCTGAATTCAATAGAAAACTTAACACATAAGAGCCAACATTAAAGGCTAATTTCAAGGGTCTCAAACTGTGTATATTTTATTTGTGGAGATATAAACCATGTCTAAAACTAACATTAGTACTTGGGTAATCCAAAAGAAAGATTGGTCAGAGCTGAGTATGATCTGACTCTTAAAAAGCAAAACTGTTTTAGAAAAGGTAAAAATATGAATTATGCTAAAAAAAATAAGATTCAGAGGAAAAACTGATAGATGCATTAGATGAGGGAGGGGGCTGGTAGTTCTGAAAATGTACTCACATTGGGAATGGATTAAATAAGGAACAATACCTATATATCCAAGAAAGGCATAGCACCCTCCAAAATCTATAAAAAAAAAAAATAAGGTGGAAGGAAATAATGTTATGAACTCTGAACTTGAAACAAGGATGCTTACTAGGTACTAAGTGGAATTGATGAGACAATGGTTATCTAATTTAGCATGGTTCAGTATGATTGATTTAATCTTACAACAAATAATGGTTTCCTAGAGAGATTCAGAGGGCAGAGAAGATAGGCAGGAGCTCAAGCTCTGGGAACCAAGGAAACTAAGAAACCTTCCCAGCCTCAGGCAAGGAGACAGTCAAGGATTTGGACTTTAACCTGTGGCTGTTCTCCTGGTGATTATCGAACTGAAATGAAGGCTGCTCCCAGAGACCCCCAGGGAAATCGAACTCAGAACCCTACAGAATAAGATAAGATGGGGTATAAAAGAAGGTGTTGATTAATGGGAATGGAATAAAAGGTGAGGAAAGGAAGGAAGGGATTTATGGGCTAGAGGAGGAAGTTAAGTAATAACAAGGCAAATTAAAGTAGAAGAGTTATTAGGAATAGGAAATAAGAGATATATACAAATATAGTAACAATGATCAGGAATAGAATTTATTAGAACAAAAATTTGATTGATTCATTACTTAACTCAGTCCAACTAAATTTTAAGAACAACATACCCCTTGAGTTCAAGTCCGGGGCACTTTGGCTTCTCAGGTCCTAATAAAGATAGCTGGCTACACTTTGACTTCATCTTAGAAACCTGCTTCCAAAGTTGCTAGGGCTCCAGTTCTTGTGTCTAATGGAGATTTCATTTCTTGTATCTAGAAATGAAAAAGACAAAGAAAATAAAACAAAATAAAACCAAAAGTCCATTTTTTTCAAAACTACAGGGTGAAATGAGAGGGAATCTTTCCATTATATAGTTAGTTCATGATTCTCTGTGCTTTGGGTGAAATCTATCTGGACACCTCAGAAAAGAGTCTCAGTCTCATAATTTAAAGAAATAGCTTGTTCTAGTTATAGCTACATAGCCAAAGGAAAGGTGCTATTCATTTCCACATATTTGGGAAATGCAAGATGCCTTTTAGAAAAAGACTCTTTGTATTCCCTGGGTGACTTCATTTTGGGTGATGTGAGCATGTACAAAGAAAAGCCCTGGTTATAAACTTATTGCACTATAAGAAATGATGAATGAGAAGATTTCAGAGACTCTTGAAGAGAATGAATTGACATCCAATGAAGTGAGAACAATCAGTCAATAAACATCAAGCTCCTCCTATATGCCAGACACTTGGCTATTGAAACAATCAAATTGTTTTTATAAAATTGATTTTATTTAAATTATTTATTTTTTTCCCTTATAACTGCATAGGTCATACTTGTTTGTTTTTTTTTCCAAACTCTCATTCAGAAATTTAGTTGGCCTGTATAGAATTAAGTTTAGAAGTTCAGTTCTCCTGCTAATTACTGTTCTATTCCTACCTCAAGGAATTATTATCTTTGAGGGATGCAGGTGGACATCATGGAATCCTGTCTAGTATCTTTACACCACCAAGCTATCCTTTTTAAAATATGGCTTTGTTTGTTTTGTTTTGTTATCCAAAGAAGTCTGTTTTGCTGTTTCTATCCTTGTAGATATACCTGAACTCAAACAATGAACTTGTTTTAGTCATAGGAGGGAAGGGGATACTGTTACTAGCCCTCATTCCCAATTTCTATCCAATTATATATATTTTTCCATCCTAGTCTTCCTCTCCCCAAACTGATAAAAAGTGACCCATATTAACCCCATAATTGGGGCTTACTTTTACTGGAGGAGCTGAGACCCTACTTCTGGGTAAAATCATGCTTTACTAATAAATTAACCATGTTCAGAACTTTGTGTCTCAGTCTACTTTAACTTCCTAAACTGTTATAGCGCTTAGGAAGCAAAGAAAGGTAAAAGATGGTTCCTGATTCAAAAAAAGCACACAATTTAATTGGGGAGATGACATCCTGACGGGAAAGGGTCAAGAGAAGAAGGTTGAGGGCAGGAGACAGCAGTGAGGGGAGGAACAATACTCAAAAAGAGGGGGAATTATTCCAGCAAGGATTGAGATAAGGCACCTGGAGTTATATGATTCAATGGTATTTCAAGGCTTTTTTTTTGGCTATAATAATTTTATTCAGGGCATAACAATCACACAGAATTCTAATCACTTTCAGTGTTCCTTTCAAATACATTATTATGTATATTGTTCTGTTAGTTCTACTTATTTCATTTTTATTATTTCATAAACCTTATGTAATCCATACTGTTATGGGCCAGAACTTGAAACAAGGTGCTAATGCTTATGTACTTAGTTTACAAAGAGTACACACATTAGTTCACACATTCACACCTCTAGAGAACATATATAAGAAGGAGTTCACAAGCCCACTAAACAACAAGCCTACCCTTGGACTTCCGGAGATTCACAACTAGGATTGACTTCCGGGAGATTCACAAGTCAGAAACCCACAAACCCACTCTCTGGGAGGAGGAGTCAAGATTCGTTCCAACTTCCACCTTTGTGCTGACTGGAGACATTGGGAGGAAAAGAGGCTGAAGCTGGCAGAGACAAAGGACTAGCAGAAAGAGCTCTTGGAACCAAGGAGAGAGATAGACCTTTATTAAAGCTAACTGGGCACCAGGAAAAGAGACAAGACTTTGAAGGAGAAAATAAATGATTTGGACTTTAACTCCTGGCAGCATATGAGGTGATTATTGAAACTGAACTGAAAGGAAGACTGCCTCCAGAAGCCCCCCAAGAAACCTGCTGGCAGAGAACAATTACACTTTAGAGAAGAGAACATTATAATCTCGAGAAGAACACTATACCATACCTCAAAAGTTTATATGCATAAAGGTCTGTCATTGGTGGAAATTGACAATTCAATGCATGAAAAGCAAAGTTCACAAGAGCTTAAGAGAGAAAAAGGGAGACTGGTTTTCTGATTTCTATCTTCAAAAGAGATTCTCTTGAGGGAAAGATCCTTGAAGGGGAACAGAAACTTGGTTTCTCATCCTTATCCCCAAGTTGCTAAATTGGAGACTTTAGGGTTGAGCTAAGATGTCTTGATCCCAATGTGAGAGGTCATTTACTCTTGTCTTTTGTCTGGTATATTCTCATTCAAGCCAATTGGCTTGAATAAACAGATTTAATTGTTGTTTGCTACATATGTAGTAGTTGGTGGCAAGGAGTCAAGAAAGGGAATAAAATCTTAGATATATAGTTTTGAGTCCTCCTTCCCAAATAAGGGAAAGTGATCAGGAACTCAGCTTGAATCTAAAGATTATTTCCCTTAGACTAACAATATTCTTTCCTCTGTCTATAGCAGAGTAGCCCCTAGATTCTGCTTTCCCTTTTGGCTAGAATCAAAGTGTCCTATGAAGAAGGGTAAGCAGAGGAGAGTCTAAAGATTTCTATTTATGACTTCTGTGCAGCATCTAGATAGCTTCACATGGACATATATAATCTGCATAGATAAAACACAGTATACATCCCCACACATCTATCTCAAAATTCTTTGTATTCATTTTTTTTAAAAAATAGTATTCTATTTTTTCCTCAGTTATATGTCAAGAAAATTTTTAGCATTCATTTTTACAATATTTTGAGTTCCAAAGTTTTCTCTCTAATTCCTACCCCTCCCTCTTCCAAAGATGGTAGGCAATTTGATATAGTTTATATATGTACTATCATGTAAAACATTTCTATATTAGTCACAGTTGTGAAAGAAGAAATAGATCAAAAGTTAAAAAAAAATCACAAGAAAGAATAAGGTCAATGAAAAAATATACAATCTATTCTATTCAAAGTCTATCAGTTCTTTATCTGGTTATGGATAACATTTTTCTTCATAAAGCCTTGGTACTTGTCTTGGATTGCTTAGAAAAGCCTAGTCAATCATAGTTGACCATTATACACTGTTGTTGATATTGACAGAGACTAGACAGCACTGTCAAAAAAGGGGGTCTCTACTGAAAAGCAATTAATCTTTTCACTTTCAGCTTTGAGAGAAAAGACATATGGTTTCCAGATTCTTTTCAGAGAAGAGTCCCTTAATAGAGATAAAGACTCTCAGAAGAAGCTGATCTATAGAGGAGCCGACAACATGTTTCTCTTCCCAGCTTGCTACACTAGAAATTTTGGGGAATTTTTCACCAAGGGATGAGAGATCTTTTCTCACAGCTGGAAATCAGAAAACCAGGATCCTTCTTTTCTCAAACTCTTATCATCTTTTTCCCTCATGCAGGTATGGAACATTGATTAATTAATTTCTGTCAATGAGGAGAATTTCATGCAAATATGGAACTCTGAAAAGGAATACTTGAATCACAGCATGGTGCTTATGGCTGTGCATACTTAATTAATGTGGTGTAGTGAAGGATTTAAGAGCTGAGGGAGGGACACAGAGCTCTCCGTTGCAGCGCTCTCACCCACAGCTTTCAGCCAGAGAAGACTTCAGGCTCCGGATTCCAGAGTGCAGACTCCATCTTTGACCAGCCACATGGTGGCTCTCCTGCCTCCTTCGCTTCTCCACACCAAAATCAAGGACTTTGCCTGATCCCAAGGTCCTGCAGAGAGCTAGCCCAGACATTACACGAATGGACTTTGAATCTTGTGTTTTATAATCATCTATCCATCTATAAATAATAACTTAATGATCAAAGAATATCAGCAGGGAGTCATTAAAGGAAGAATTCTGGGTTATCACTAGCCTTATGAAAAACTTCTCCAAATTTACTATTAGAGAAATGCAAATTAAAGAAATTTGGGGATATTCTAAATTTTGGATACCTGTTAAGTAAGATAAACATCCATTCTTCCACTGGTTTTTGCACAACAGACTTGAATTCAAGTGAACTGTGATCCCTTAAAGAAAATATGCTGGTTTTTGCACTCCAAACCATTATTGCTATTATTTTCTTTAAATTATATGTAGTGATGAAAGCAATCTGGTGTTTTTAAGGAATGAAGCTAAATCTTACCTTTCCAGTATTGTTAAGGATAATTTTCATGGTATTAGATCCAGCATCATGATAGAAGGTGAAAAAAAGTTGTACTTACATTCACATCTGTTCACATAGAAATGGGGTTTCCTGAGGGGAAATAGAGTTAGTCAAATTGAAGCTCCAAATGGATATATTACATGTCTAGGAATGAGATCATTTCATAAACAAATTAGGAGAAAAGATACCATTCGTAATTATGATAAATAAGAGGAGTTCTTGAACAAATAAGACATAACATCACAAAAGATGTTTTTTTGCCCAGACAAAATCAGTACTGTCTGAATTAGTAGGACAACTAGGAAAACTATTTACAGCAAATGTCTCTTTAAAAAGTTTGATATTAGACAACTCTGAGATACCTGTCAGATTGGCTAAGATGACAGGAACAAATAATGATGAATGTTGGAGGGGATATGGGAAAACTGGGACACTGATACATTGTTGGTGGAGTTGTGAAAGAATCCAGCCATTCTGGAAAGTAATTTGGAACTATGCCCAAAAAGTTATCAAACTGTGCATACCCTTTGACCCAGCATTGCTGCTATTGGGCTTATATCCCAAAGAAATACTAAAGAGGGGAAAGGGACCTGTATGTGCCAAAATGTTTGTGGCAGCTCTTTTTGTTGTAGCTAGAAACTGGAAGTTGAATGGATGTCCATCAATTGGAGAATGGTTGGGTAAATTATGGTATATGATGGTTATGGAATATTATTGCTCTGTAAGAAATGACCAGCAGGAGGAATACAGAGAGACTTGGAGAGACTGACATCAACTGATGCTGAGTGAAATGAATAGAACCAGAAGATCGCTGTACACTTCAGTGCTGTATGAAGAGATATTCTGATGGAAGTGGATATCTTCAACATAAAGAAGATCCAACTCACTTCCAGTTGATCAGTGATGGACAGAAATAACTACACCCAGAGAAGGAACACTGGGAAGTGAATGTAAATTGTTAGCACTACTGTCTATCTACCCAGGTTACTTATACCTTCGGAATCTAATACTTAATGTGCAACAAGAAAATGGTATTTACACACATATATTGTATCTAGGTTATATTGTAACACATGTAAAATGTATGGGATTGCCTGTCTTCGGGGGGAGGGAGTAGAGGGAGGGGAGGGATAATTTGGAAAAATGAATACAAGGGATAATATTATTTTAAAAAATTACTCATGCATATATACTGTGGAAAAAAATTCTAAAAAAAAAAAGTTTGATATTGAAGATAGATGGGGAATTGATACAAATATATAAGAACAGAAGTTATTCTTCTATAAATAAATGGCCTGAGTATACAAATAAGAAATTAGTTGGTTTTTTTTAGGTAGCAAGCTATTTTTTTATTATAGTTTTTTATTATATATTCATGGGTAATTTTTCAGCATTGATAATTGCAAAACCTTTTGTTCCAGTTCTCCCCCTCCTTCCCCCCATCCCCCTTCCCCAGATGGCAGGTTGACCAATACATGTAAAATATGTTAAAGTATAAGTTAAATACAATATATGTATACATGTCCATACAATTATTTTGCTGTACAAAAAGAATCGGACTTTGAAATAGTATACAATTAATCTGTGAAGGAAATAAAAAATGCAGGTGGACAAAAATAGAGAGATTGGGAATTCTATGTAGTGGTTCATAGCCATCTCCCAGAGTTCTTTCTATGGGTGTAACTAGTTCAATTCATTATTGCTCTATTGGAACTGATTTGGTTCATCTCATTGTTGAAGAGGGTCATCAGAATTGATTATCATATAGTATTGTTGTTTAAGTATATAATGATCTCCTGGTCCTGCTCATTTCACTCAGCATCAGTTCATGTAAGTCTCTCCAGACCTTTCTGAAATCCTCCTGTTGGTCATTTCATACAGAACAATAATATTCCATAATATTCATATACCAAAATTTATTCAGCCATTCTCCAATTGATGGCCATCCACTCTGTTTCTGGCCACTACAAAGAGGGTTGCCACAAACATTCTTGCACATACAGGTCCCTTTCCCTTCTTTAATATCTCTTTGGAATATAAGCCCAGTGGTATAACACTGCTGTATCAAAGGGTATGTACAGTTTGATAACTTTTTGAACATATTTCCAAATCGCTCTCCAGAATAGCTGGATGTATTCACAATTCCACCAATAATGCATCAGTGTCCTAGTTTTCCCACATCCCCTCCAACATTCTGCATTATCTTTCCCTGTCATTCTAGCCAATCTGACAGGTATGTAGTGGTATCTCAGAGTTGTCTTAATTTACATTTCTCTGATAGTGATTTGGAGCACCTTTTCATGTGGCTATAAATAGTTTCAATTTCTTCATCTGAAAATTGTTCATATCCTTTGACCATTTATCAATTGGAGAATGGTTTGATTTGTTATAAATTAGAGTAAATTCTCTATATATTCTGGAAATGAGGCCTTTTATCAGAACCTTTCACTATAAAAATGTTTTCCCAGTTTATTGCTTCTCTTCTAATCTTATCTGCATTAGTTTTGTTTGTACAAAAACTTTTCAATTTGATATAATCAAAATTTTCTATTTTGTGATCAATAATGATCTCTAGTTCTTCTTTGGTCATAAATTCCTTCCTCTTCCAGAGGTCTGAGTGGTAAACTATCCTATGTTCTTCTAATTTATTTATAATCTCATTCTTTATGCCTAGGTCTTGAACCCATTTTGACCTTATCTTGGTGTATAGTGTTAAGTATGGATTAATGCCTAGTTTCTGCTATACTAATTTCCAATTTTCCCAACAGTTTTTGTCAAACAGTGAGTTCTTATCCCAAAAGCTGGGGTCTTTGGGTTTGTAAAACACTAGATTATTAAAATTATTGACTGTTTTTTCCTTTGAACCTAATCTATTCCACTGATCAACTAGTTTGTTTCTTAGCCAAGGTAGCAAGCTCTTGACAATCATAAAAGATGTTCCATCATCAAAAACAGAACAATGTTAATTAAAGCATTATTTAAATCAAATAATCAAAGATGACAACATAAGAAAATAATTATTGTAACGGACATATGAATATGAGAACTGTTGGTAGGGCTATGAATTGGTTTGGCTATTCCAGAAAGCAATTTGAAATTATACTCAAAGTTACTAAACTATGTGTATCTTGATAAAGCAATACCATTACTTTGTATATACCCCAAAGAAATGAAAGACCAAAGGCAATAATAATAGCTCCTACTTACTAGAGTTGTAAGGATCAAGGGAATTAACAATTGTAAATGTAAAACATAGCACAACCACATAATAAATTCTATATAAATATTAGCTACATGTACAGAAATACTTAGAACAATATTTTTGTTATAGGAAAGAAGTGGAAATTAAGAGTATGGCCATAAATTCGAGAATGGATGAACAAATAATGATATATAGAATGGAATAGGATGAAATATGTATAACAGAAAGGATAGATTAAAAGAATCTCAAAAAGACTTTTATGAACTTGTACATATTTCTGTTGATATTAAGATAACCATGGGAATAATTTATACACTGAGCATGATATTAGAGAGAAACACAATACTGAAGGACAAGAAATTTGAATAATACAATGACTAAGTATGACTCCAAAAGACCAATAATAAAGCATGAAATATGAAATATATTTTCCACTTTTAGAGAAGTGGATGAAGTGGATCAAAGAGAAGTGATAAAAAGAGGAACAATGTATGGATTTGTTTTGCCTGGTTCTACTTCTTTGTCACAAGTGAAGCTGGCACACTTTGGCTTCTTTTGATAGATTCAAGATGTTGCATTTGTCTCTCAGGATTCTACAGAGTAAGCTTGAAGGTTTGCGATGTCTCCATTGGATCAATCCCTCACAAGCTTCAATCTCCAGGACACAACACTCTAGTTCCATTTAACATCAAATTGCTTTTATAAAGTTATGTTTAACAAATACAAGAAAAAAATACCAACTGAAGCCTCTCTCAATATCATTGGATCATATGGTTTTATATATCACCTCAGACTTTGGATGCATAGGTTCAAACTTAACTCAATTCCTATGTAGAATTGTCTTACCAAATTATGTTCAAAGATGGCATCACTACTGGATGAGTCCTTATTTCATATTTCTCTGGCATGAGCCCCAAAATCACTTCTTACTTTTTGAGAGATTGATGCTGGGCTGGTTGTAAAACCAGGCTTAGAATAGCAAAATGCCAAGAAGCATCATGAAGGCTTCACTCTTTTGACTTCACCATAGAAAAGAACAAATGAAAAGATTAAGAACCTTGGCCAATTTCTCAGGAAACCATATGGCTTTAATGAATAAGACCATTCCAAAGCCTTTTTTTCTCTCATCAGATCATGAACAAAAGATTCATTCCCCCAAGAATGATTGAAGCATAGAGTTTATAAACATTTATTAAGCACATTCTATGTGCTAGAGACTGTGCTAAATAATGGAAATTCAAAGAAAGGCAAGAGACATTCCCTGTTCTCAGGGAGCTCCCAGTCTAATTGAGGTAGTCAATGAACAAGAAACTATGAACAAACAAGCTATATACAGAATAAACTGGAATAATGCAAAAAAAGGAAAACACTAGATTTAAGGGGCAAAAAAGAAATGAATATATTTTTTAAAGTGCCTACTATATCCAAACACTATACTAAGCATTTTACAAATATCTCCTGTTAACGGACAGGTCAATTCTCCAAGAGCCTCCACAGCTGTGGATCATAACATCTGAAGGAGCTTCAAGGCAGCCTTTGCTGACACAGGTATTGAGGACTAAGAATGAGATAAATTTGAGGCAGAGGAAAGAGGATAGAGGTCAGACAATGCAATAGCCTCTCAGTTGGAGAGGTCAGAGAACAGCAATGGCCTCTCAGTCTCTTTGTATCATCCTCTCACAAGAGGAGATTCATTCTGGGTTGGATCTCCAGCAGCCACTGTCAGGTGGCTCTCCCGTGTATTCCAACAATCTCCCTTGACCCTCACAACACCCTTGTGAGATAGGTGTTTTTATAATCCCTATTTCATACTTAAGGAAATTTAGGCAATTAGGTTAAGTGCCTTGCCCAGGATCACATAACTAATATAATCTGAGGCTGGATTTTAATTTAAATCTTTCTGATTTCAGCCTGAGGTTTCTATCCACTATGCCATCTAGTTACCCCTAGTTAGAGATTGGCTTCTTGTAAAAGGTAGAATTTTAAGTGAGTCTTAAAGGAAGCCAAGAGGTAGAGCTGGTGTAAAGATGGGGCATCCGAAGTATAGGAGTTCAGTCATGAGGTTGTTTCTGACTCTTTGTAACTCCATGGACCACAGAATGCCAGGTTTTCTATGTCACTTTTTCATGAAGTCTATCCAAGTTCATATTCATCTATCCATCTCATCTTCTGCATCTCCTTTTCCTTTTGTCTTTAGTTTTTTCCATTATCAGGGTCTTTTCCAATGAGTCCCATCATTTAATTATTTAGTCAATATATTTAAACCTCAGCTTCAGTATCTAGCCTTCCAGTGATTAGCTATAGAGGGCCAGAACTCTGGAGAAATATACTTGAAACAAGGATACTTACAACAAGGTGTTAACTCAGTGGAATTGATGAAATGATAGTTCTTTAGTATACATATACTTTGTACTTACCATGGTGATGTAATGGTTCTCTAGTTCACACATATTCAGTATCCTGTAATGATGTAATTATAATAGGATACTTAAGGGCTGAGACAACTAGAAATGAGACATTCCATCTTTGATCATCCTCTTGATGGCTCTTCTGCCTCTTGCACTACTCCACTAAGATCAAGACTGTGATAGATACTGTTATGGGCCAGAACTCTGAACTTGAAACAAGGATGCTTACAAGGTACTAAGTGGAATTGATAGGAGTCTCAACCAGGTTGATGGAGATTCACAGAGCTAGAGAAGACAAGAGAACTGGAGGCTGAAGCCCAAGCCCTTGGACTCAAACAGATTCATCCCATCTTACACTACTTTGGTGGCAGGGCTATCCTCCTTAGCTTCTCCACTGAAACCAAGACTCCAGAAAGCCTCTAAGAAAGCTAACTGGGGATTTGGACTTTAACCCCTGGCTACTCTTATGGTGATTAATGAATTGAAAGGAAGGCTGCCCCCAAAGACCCCCGCCCCCCCCCCCCCCCAGGGAGACTGAACCAAAGAGACTCGTGAAGGAGACAATAAAGACTTTAGACTCTATTACTATCCTCTTGGTGACTATCCTGCTGAGACCATCCGGAGGACCTTCAGGAAGCTAGCCTGGACATTACAATTAGTCTGAATTAATTCCTTTAAATATCGACTAATTTAATCTCCTTGCTATCCAGCTAATGAAATTGCCCAGCAAGTGTCTTTAGGGAAAATCAAGGAAGCTAGGACAATGACCCTCGATCAAAGATTGATAACAATACTGTGAAGTAGGAGGTGGGGAGCTGATAGGGTGTAAAATGTAAGAAGATTGAAAAGGTAAGAGAAGGGCAAATTATTAAGGATTTTGAACACAAAGCATGATTTTATTTTTGATTCTAAAGATGATAGGGAACCACTGGAGTTTATTTATTATTAAAGTTTATACTTTAGAAAGATCACTTTGACAACTGAGTAAAGGATGGACTCTAAGAGGGAGAATTTTTGGTAATAGCTCAACCAGCTAGCTTCTATTCCTGTTGCAATAGTCTATGTAAGAGTTGATGAGGACCTTCCATAGGGTGGTGGCAGTGTTAGTGGAGAATAGGGGGAATATTTGAGGGATATTATGAAGGTAAAATGAACAAGTTTTTGCAAAAGATTCAGTATGGAAGGTTGAACTGAGAGAGAAACTAGGAAGGAGCTATAAGGTTTACCAAACTTTTAAAATGTTTCTAAATCCAATACAAAAAAAACAAACAAACAAACAAACAAAAAAAAACCCTTCTCTTTAAGAAAAATAACAAAAGGAGTGGCTTCTGGGGAAAAAAACAAAAACAAACAACAATAACAAAAGGTACAATAGAGCGATATTACCCGGGCTATGAATTGGCCTAGCCACTTTGGAAAGCAATTTAGAACAAAGTCCAGAAAGTTATAAAACTATACATGCTCTTTGATTCAACTATATTGCTATTAGGCCAATGACACAAGGAAAGCAAAGAAACAGGAAAAGGATCTGTATATATGTATATATGTATATATGTATGGATAAACAAATTACTACATACAACTATAAATGGGATATTAATGGGACATTGGAATTGATAAAATAGTTTCTGAGATAACTAGAAGACAAGAACTGATGAAGAGTGACATGAGCAGAATTAAAAGTCCAGTTTGTACAATGATAACAGACCAAAGCAACTTTAGTCTCTGATCACAACGATAATGAAGAAAGACAGACACTCCTCTATTTCCCCCCCCCCCCAATCTTTCTGCATTTTAAGGCCATCCCCTCCTTTACAAGAGGTGACTGGCATATTTCATCTTTGGTGTTCTGGATACTTTGGGACATTGCTGATGTGGAAATTTGTTTTGCCAAAATCTACAAGTTTTTTATTTTTAGTTTCTAAAAAAAATTACTTTTAAATAAAACTGAGTGGTAAATCAGGAATAATTAGGGGGATAGTTAAAATACTTAATTTTATGTATGTATATATGTGATATATATAACTAAAATTTTTTTTTAAATATAAATTTTTAAATAGATCCTTTTTTTGGATAATAAACAAGAAGCAATATTAGCTTGTCTGTTTGCATACTACAAGTTTTTCAAGACATTTGTCTTATACATAATTACATTTCTTCAGAAAACCAGTGTGTCCTCCACATGAAAATGTTTAATTAAGCTGACAGGACTTGTATATGCCCTACATTTACAAAAGGGGGATTTTATTGGGAAAGGGATGTTGGGGAAGTACTTGGGTAGGTGGGTGGGTGGGAATTGTAATGATGAAAAAAAAAAAGGCATCCATTGAATATTTAAAAATACACAAAAGAGAAGTCCAGAATGTGTTAAAGTTCAACAGGACAGTATTAGTATTGAATTTTATTTTATTTATGTCAAAGAAGGAATTTATTTACACTAAGAAGATAGCTTCTTAAGACAGATTTCTTAGTGGGTAGTAAAGTCCTATCAGGTCTAATGCAAAAATGGGTTTACACTGAGAAGAAAATATCTTCATCTGTGCGTGTAAGGGTCTGGAGAGGATACTGGCACATCACAATCAGGAAGTACAAAGGCCTTGAAGCCTGAGATTCCCATATGTGATTTCTGTGAACAAAGTGGACCACCTTGTGAGCAGAAGCTCTGATAGCATTGAGGTTGCATCATCAACAAGAAGCATCTCCTTCTCTAATTGGCTGGACCGGTGATCTCATACACTATATAAGCTGTGGGGAGGAGTAGGTGGAGTTCAAGGGAGTTCACTAGGAGTCAGCAGGAGGTCAGTAAGAATACAGGAGAGGGCAGGATATGAACACATGGAATAAAGATCTTGAGCTTGTTTCCAGCTGTCCTTGGGTGCTCTGTTGAACATGAGAATCACTGCTTGGAGACCTCTGATTGGGGTAAGATTGGTAAAGAACCATTGTACAAGACAATGGTCAGAGATTTCTGAAGGCCTGGGAATTAGGCATGACTGGTAACCATAATCTCTGGATGGGAGGTTACAAATGGCAGCCAATGTGGGGTAAGGTTATCAGGCCCTGTAATTGGGAAGGTTCAGCAGCCCTGTCTAGATGGGAAAACTGAGAAGCATTAAGGATCTGGGTCAAAGTTTACCCATGATCATGCCCCAAGGACATAGCTGTGCATGCAAGTCAAGTAAATAAGTTAAAGAGCCAGAAAGATGATTGTCTAACAGAGATCACCTCTTGTTATGAGCCAGAACTCTGTACTTAAAACAAGGATTCTTACAAGGTGTTAAATCAGTGGAATTGATAATACAATGGTTATTTAGTTTAGCATGGTGATTAATAGTTATCTAGTTCAATACATGTACTTAGTACTTAATATAGTTCCACAAGATCCATACCTATGATAATGTATTTATCATAGAGTATATGACAGTAAGCAGGTACTCAGAGACAGATCCATTCCACAGTCCACCTTTGTGGTGGCAGGAGGCTGAAGCACCAACTCTGACTCAGAGTCAGATTCATTTCATCTCACACTACTATTGTGGCTGGCCTCCTGCCCTTCCCCCATTGAGACAAAGGCGAGTCTGAAGGGCTCTCCAGAAAGCTACCCAGCCCCAGGCAAGGAGACAATAAAGATTTTGGACTTTTGCACCTGGCTACTCTTATAGTGATTACTGAACTGAAACGAAGGCTGGTCCAGAGATCTTCAGAAAACCAACAAGAACATTACATTTTGGCATCTGAACATGGGACTAAGGACCTAAATCTGTGACCCAGAAATTAGGGTGAATACAAAAATAGACAAAAAGGAAACTTTGTTAAGGACTAAAGTAGTGTTTCAGTTGAAATGGGACAAATGGTTGGAAAGGAGACTTTTCCACCTCAAGGAAAATGTGTCAAAAGCATGGTTAGACTTGGATTCAGATCATTGAACTCCTTGAAACATGAAAATACACATCTCTTTAGTTCTCTAAGGAAAAAGAATTAGATCCAGAAGAGTGGAAATTAGTTAACTAAGTGAATATTATAATGATAATGGTCCTGATTTAATTCCTAAAAAAAAAATTGGCAAATTGGAGTTAATATACAAATCACCTTTGACCAACTAGCAGGTAAAGGTCAGTATGCAAACACTTCAGTATAGTTTATTTACCCTTTGATAGCATATTCCTTAAAAAATTAAGTTATTTATATAACTTAATACAACTGGCTTTAAGGAATTATATAAGTATTAGAATAAGAAAAAAGAAGAAAGAACAGGAAGGAGAGGATACTGACAAACTAGGTGAAAAGGATGAAGGATTAGAAAAGAATGGAGTTAAGTACAAAGCTGATAAAATTAAGGAGCGTGGTGCTTCACAGCAGGAGCCATTGGGGCATTCCTCATCCCCTGACCTATCCTCCTCAAATAATCCTTCATGGGTGGAGGGAGGAGCAGGCAGTAATACAATCAGCACCATCCGTGAAGCAGCTTTGTCCACCCCCTTTGACAAGATTGCAAAAGGCAAAAAAAGGACAGGATATATTTGATTTAATAGAAGCATATCCTGTGATTGAAGATTTTGTCTTCAGGTCAAGCCAGGAGAAGATACATTCCTTTTGATCTGAAAATTATCAACAATTTAAAAATTTAAAAAGGGGCTACATTGTCTTATATTCAGATGATATTAGAGAATTTGGCTTATGAAATTTTAACGCCTAGTGATTTGAAATCTATAGCAAGAATGATGAGGTTTAGAATTGGGGTACCCAAATGAAATTGAGGCCTAGTGGCACGTTCAGGGTACAGGGAGTCAAATAGAGCTCCCCTGTAACCCTTTTGGATTCGATGAAAGGAGAGGGAGTTAAATGAGGTGTAGTCCCCTGTAAATGAATTTACAGGTCCGAAAACCTAGATTGATAAAAGACATTTATTATGGGCTTTGGAAATAAGGTTAAAGTCTAGTTAATAAAAGGTGAAGGTAGAGATAAGAGGGCACCAGAAATATTATTCCAGTGGGCAGAGAGTCCTTAGTGCCAGGCATAAGACTGGCATGTTTCAACCCTCTGCAAAGAGAGGACTCCAGCTTGGCTCTTTTATAATGAGAGATTTAGCTAAAAGGACCTGTGGGTGGAGTCCCAAATTAGCTCCTCCCTGGGTTTCAGCAAGGGCTAGAATTTGCTTGGTGGGGGTTGGGAAATATGAGCAGATTATTAGCATGGGGGCTGGGACAGCCCCAAGTTGGCTCAGATCTGATGGGGGCTGGGAGAGGTGGGATCTCCTATTGGAATTCAAAGGAGTGCTTTTGACCAGGATTTGTGAATCAAAGGTCCTAGCTTCTTGAATTGATAATGCATCAGCTAGGAGGGGTTGGGAATCAGAAAGGAATAAATCAATCTGAAAGGACTAGTTTCTGAAAGGGACCACAACCCGCATCAAGGACGTGTTTAGAACATAGACAAAACTTCTTGTGGCTTTCAGAGTACAGTGAACTGTGTAGAATACAAGTCCAACAAAATAGGCAAATTGGAGTTAATATACAAATCACCTTTGGCCAATTAGCAGGTAAAGGTTAGTATGCAAACACTTTAGTACAGATTATTTACCTTTTGACAGCATATGAGCAAATTGCTACTGCTGTTATCAAAGCATGGGATACCCTCTCAGGAATGCAAGACAGGGAAACCTTCACAAAAATAGAGCAAGATCCCAATGAACCCTTTGCTTATTTTGTGGGATGTTTGTGAACATTTGTCATACAAATGACTGGAGAAAATTCAGCAATGGGAATAATAATCAAACAACTTCCTGAGGAAAATGCAGATGAGGCTTGTAGAATTATTCTGAGACTACACAAGGATGCTCCTTTAGAGGAGATCATAAGATGCTGTGCTACAGTGGGCATAAATGCCTTTTATACCCAGGTTATGATGCAGAACATGAGAAGACAGGGTCCCTTTTGGCAAGGGATTTCCAGAGAGACTCATCAATGCTTTCAATGTGGTAAAGTAGGGCATCTGAAATTCAATGTAGGCATAGAGAGAGAGTGATAAGACAGTTTGAGAGGACAAGATCCAAAACCCTGTGTCCAAAATGCAATAAGGGCTTCCACTGGGCCTCATAATGTGGATTGACTTAGGGAAATGAGAGGCAGGGCCCAGCTTCAAAACCTCAAACAAAAAATAGGTGGGGCATGATGGCAGCCAAGGTTACAGCCAGAGAGTCTTCTGTAGTTCTATTTCAGTATTCTGATATGATCAATCTGCAGAGAAATAATCATTTCTGAAGAGGGGCAGGGAGCTTACTCCCTAGTTCTGAGGCTTTTACTCTGTATTATGATTTTAAAGAAAAGTTCGGATTCGCTCTTATAAATGACGCTCTCAAGCTCAATTAAAAAATGAAAATAAAAAGTTTTAATCAAACAAGACAAGGTACAGACAATTTAGATTTACACAACAAAACAAATAGAAATAAGAACAACTGACAACATGACAATTATAGCAGATAGAGGAAGAGAATACATCACCAATTCAAGGGAACCTCAAAAACTCAAATGGCTGGGAGTCCCGTTTCAGCCTCACTCAACTTGAATTGTGTAAAGATTTTTCCAGGCGGAGCGTCCTCCCCACGGATGAGACTCAGTGGAGATGTAAGATTCTCAGTCTTATATCCCTCTCTTAAACAAAGAGGGCTTTCAGCCAAGAAGTCTGGCATGTATACATGTGTAGAAATTCGTGACCTTCTAGTGTTTTGACTTACTCCATATATTATCTTGACATATATAAAAATACGTGACCATCTGGTGTTTTGACCCATTCTATATTGTCTATACCTCAACGTATTTCCTTATCAATTGTATATGCTCAGGGAGGAAGCCAACCGCCCTAAGCATAGACATTCCCAGGAATGGCTAGTTCCTGGTATCTATTGTCAAGGACATATAGAGTTCATGGAATGGTCAAATTCCCATAATTTAGAAGCTCAGGCCTGTTAGATTTGAGTGAGCTTACAATTCTAATATGAAATTTTAATTTCTTATTCATACTCCCATGCCCATTAAGTACAGCTCAGCCAGAAAAAAATCAAGAAATGATCGAGGTGATTGAGCACATAGAACAAAAAATACAGGAGTTACAGGTTGAGTTAGAGAAAAAACAAAAAAAATCATATTATAGAGATGAATAAGAAATGCAAAAATTACAGATTGAGTTAGAGAAAAGACTAAAAGTTAAGTTACAGCAGCTAGAAAAGAAAGAACAAGAGTTCAGCCTACTGGCTGAGACAGAGAAGGAAAAAGAAGCAACTATACAGCAGTTAATAATGGGAGAACCAAGTGAATACAATGGGTTAAAAAATCCCACAAGTTTTAAAACTAGAGAATATTTTAACTTGAACAGCCAAACAAGGAAATATCAGGAAAAAAAGCAAGCAGAAAGTTGGTGACTATAACCTCAGAGAGTATAGCATGTGGGACATAGCTAAAGAAATCATTTTTTTAGCATTTTACTGATTTACTATGCCTGCTGCTGTTCCAGGGGATTTACAGGGAAGTGTGTAGAAAGCATAGTTAGGTTAATATAATGGCAAGATTTGATTTAACTTAGGGCAGATCATTGGACTCTTGGATACATTAGAATACATATCTCCTTGGTTCTCTAAGGAAGAAAAATTAGAACCAGATAAGTGGAAACTAGTGGGAGAGCAACTAATTGAATATTACAATAATAATGGTCCTGATTCAATTCCTAAGGAAACATTCTGTATATACAACATAATACAATTGGCTATAAGGAATCCCACAAGTTTTAAAATAAAGAAAAAAGAGCAGGAGGGGGATGGTACTGACAAAACAACTGAAAGGCATGGAGAATTATACAAGAACAGCAATGATAAACTTAAGGGGTGTGGCACTTGTCATTTTCACAGCTCTGTTATACCTAAGCAGGCACCATTAGGGCATTCCCCATCTCTTGACTGTCCTCTCTCAATTCCTCCCTCATGAATAGAGAGAGGAGGAGGAGGGGGAAGGGCAGCACCCTTCCCATCAGCACCACCCATATAGCAATTTTGTCTACTCCCTATGACATGGTTACAAAAGGCACTAATTAAAGCTAAAGAGAAAGGGAAAGATATATCTGATTTTGAAATAGAAGTATATAAATAATGCTGAATGTTGGAGAGGATGTGGGAAAACTGGGGCACTGATACATTGTTGGTGGAATTGTGAATACATCCAGCCATTCTGGAGAGTGATTTGGAACTATGCTCAAAAAGTTATCAAACTGTGCATATCTTTTGATCCAGTAGTAACACTACTTATATCCCAAAGAAATCTTTAAAAAGGGAAAGGGACCTGTATGTGCCAAAATGTTTATAGCAACCTTCTTTGTAATGGCCAGAAATTGGAAACTGAGGAGATCATTATATACTTCAAGAACAAGACTATATGATGATCAACAATGAGATGAATCAGTTCCATTTGTTCAATAATGAATAGAACCAGCTATACCCAGTGAAAGAACTCTGGGAATTGAGTGTGAACTGTTAGGATTATAAGGTAATGTAGTTGGTTCACACCTTTAAAGGACTAATTTATATCTTTAAAGAAGCTAGCTCATTGGTTCTTTAAGGAGTTCCCACAAGCCCATGGAGTACCCACAAGCCCATTCTCTAGGAGGCTATAAGGAGCCAACATTGAGTGGGGAGATCAGTTTGATTTAAGTTAAGGAGAGGATTTCCCGGGAGAACTTCAGGGAAGCTCGAGGAGATTCAGAGAGCCAAGATTCAGTGGATTCGCAAGTCCAGGAGATTCACAAGTCTAAAGGAAAAGCCTGCTCAAGGACTTCCAGGAGATTCACAACTAGGACTGAATTCTGGGAAACCCACAATCCCACACTCTTGGAGGCAGAGTCTTATTCATTCCCACGTCTACCTTCGTGCTGGCTGGAGGCTTTGGATTCAGAGTGAGCTAGGGACTGAAGCTGGTTGGAGATATTCTGACAAGAACTAAAGCCAAGACTGCCTCCAGAAGCTCCCCAAGAAAATCTGCCCCCAAGAGAATGATTACGATTTAGAGAAACAGAACATCACAGCGAACCATTTCATAGCATTTCCAATCCTTCTGTTTTTGTCCACTTGCATTTTTTATTTCCTCCACAGTTAATTGTACATTATTTCAAAGTCTGATTCTTCTTGTGCAGCAAAATAACTGTATGGATATGTATACATATATTGTAATTAACATATAGCTTAACATATTTAACACATATTGATCTACCTGCCATCTGGAGGAGAGGGTGGGGGGAAGAAAGGGAAAAAATGGAACAAAAGGTTTTGCAATTGTCAATGCTGAAAAATTACCTATGCATATATCTTATAAAGAAAAAGCTATTTAAAAAATAGAAGTATACCCTGTGATTGAAGATTTTGACTCTTCAGGTCAAGAAAAAAGAAAATACACTCCATTTAATCTGGAAATTACCAAAGATCTGAAAAAGGCTTGCACTCTTTATGGGTCTACAGCATTTTATGTTAAGATGTTATTAGAGAATGTGACTTTTTTTATTATAGCTTTTTATTGAAAAAAAATTATTGAAAAAACATAAGAGTAATTTTTCAACATTGACCCTTACAAAAACTTCTGTTTTTGTTTCCAGGTGTTTTTTCACTGGGTGCAGCTGGTTCTGATCATCATTGATCAATTGGAACTGATTTGGATCCTCTCATTGTTGAAGATAGCCACCTCCATCAGAATTGATCCTCATATAGTTTTGTTGAAGTATAGCATAGTATATAGTATGTATAGTAGTAGTATACAAACATAGTATGTATAGCAAGCATAGCATAGCATTGTTGAAGTATATAATGATGTCCTGATTCTGCTCATTTCATTTAGCATCAATTCGTGTAAGTCTCTTCAAGCCTCTCTGTATTCATACTGCTGGTTATTTCTTACAGAACAATAATATTCCATAGCATTCATATACCACAGTTTACTCAGCCATTCTCCAATTGATGGGCATCCATTCAATTTCCTGTTTTTAGCCACTACAAAAAGGGCTGCCACAAACATTTTTGCACATACAGGTACCTTTCCCTTCTTTAATATCTCTTTGGAATATAAGCCTAGTAGTAACACTGCTGGATCAAAGGGTATGCACAGCTTGATAACTTTTTGGGCATAGTTCCAAATTGCTCTCCAGAATGGTTGGATCCATTCACAACTCCACCAACAATGCATCAGTGTCCTAGTTTTCCCACATCCCCTCCAACATTCGTCACTATCTTTCCCTGTCATTCTAGCCAAAGTGACAGGTATGTAGTGGTATCTCAGAGTTGTCTTAATTTACATTTCTCTGATAGTGATTTGGAGCACCTTTTCATGTGGCTATAAATAGTTTCAATTTCTTCATCTGAAAATTGTTCATATCCTTTGACCATTTATCAATTGGAGAATGGTTTGATTTGTTATAAATTAGAGTAAATTCTCTATATATTCTGGAAATGAGGCCTTTTATCATAATCTTTAACTTTAAAAATGTTTATTGCTAGTTTATTGCTTCCCTTCTAATCTTGTCTGTATTAATTTTGTTTGTACAAAAGCTTTTTAACTTGATATAATCAAAATTTTCTATTTTGTAATCAATAATTATTTCTAGATCTTCTTTGGACACAAATTCCTTCCTCCTCCACAGGTCTGAGAGGTTAACTATCCTATGTTCTTCTAATTTATTTATAATCTCATTTCTTATGTCTACATCATGAACCCATTTTGATCTTATTTTGGGGTACATTATTTAGTGTGGGTCCATGCCTAGTTTCTGCCATACTAATTTCCAATTTTCCCAGCAGTTTTTGTCAAATAGTGAATTCTTATTCCAAATGGTAGGGTGTTTGGGTTTGTAAAACACTAGACTGCTATAGTTATTGACTATTTTGTCCTGTGAACCTAACCTATTTCACTGATCAACTAGTCTATTTCTTAGCCAATACCAAATGGTTTTGATGACTGCTACTTTATAATATAGTTTTAGATCTGGTTCAGCTAGGCCACCTTCATTTGATTTTTTTTTTTTTTCATTAGTTCCCTTGAAAGTCTCGACCTTTTGTTCTTCCAGATGAATTTTGTTTTTATTTTTTCTAGGTCATTTAACTAGTTTTTTGGGAGTCTGATTGGAATAGAACTAAATAAATAGATTAGTTTAGGTAGTATTCATCTTTATTATGTTTGCTTGGCCTATCCCAGAGCACTTAATATTTTTCCAATTGGTTAGATAAGACTTAATTTGTGTGGAAAGTGTTTTGTAGTTTTGCTCATATATTTCCTGATTTCCTTGGCACATAGATTCCCAAATATTTTATACTATTGGCAGTTATTTTAAATGGAATTTCTCTTTGTATTTCTTGCTGTTGGATTTTATCAGTGATGTATAAAAAATGCTGATGATTTATGTGGATTTATTTTATACCTGAGACTTTGCTAAATTTGTAGATTATTTCTAATAGCTTTTTAGTAGAATTTCTGGGATTCTCATATCATCTGCAAAGAGTGATAATTTGGTTTCCTCATTATCTACTCTAATTCCTTTAATCTCTTTTCCCACTCATTGCCAGAGCTAGCATTTCTAATACAATATTGAATAGTAATGGTGATAGTGGGCAAACTTGTTTCACTCCTGATTTTATTGGGAATTAGTTCCAGTTTATCTCCATTACATATGATGTTTAATGATCATTTTAAATAGATGCTACTGACTATTTTAAGGAAAAGTCCATTTATTCCTATACTCTCCAGTGTTTTTAATAGGAATGGGTGTGGGATTTTATCAAATGCTTTTTTTGCATCTATTGAGATGATCATATGGTTTTTGTTAATTTAGTTATTTGCATAGTCAATTATGTTAATAGTTTTCCTAATATTGAATCAGTCCTTCATTCCTGATGTAAATCCTACTTGATCATAATATATTATTCTGGGGATGATCTTTTTGCTAATATTTTATTTAAGATTTTTGCATCAATGTTCATTAGGGAAATTGGTCTACAATTTTCTTTTTCTATTTTTATCCTACCTGGTTTAGGTATCAGTACCGTGTCTGTGTCATAAAAGGAATTTGGTAGGACTCCTTCAATCCCTATTTTTTCAAATAGTTTACATAGCATTGGAGTTAATTGTTCTTTAAATGTTTGGTAGAATTTACATCGTGTCCTGGGGATTTTTCCTAGGGAGTTGAATAATAGCTTGTTCTATTTCTTTTTTCTAAAATGGGACTATTGAGATTATTTACTTCTTCCTCTGTTAATCTGGGCAAGCTATATTTTTGAAGGTATTCTTCCATTTCATTTAAGTTATCGAATTTATTGGCATAAAGTTGGGCAAAGTAACTCCTAATTATTGCTCTAACTTCCTCTTCATTAGTAGAAAGTTCTCCCTTTTTCATTTTTGAGACTAACAATTTTCTTTTTCTCTTTCCTTTTTTTAATCAGGTTTACTAAGGGTTTATCTATTTTGTTGGTTTTTTTCATAGAACCAACTCCTAGTTTTATTTATTAATTCAATAGTTTTTTTTTACTTTTAATTTTATTAATTTTTCCTTTTATTTTTAGAATTTCAAGGTGAGTGTTTGAGGGTTTTTAATTTGTTCTTTTTCTAGCTTTTTTTAGTTGCAAGCCTAATTCATTGATTTTCTCTTTCTCTATTTTATTCAAGTAAGCCTCTAGAGATATAAAATTTCCCTTATTACCACTTTGGCTGCATCCCACACATTTTGGCATGTTGTCTTATTATTGTCATTCTCTTGGGTGAAATTATTAATTGTGTCTATGATTTGCTGTTTCACCCATTCATTCTTTAGGATGAGATTATTTAGTTTCCAATCATTTTTTGGTCTATTCTCCCCTGGCTTTTTATTGAATGTAATTTTCATTACATTGTGATCTGAAAAGGATGCATTTACTATTTTTGCCTTTCTGCATTTGAATTTGATGTCCTTTATGTCCTAATATATGGTCAATTTTTTTTATAGATTCCATGAACTACCGAGAAGAAAGTGTACTCCTTTCTGTCTCCATTCAGTTTTCTCCAAAGATCTATCATACCTAACTTTTCTAGTGTTCTATTTACCTCTTTAACTTCTTTCTTACTTATTTTATTGTTTGATTTATCTAGTTCTGAGAGTGCAAGATTGAGATCTCCCACTATTATAGTTTTGCTATCTATTTCTTCTTGCAGCTCTCTTAACTTCTTTAGGAATTTAGATGCTATACCACTTGGTGCATATACGTTTAGTATTGATATTGCTTCATTATCTATGCTATCCTTTAGCAAGATATCATGCTCTTCCTTATCTCTTTTAATTAGATCAATTTTTGATTTTGCTTGATCTGAGATCAGGATGGCTACCCTTCCTTTTTTTACTTCCCCTGAAGCATAGTAGATTTTGTGCTACCCTTTTTCCTTTACTCTGCATGTTTCGCCCTGCTTCAAATGTGTTTACTGTAAACAACGTATTGTAGGATTCTGGTTTTTAATATAGTCTGCTATCCTACTCTACTTTATGGGGGAGTTTACTCCATTTACATTCATGGTTAAAACTATTAATTCTGTATTTCCTGCCATCTTATTAGCCCCAAATTATGCTTTTATCTTTTCTTTCCCTTTTACCCCCCTTCCCACTATTAAACTTATATACACCACTTGCCTCATGCAGCCCTCCCTCTTTAGAATCCTAACCTTCCCCTTAAAGTCCCTCCACTTGTCTTAAACCTTTCCCTTACTATTTCTGTATTCCCTTCTATTTAGCCTATCTCTTCCCTTTTTTGCTTTTCCCCTCCCACTTTTCAATGAGGTGGGAGAAGTTTCTATGTAAACCAACTATGTCTGATATTTTCTCTTTGAGCCTATTCTGATGAGAGTAAGATTCATACTATGTTCATTCCCATCCCTTCTTTCCCTCAGATATAATAGATTTCCTTTCCCTCTTTGTGAGATGTAGTTTTCCTCTTTTTACCTCAACTTTTCCCTTTTTCTGGTACAATTTCCTTTCCACTTCTATTTCCTTTTTTATATTACAATATTAAAACCAAATTATAGATGTAATCTTTATGTATACCCATAATAGAAACACAGTTTTCAAGAGTTCTTTTTACTTTTTTATACTTCTCTTAAGTCCTATTGTAATGGGCCTGGAACTGATCCCCCTGTGCGGAAGGGAGCCGCCCTAATGTCAGTCATCTCCAGGATGTGGTTCCGGGTTGACTAATAGAGCAAGTGTCAGTAGATGCGTGGAACTATGAGTTGCCTGGCCATATAAGGAGAAAAACGGCTAGGCATTGCTAAAGGAGCTGGCCCTGCCCACAAAGGGAGGAATCGGGGAGGGTCCAAGAAGATTCTGTATAAAAGTAGGGAACAGCAACGGCATGGGGGGGCCATTTTGGGGAGCAGACAATAAAGAACATCTCTGCCACATGTTGGCTCTCTGTTTGCTTATTCCCTGCTCCTGTCTCCAGAGCGGGGCCGGAGACGTCAGAAGGCTGGTGGAAGCTAAAAGCGTGCGGTAAGAAACTTTCAGTTTTCAGTGAGACTGCAACAAGTGGTGTGGAAAAACCTCCAACATCCTATATTTGGAGATCAAACTTATTGTTTAGTTCTTTTTTTTTGTCAGAAATAAATGGAATTCACCTATTTCATTGAATGTCCATCTTCTCTCCTGGAAGAAAATGTTTAGTTTGGCTGGATAAGTTATTCTTGGCTGCATACCAAGTTCTCTTGCCTTTTTTTGGAATATCAGCTTCCAGGCCCTTCAATCCTTTAATGTGGATGCTGCTAGATCCTGAGTGATCCTTATTGTGGCTCATTGTGGGTTTTTTTTTTTTTTTTCTTCTGGCTGTTCGTGGTATTTTTTCCTTGGTCTAATAGTTCTGAAATTTAGCCACAATATTCCTTGCAGTTTTTATTTTGAGATCTCTTTTAGTAGGTGATCGATGAATTCTTTCAATGTCTATTTTACCTTCTGTTTCTCTAATATCTGGGCAGTTCTCTTTGATGATTTCCTAAAAAATAGCATCTAGGCTCTTTTTTCATTGTGATTTTTAGGGAGTCCAATAATCCTTAGATTATCTCTCCTAGATGTATTTTCCAGGTCTGTTGTTTTCCCAAGTAAGTATTTAACATTTTTTTCTATTTTTTCATTTTTTTTGGTTTTGCGCCACTGATTCTTGGTGTCTCCTCGAATCATTTATTTCCATTTGTTCAAGTCTAATTTTTAATAAATTATTTTCTTCATTTACTTTTTAAATTTCTTTTTGCATTTGTATTTATTTTAAATGAGTTGTTTTGTTCTATGGAATTTTTTTCCATTTCACCAATTTTTTTTTTTTTTTTTTTTTTAAGAATTATTTCCTTTTTCCAATTCACAAATTCTGTTTTCCTGGGAGTTGTTAATCTTTTCCAATTCACAAATTCTGTTTTTCAGGGAGTTGTTTCCTTTTTCCACTTTATCTTTACTGAGTTATATGCCTTATCCTGACCCTCTTGAAAAGGTTTCTTTTCCTTTCCCCATTTTAATTCTAGCTCTCTTTTAAGATTTTTAAAAATTTCTTCTATGAGGGCCTTATGTGTTGGGGACCAGATCATATCCACCTTTGGATCTAGAGACAAACTGTTTTTAGTCTCCTCAGGGTTTGAAGTTTGCTTTCTTTCAGTATAGAAGCAATCTATAGTTAGAGCCCACTTTGCCTTTTTGCTTATTTAAAAAAAAAAAAAAAAGCTACTGTCTGCTTATGGGGAACAATGGTGTATTTCCAAGCTGCCTCTACAGACAACAGGAAGTGGCAGTGGAAAGGCAGCAACTGAGGCTATGCTGGGAGCAGCAACTGGGGCTGATCTGGAAACAGTGACTGTGGCTACACATGGATCAAACTGAGTCACTCTGGGTCTTGGGTGGATGTGGCCAGGTCCTGAAGACTCTAGTGTTTTGGGGGTATAGTCTTTACCCTTTGTGTTTATAGTTTCTCTGCTGATGCATTGGCTTGCTGCCAGGGCAGAGTATCTGACACTGGTAAAGTTCTCTTCTCAGATTTTCCACAAGCAAATACTACACCCTGTTCCCATCTGGTTTGCATGCTTTTACTGCCTGCCTGAGTCTGCACATGGCTTACCCCCATTCCATCCCCACACTCAAGCAAAACAGACCTTTTCTGGCGAATTTCAAGATTATCTTTTGTTGGTAATGTATTGTACTCCCAATATTTGTGGGTTCTAACAGTCAAGCACTAATTCTGAGACTGAATTTCATTAAAATAGCTTGAAGGTAAAGGAGAATTTAGGAAGATGTGTGTGTCCTCTCTACCATTTTGGCTCCACCCCCTCCCAATACTATTGAAGACACTCTTATTCTCAGAATCCCCTAGTCTCACAATTTGAGTATCATCCTCCTTGTCTCATTATTATCTCACTATCCATATTCAACTTGTCAATTTTATTTTTGCAGTATCTTTGGAATGTCTCCTTTCCCTCCTCTGACATTACCACTTCTTCACCTTTATCACCTCCCACTTAGGCTATTGCAACAGCCTGCTTCAATCCCCTCCGCACTCCAAAACCAGCCTCCACTCAATTATCAAAGTAATTTTCTTAAAGGTCACTCTCCTGCTCAATAAACTCTATTGCCTTCCTATTGTCTTCATAGGCCCTAAACAAAAATATAAAACACAAAATCTTTTTTTGGGCATTCAAAGTCTTTCACACCTGCCTACCTTTTTATACATTACTCCCCATCAAATACTGTGGCTTTCCTTGTTTTTCCACAAACAAGATACTCCATCTTTAGGCTTTAGGCATTGCCTTTGATTGTTCTCTAAGCCTTGGATGCTCTCCCTCTTCTTTTATGACTCTAGGCTTCCTTCAAGTCCCAATTGAAAGCCCATCTTCTAGAGAAAGAATTTCCCAATCTCTCATAATTTTAGTGTTTTCTCTCTGTCACTTATTTCCTATTTATCATCTATCTATTTATTGTTCTTTTTATGTATTTGTTTGGATTCCTTTAATTGGATCATGAGCAATGATATTAGAGACTGGCTTTTCTTTCCTTTTTCTTTCTTTCTTTCTTTCTTTCTTTCTTTCTTTCTTTCTTTCTTTCTTTCTTTCTTTCTTTCTTTCTTTCTTTCTTTCTTTCTTTCTTTCTTTCTTTCTTTCTTTTCTTTTCTTTTTCTTTCTTTCTTTCTTTCTTTCTTTCTTTCTTTCTTTCTTTCTTTCTTTCTTTCTTTCTTTCTTTTTTTTTTTTTTTTTTTTTTTTTTTTTTTTTTTTTTTTTTTTGTTATCTCCAGTGCTTAGCACAGTGTCTGGCACACAAAAATAGTTAATAAATGCTTTATTGACCGAAGTAACTAACTGATTAGCCATTATAAGTGGGCAATAATAAAATTGTCATCTTAGACCATAGTTCAAACTGGGAAGGATGAAGCAGATAATATATTCTCCTCTGGTTAGCAAACTCTCTTCTTTCCTCCTCTGAATTCCTGTGATTTGAAGTCAAAAGATGTCAAAGTGAAAATCCACTGCCACCCCCTCTATTAAAACTTGCCATTCTCCCTACTCACATCCACCTCTACTCTATCTCTTCAGTATTTCTGTCCTTCTCTGTCCTCCCCTTCCTTTGTGCCCTCTGGACCTCCATTAATAATTGCTTATTACTTAATAAATTGTTTTCCATGTAATAGCTCTTCCACTTACATATTTCTGTCTTTTTTCAGTCATCGAAACCTGACATCATCCAAAAGGCATTCTTGGCTATATTTTTCAATATTAACTGGATGTTTCTTTTTTTATAATACCTCTTATGGCTTAAAGGAATAGTAGGCATTACTGTTGTTCCTCACAGTCACTTTTAGGTCCTCCTCTTGCCATCTTCAGTCAGAAAGTTCCCTTGAAACCATGGAATCTTCAAAGGTTCAGATCACTCTCATGCATCACCTTGTCCAGATCGTGGTGGCAAATATCTACTAGCACAACCCTCCCCTCCTCCCAATTCATTATCATTTCTTTTTGAAGACATTTAGTAACTGGATCATAGTCTTCTTCTTCACTCTAACATCAAATCTTATACTTGGGGATTTTAAGATACATACTAATGTTCTTCCAATTTATCAATCTCCTTAATTATTGTGGCTTTCATTTTCACTTTATTTCAGCTGTACATATATATTCTCTTGAATTCACCCTCACAAATGGATGCTCTACATCTATTAACCAGAATTCTACAATTCCCCTAACTTATCACAATTTCTTATATACTTCTTTCTCTGTACCCTTCATTTCTCCTAAAGCTATACTTCCTAATCAGTCAGTCAATCTACCTCCTCCCTTTTTTCCCCTAATTCCATGCTCTGGTCTCATGTTTCTCCATTTACAGTTTTGACATTATACCTAATCAGTTCAATTTTATAATAATTGGTCATCAATTCTCTTACCTCCCTTTTCCTATTGCTGTTCTTTCTTTTCCAGATCTGGATGACTCCTATTATCCCGTTCCTCCTTCTATTTGTATGCTGCTAATGCAGCTAACTAGGCTAATTGAGTTCATTATATAGCCATTTTTATAACATTTCATCTAGATCTTTGTTGCTATATCCTAAACAATTTATTCTCCCCTGATTTACTCCTTATCCCACTTCCAAAAGAGCACCTGTCATGAGCTCCTTCTTAGTTTTATGTTCTCAAAATTGTTCAACATTATTTCTGAATCTCTTTCCTAGTATCTGAGGAAGAGGAGACTCATCTCATTGTCAAGACCAACTCCACTGCTTCTGCTCTTGGTCTCCTCCTGTCCCATTTTCTGTAGAAACTTGCCTTTTAATCATCCTCTCTCTAATTTTCATTTATATACTCTTAATCTACTGGCTCTTCTGCTGCTGCTGCTGCCTACAGCTATTCCTAGATCTTAAAATATACCCCATCTTTAAAAAATCTACTACTTCATCCTCATTCCTTTAAGTATTCTATGTATCTCTTCCCTTTCACTGTCAAAATTCTAGAAAACTTTCTAGAAAACATTGCTTCTCACAGTAGTTCTCAGCCCCTTTTAATAGCTTTCTACCCCATTACTTGGCAGAAGCTGCTTTCTGGAAGATTACCAACAATTTCTAAATTTTTAAGTGTATTTTTTTCATTTTTCATGTTTTTTTTTTTTAAATACTATTCTGCAGTGCTGATTTTCTTTTAGATACTTTCTCCTTCATTGAATTACTTTCCATAGTTTGTCATCTAACTATGGGTTCTATGCTTGTATCTTTTCTTGAGTCCTTTCTTTTTCTCTCTTTACTCTCTATTGATGATCTCATAAGTTTTCTTTGTTTACATTATCATCTCTATGCACTTGATTTCCCCATCTACATATTTGGCATCTAAATCTATCAAATTCTCTCTTTCTACCTAAACCCACCCTCTTTCCCAACTTCAGTAATCTCTGTCCCTTCTTCCTTTTGCCTAGATTTGCAAAGATGAAATTAGTCTCAAGTTCTTACTTACCTCATCCTCATATGTAATCCTTTATTAGATTTTGCTGAGTCTGCCTCCATATCTATCCATTCCCACAAGTCACTACACTACTTTAGGCCCTCATCACTTCTTGCCTCCTAATTCATCTCTTTGTCTTAGGTCTCTTTTCTTTCAATGCATCTTTTGCATAACTTAGTATTCCCAAAGTTCACATCTATGTCACTTTTGTGCTCAAAATGTTGCTTATAAGGTAAAATACAAATGGAGCTTTGGCAGTTAAAGACCTTCACAATTTGGTTCCAACCTATCTTTCCAGGCTGATTTCACATTATTTCCTCTCCCTCACTTGAAATTTTCTCCCTACTCACCTGGTCTTTTGGAATCTTTAGTCCCTACCTCCTTCACAGATCCTCTAAGTTGTTACTCCAGAAATTAATTTGCATTTATTTTGAATATATTTTGAATCTGTGTATATGTTGTTTCTCCCAAAAGAATGTAAGATCCATCAGGACATATAGTGTTTTCATTTTTATCTTTGTATTGTCAATATCTATCACATGATATGTACTTGTTTAATTGAATTGAGTCTCAGCCCAGACTTCCCTTATTGAAATTCACCTCATCTCTTGAGGCCCAATTGAAAGAGTAACTACTGGGAAGTCTTTTCTGAGCATCTAATAAAAGGTATTTGCTTCTTTTTAATATATATTTGTGTGTGTGTGTGTGTGTATATATATATATATATATACATATATATATATATATATATAAGATATATACAAAATATTTGTTTTATATACACACATATAAATGCAGATATACATATATGAAACACATGTAACATGTATGTAATATATACACACTATGCATTTTTACTGGTATTAAACACTAGTATTTTTATTATGGTACTATTTCTTTGTACTATGGTTTCTTATATGTATATATTATTTTACTGCTGATTCACAGAATGTCAGCACTAGAAGAACTCATTTAGTTTAGAATTGCCCATAAAATACTTTCAATAATCAGTCTTTTATTCTCTGCTTAAAAATCTAGTGTGGGGGGCAGCTAGGTGGCACAGTGGATAGACTACCAGCCTTGAAGTCAGGAGCACCTGAATTCAAATCTGACCTCAGACACTTAATACTTCCTAGCTATGAGACCCTGGACAAGTCATTTAACCCCAATTGCCTCGGGGGAAAAAACTCTAGTGTGCTCTGGATTCTGGGTCACCTTGTAATATCTTCAGTTGTTTGAAACATTCTCCTTATGTTGAATTGAAATCTTCCTATTTTTAATTTCCACTAATTGATCCTCTGGGGAAAAAACTTAATAAATCTAATTATTCTTCTATAAGATGATCTTTGAAATATTTGAATCCATTTATCACATTCTTTCCATGACTTATTCAAACTACATATTCCAGTTCCTTCAAAGGATCTTCATATAACATTTTCTTAAGTTAGTTAATCATCCTGAATATTTTGTTTCACTGTAATAGTTATCTATCTACATCTTCCTCACCCTTTGTCTTTATTGACATTGAATTATTAGTTCAATGTCAAAGGGATTTGAATACAAGAAGAGTTAACATTTATTATTAAATTTCTTTTTAAAAAAATTTGCTTATCATTCTAGCCTATCCAATTTTTTGTTTCCTACTGTATTTTATTTGAAAATTTTGCTTATATCTCATGATTTAATATCATTTTTATCTTCTATTTTGTTCCCATTCCCATCCATCCATTTTAAGAAAGAAAAAAAAAAAGGGAAGAAGAATATAACTCAGAAAAACTAGCCAGCATATCAACTAAGTTTCTTGTTTAGGACTTTTTTGTATACTAATTCCTTTCATGTGCAAACTTGAAAAACATGTAATCTTTCAAGTCATTGGTGAAAATTTTGAAAAGAGCAGGATATATAGCTAAGCTCTTTAAACATGTTCTTAGTTACTTTTTTCTATGAAACAGTTTTAAAACAAATTTTATAAATGAAAAAAAGTGAGGTCTGAGGCATTAAATGATGAATTCAAGAAGACAAGTCAAGTAAGAGCCAGGATAGAAGCCAAATCTCCTAATTCTCTGTTTATTTGTATTTCTGATAAACCATGCAATAATATTGAATTCTGAGTATGGGCTGAAATTACCTGGTGTCAAAATTGTGCAAGTAATATGAATGTGAAATAAATGTAAAATATTCATTCAGTTCTCTTCTTGACTATCAAGCTAGAAGAAAACAAAACAAGTAAAATATGATCTCACTTAAAAGATTTTTCTTTTTAAAATTTACTTGTAATTTCATTGGCATGTGAAATTCCCAGCAAGGAAACTCCTTCTACTAAAGAAGATCTGTGTTTACTCTGCAACTTAACTGTGGTAGAGAGTTACCTGACATACTTGCTAAGTGATTAAGATTAAGTGAGTTGCTCAGGCTTACACAGTTTTCATGTATCAGAGGCTTGATTTAAACCTCACTTGTTCTAACTTCAAGGTCCACTCTTTATTCATTATGCCATACTGCTTCTTTAAGCATACAAGCTGGAAACTTTTATATTGACTTGGTAGATAATCAACAGAACCTATAGATATAGTTTCAATTAGAAGCAAAGTCACAATTACTTGATGTAATTGTTTAATTATTAATTTAAAATTATTTAATTATTAATTTTTATTAATGTAAACTTTAATTTAAATCAAATTGTTTGATCAGTAAAAATTACTCTGAATTGACATTTATAAAGAGATAGCTTGATTCTATATTTTTTATACTGCTTCAAGGTTTGGAAAGCACTTTACATATATTAATTATTTGATCCTCACAAAAACTCCATGAAGTAGATGCTATTATTAGCATTATTATGGATGGGGAAACACAGGATCACATAGATAGTAAGTGTCTGGGGCAGAATTTGAATTCAGGACTTCCTGACTCCAAGTTCTGGGCTCTATATATTGAGATACCTAGTTATGCTTGGTGCATTTTTTCTTGGTACAATTATTTCTTACTTGATCTATGACAGTGTTCTTCTTGATAATCTTTTAATCTTTGTACTCTATCTTCTATTCTCAATCCTCTTCTCCCTTTACAGTCATTTTCAACAAATTCATTCAGTCAGACAAGTATTTATTAAATGTTTATCATGTGTCGAGCCTCCTGCTAAAAGCTATGGTTACAATGAAAGAAAAAACGTGGTTTCTTCCTTAAGGAATCCACATTATATCTAGTGAGCTAATATGTAAATAACTAATTGCATAATATAGATACTTTCCTAATCAAAATAGTAATTCTATTTTCAACCAAATAATATCCAAACTGCTTAGCCTGTTTTTCAAGACTATCCATATTTTGACAGCAACTTATCTTTTCCACTTTATCTCACATTGCTCTATGTGAAATATTTCAGAATATCTGATGACAAGATGAATGAATGAATGGAGATTTGCCGTGTTATTAATTGACATTTCTATAGTGCTTTAAACTTTGCAAAATATTTTGGTTTTCACAATAGCCCCATAAAGACATATTTATCTCTAGTTTTATTGATAAAGAAATATTATCTCACAGAGGTTAAGTAATAATTATATACACAAGGTTACCCTAATGCCAGAGTGGAGTTCAACTTTAAATCCAGCACACCATCCACTGCACCATGCTGCCTTTCAATAATAATAGTAATGCACAAGAGCTGGTCATATTTTTCTTATAACAACTCTTTTTGTACAAGTAGTATATTATTTTCTCTATTTTGTACTCTTCTGGGACAATTGTTTATTCTTATAAAAATTTTTTTTACCTGAAATTCAATTATTTTAGTCTATGGTTTGACTTGTCATTGTTAACTTGAATCAAAGTATCTATCAGTTAACTATTAATCGATGGAAGTAGGTTTGTTTGAATTCTATTTTTAAAATATCTGATAGCCATCATTTATGAAGCCAAATTTCCCTTATATATATGGATATATGTGTTTATCTCTATAAAAATTTTCATTCTGAAAATATAGGTGGCAAAAATGTGATCAATAAACATAAATCAATTATTTACCCTGAATAGAATTGTTCCATGCAATACCACGGAATTTATTTATAATGTTCTTCAGTGTCAAGGAAAATTCAGTATCTAGCAGCTTTGTGTTTGAGTTTCAAGGGACAGCTAGATGGTGCAGTGGATAGAGCACCAGCCTTGAATTCAGGAGGACCAGCATCATTCAAATCTTGTCTCAGACACTTAACACTTCCTAGCTGTGTGACCCTGGGCAAGTCACTTAACCCCAGCCTCAGGGGGAAAAAAAAAAGTTTCAAACTAACATGAAAAAAATTGAGTGCAATATGACCATATTTAAGTTTCAGAAAGATTGAAAAATTCCTAATTGACTAAACAGCTTACTGAAATAACCTGTACATTCTTTTTTTGTTAAACAATAGTCTGCTTCATCAGAATAAAACAATGATTTCTTAATAGCAGAACCAAACTCCAGGGATAATTGTTAAAAGAGTAGATCTGAGCTAGTGGAACTTTCCAGTTGATACACCAAATGTGTGTTATCTAATTAGTGTATAATCCCAATATAATTCAGATAATAAAGATTTGTTCACATTTGATTTTGAGGCCACTTCAATATTTTCTGAACAAGAACAATAGACATGAATTTAGGAGTGAATTTAGAGTCAGAAGACCTGCAGTTAACTCTACCCAGACAATTAATTGCCTCTATGATCTTGAGTCTGTTTAGAACTAGATTACCTTCAATCAAACTGTGTGATTTTCAGGATCTTGTTCTGATCCTGAAGAGAGTGAACTCTGTATGATCTGAGTGAGCCCTGTAAAATTATGTAAAATAAAAAAAATAAAAAAAACCCAACATGTCTCCTTTGATCTACAAACCCAAATGGTCTCTCAGAGCATCCTCTCAGAGCAAGATAAGCTTTCTTGGGGGAAGTCACAACCCCAGGCAAGATTTCACATTTACTTGAGACTTCCCTTAGACTTATACATAAAAGGACTTTTTGCAGATCACTTCTCTCTTGAGAATGATTTGTCTACCAAGAGAATCCCTCTTGGTGTTTCTTTAACAATAAAGCTTCATTACCATAGCCTCTGGATTTAAAGTGAATTCCTTTGCTCAGAACTCATGCTTTGGAGAGATGGAACCCCACCCATTCCTGCCTAAACTCTTCATCTTACATTTATATGTAATTTTTCACTAAGGATTTGGAGGCCCTCAGTGAATATCCTGAGAGGGGACTTGTTATTACACTTTAATTAACTTTAGCCTCTGACCTCAGAACTAAATACTTTAAAGGAAGCTGCCTAGATACAAAAATATTGATGTTCTATACCACAGCAAATGTCTGTTGATTTTCCCCAAAATTTAATATCAAAGAAGTAATCAAGTGTAAATAAGTGTTCAGTAGTATAAAGTTGATTAGAGAAAAGGACTTAGATGCTAAAAGAAAAAGATCCATCTATGCGCTTCTCACCTTAGATTTTTCATATTATAGTTATTCATCCCTTTCATCTTGAAAAAGTCACAGCTTCAAAGACACAGCTTTCAGAGAATATTAATGTACCATAAGAAATAACATAGAAGGAATTCAGAAAAAGAAGGAAAAGTTTGCATGAAATAAATAGAACCAAGAGAATGATATATAATATACAGAAATTTAAACGAAAAGGTCATTAAAAGAAAATTTAATTACAAGTAATGAAAAAAACCATTGAAGATTTTGAGCACAGATAATGAAATGTATTTTTTTTTTCTCATAGGTGAGGGACTACTACTACAGAAGAAATCATAATTACTATGGTATATATTTTCACCATGGTTTTTTTCATCCTGAGAGAGGGAGTTATTTGGAGTTGAAAAATGACTAACATAAAGAGAAAAGGCATCAATAAAGCATATTTTAAAATAAAAGAGTTTAAGTGGAAAGTGACAAGAAGTTAAGGTGATAGTCATATGGGTGAAATGGAAGGGAAATATGCTAGAAATACTGTACAGTCTGAGGTGTCAACAAGAGATTTCTGATGATCTTTTAGACAATCAATATGATGCTGGAGAAACTGAGGCAAGATATAGATTAGTGAGTATTTAAAATTTTATTTGAAAGGGTGAGATTTACTGGGACCAAATGGATCCATGATTTGGTCCCAGGGCTGAATGAGACTATCATCTCCAAGAATCCAACAAACAATGTGAGTTCTCAATGACATATACACATGTGGCTCAGGCACAGGGGGTAGATCGAGGCAGGGGTGGAGTCAGGGGTACTGAGAGCAGGAATGGGATTCGGACAGACTGGGGTAAGTCACCGGAGATGGGGATGACATTATGGGGGGAGACATCCCAGAGATGGGGAAAGGCATCTTGATAAGATAGTATCTGATATTCTGATAGCGTGGGAGAGAAGAGGCATTCTAATATTCTAAAATATAAGATCTTTTATCCTTATCAAATATTCTGATGATTAAGAGGGAGGGATGGTTTTTCAGGACTGAAAAGAACAATTAGAAACTGAGGCAGGGCAATTTAGTGAAACTGAGTCAGGATAATTAGGGAAACTGAGTTAGGATAATAAAAGAGAACTGTAGCACAACATCAAGACTGGAGATCAGGAGTGAGATTATAAATAAATATACAGATTTGAGAGTAATTTGTTTAGATATGATAATTGATCTCTTTATTGCATATAAAGTTTAAATACCCAGAATGGTTACCCATTTTTCAGAAATAAGATGTGAACCCAGATTTCCTAACTCAAAAAACAGCACTCTTTCCCTCTATTCTATTCATAAAGAAAAGAAAAGGCACTTCATCAAATTATGTAGTTTTCTGAAAACAAACAAACAAACAAAAATCCACAAAAGAAGTTGTTCAACAAAGCCATTCCCTTATCAGTGCTTGGTGCACCCCACTCCTAGGAAATTGTCTCAGAGTCCCATATTTTGCAGTGACTTTTGTCCTTCCTCATAGCAGGAACCAGTTGATTTGCCCCCAAATTTGATATCAAAGAAGTAATCAATTGTAAATAAGTGATCAATAGTATAAAGTTGATTAGAGAAAAGACTTGGATGCTAAAAGAAAAAGGAAATCCATCTATGGGCTTCTCACCTTAGATTTTTCATATTATAGTTATTCATCCCTTTCATCTTGAAAAAGTATTTAAAATAATCCAGTCCTAGTCATCTAAACAAATGATGTTGAGTGGGGGAAGAGGTAAATGTACAAGAAGCTAATACTATACTATAGGAACAAAAACTAAGGGTTCAATGTCAAAAAAGGTTGAGAAATATTTGTTTGGCTCCTATACAATCAGCAATGAGATAGAGGGATAATAACCAAACAATGTATAAGGTAACAACAAAACAAATAAATAATATATAGGGAAGGAGAGTCACTTAAAAGGCCCAGGGGAAAAAGAAAAAAAATTATATAACAATCCCAGAAATGGTGGAAGAACAGGAAACTCCAGAATGGCTCACCAAAAAATAAAGTAAAATCATCAAAAGAAAGCAGTAAATTATTAAGACCTCTTAAAGTAAAAATCTGTGACCATCTCTTTCCAATTTATAACATATAATAGAATATTTGCTATGTATTTGAGCATCTAAAAATAAATAATGAGAGATTTTAAATTCAAGGCATGAAATTTGAAGAAAATTTGACAGAACTTGGAAAATGTTAGCGCCTTTCAAGTCAAACTGAATTTGATGATAGGACAAAGATGATTAAATGATCGTAAGTGTCTAATAAAAGGAGAATGAATTAAAGAGTCTAAATTTTAGGAATTAACATAAGAAATTTTTCTAGAAGTATATAGAAGTATTTGAAGGACAAAATGAAACCACAAATTTTACTCGCCAAAATTTTTTGTTAAGTCAAAACTTCTATAAAACAAGAAATATTACAATGAAATCACAGGTACAAATCAAATGAAATGTCAGCACAATATCCATTATTCAAAAATGAGAATTCACGAATTCTTAGGAGAGAAAAAATTTTATTTTGTTTGAAATTAACTCTCCTCAGAAAAGGGAGCAAATAATTGTTTCTCTCAACTGCAACATGTAACAACACTAAAACAAGCACAGAGGAGAAATCATCTCTGTTCTGGTAAAGTAAGAACCCTAAAGCAGGTAAAAATTCCATGAACTAATGCTTAACTTTTGTTCATTCTGCATTGCCTTTCTTAGCTACTATAAGTCAACCCAAGGGCTTGCAACAAAACATGTAGTTGAAGCAACAATGTGGCATTAGTGTTTTGCTCTCTGTAAAAGAGTGGAGAAACAGAGGAAAAAGAATAGAATATAAATCTGGATTTGTAATAATATTCAATCCCAAAACATAACTTGCTCCAACTTGAAGATCAAAATTCCAAATAAGAAAATTTTCCCAGGCTTCAAGACTTCCCAGAATACTAAGGTGTTAGCACTCTACTACTAGGCTAGATAAGAGAAGAACAGAAGGAATCAAGAAGGACACTGTGTTTGTGTGTGTGTGTGTGTGTGTGTGTGTGTGTGTGTGTGTGTGTGTTTTCATATTTAAAGAGCTCAAATCTAGTACCTAGTAAAATGAAATACTATTCTCTCAAAAGTCACTTGGGGAAGAGACTTAGGCTGGTGAAATATGGATTGATCAGTAGAGGAGGAGTGTGAAACCAGGATGGGGTTTGAGATCCAACCCCCAGGGAAAGAACTATCAGAAGTAAGAGTCAGAAAGAGAGCAATAGGTAAAATATAAAAATTGTGAAATATCACTGAAAGAAGAAAGCTTAAAGAATTTGAATATACATAAGCCAATAGGGAAAATACTATCAGTAAAAGGAAATATGGCCTCCCAATCTAGCAAATGAGTCTAAGCATCTAAGAATACTATAGAACAAAGGAAAATGATTCACACCTGCTGAGGACCTTGTGGATTTTGAGGGCATTAGACTAGGTGGTTTCTGAGGTTCCTTCCAAGTGTAGATTTGTGATTTTCTCCATGATCTACATCTTATGCATGAAAGAAATTCCCACTACATAAGTCATACCTAATAGTTATCAACCTTTGTTAAAAAAAATCTCCAAACGAGAAACATCTCTTTTTAAAGGCACCCCAATCCACTTTTAGACAACTTTGTAAATATATTTTACCTTATATTAACCTCTATTTGTACATTAGACACTTGAAGTTTTTTTAAAATTTTTTTTATTAATTTTATAATTATAACATTTTTTGACAGTACATGTGCATAGGTAATTTTTTACATTATCCCTTCTGTTCTGAATTTTCCGCTCCTTCCTTCCACCCCCTCCCCTAGATGGCAGGCTTTCCCATACATATTAAATATGTTATAGTATATCCTAGATATAATATACATGTGCAGAACCGAATTTTGTTGCTGTTGTTGTTGTTGCAAAGGAAGAATTGGATTCTGAAGGTAAAAATAACCTGGGGAGAAAAAAATTGCAGTTTACACTCATTTCCCAGCGTTCCTTCTAGATCTAGATCTAGAGATCATTATTGATTACAAAATAGAAAATTTTGATTACATCAAATTAAAAGGCTTTTGTACAAACCAAACTAATGCAAACAAGATTAGAAGGAAAGTAACAAATTGGGAAAATTTTTACAATTAAAGGTTCTGATAAAGGCCTCATCTCCAAAATATACAGAGAACTGACTTTAATTTATAAGAAATCAAGCCATTCTCCAATTGATAAATGGTCAAAGGATATGAACAGACAATTTTCAGATGATGAAACTGAAACTATTTCCACTCATATGAAAGAGTGTTCCAAATCACTATTGATCAGAGAAATGCACATTAAGACAACTCTGAGATACCACTACACACCTGTCAGATTGGCTAAGATGACAGGAATAAATAATGATGAATGTTGGAGGGGCTGTGGGAAAACTAGGACACTGATGCATTGTTGGTGGAGTTATGAAAGAATCCAACCATTCTGGAGAGCAATCTGGAATTATGCCCCAAAAAGTAATCAAACTGTGCATACCCTTTGATCCAGCAGTGTTTCTACTGGGCTTATATTCCCAAGGAAATACTAAAGAAGGGAAAGGAACCTGTATGTGCCAATTTTTTTTTTTTTTAATGACAATACTCTTTTTTTGGTTTTCCTCCTGCTTGGATGACTGTTCTTTCTCAGTATTCTTGACAGGATTATCATCATATGCATATTAATCTTGCCCTTACTTATTGAGTGAATACTCTAAGATTCTCTCCTGGGTCCTCTTTTTTTTTTCCTCTATATACTCTCATTTAGAGACCTTATCACTTTCTTTTTTTATTATTATTAATTTTATAATTATAATTTTTTTTGACAGAACATATGCATGGGTAATTTTTTACATTATCCCTTGCACTCCCTTCTGTTCCAAATTTTCCCCACCTTCCCTCCCCCGTTTCCCCTAGATGGCAGGCATTCCCATATATAAATATGTTATAGTATATCCTAAATACAATATACGTGTGCAGAACCGTTTTTTGTTTTTTTTGTTTTTTTTTTTTTTGGTTGTTGTTGTTGCAAAAGGAAGAATTGGATTTAGAAGGTAAAAATAACCTGGGAAGAAAAACAAAAATGGAAACAGTTTACACTAATTTCCCATTGTTCCTTCTCTGAATATAGCTGATTCTGTCCATCATTGATCAATTGAATCTGAGTTAGATCTTCTCATTGTTAAAGATATCCACTTCCATTAGAATACATCCTCATACAGTATTGTTGTTGAAGTGTATAATGATCTCCTGGTTCTGTTCATTTCACTCAGCATCAGTTCATGCAAATCTCTCCAAGCCTCTCTGTATTCATCCTGCTGGTCCTTTCTTACAGAAAAATAATATTCCATAACATTCATTTACCATAATTTACCCAACCATTCTCCAATTGATGGGCATCCATTCATTTTCCAGTTTCTAGCCACTACAAAAAGGGCTGCCACAAACATTATGGCACATACAGGTCCCTTTCCCTTTTTTAGTATTTTTTGGGATATAAGCCCAGTAGTAGCACTGCTGGATCAAAGGATATGCACAATTTGATAACTTTTGGGGCATAATTCCAGATTGCACTCCAGAATGGTTGGATTCTTTAACAACTCCACCAACAATGCATCAGTGTCCCAGTTTTCCCACAGCCCCTCCAACATTCATCATTATTTGTTCCTGTCATCTTAGCCAATCTGACAGGTGTGTAGTGATATCTCAGAGTTGTCTTAATTTGCATTTCTCTGATCAATAGTGATTTGGAACACTCTTTCATATGAGTGGAAATAGTTTCAGTTTCATCATCTGAAAATTGTCTGTTCATATCCTTTGACCATTTGTCAATTGGAGAATGGCTTGATTTCTTATAAATTAAAGTCAGTTCTCTGTATATTTTGGACATGAGGCCTTTATCAGAACCTTTAACTGTAAAAATGTTTTCCCAATTTGTTACTTCCCTTCTAATCTTGTTTGCATTAGTTTTGTTTGTGCAAAACCTTTTTAATTTGATGTAATAAAAATTTTCTATTATGTGATCAATAATGATCTCTAGTTCTTCTTTGGTCACAAATTCCTTCCTCCTCCACAAGTCTGACAGGTAAACTATCCTATGTTCCTCTAATTTATTTATGATCTCGTTCTTTATGCCTAAATCATGGATCCCTTTTGATCTTATCTTAGTATGTGGTGTTAAGTGTGGGTCCATGCCTAGTTTCTGCCATACTAATTTCCAGCTTTCCCAACAGTTTTTGTCAAATAATGAATTGTTATCCCCAAAATTGGGATCTTTGGGTTTGTCAAACACTAGATTGCTATAGTTGTTCACTATCTTATCCTGTGAACCTAACCTATTCCACTGATCAACTAGTCTATTTCTTAGCCAATACCAAATGGTTTTGGTGACTGCTGCTTTATAATATAGTTCTAAATTAGGTACAGTTAGGCCACCTTCATTTGATTTTTTTTCCCCATTAATTCCTTTGAAATTCTAGACTTTTTTTTTCTTCCATATGAATTTTGTTGTTTTTTTTTCTAGGTCATTAAAATAGTTTCTTGAAAGTCTGATTGGTATAGCATAAATAGATTAATTTAGGGAGTATTAGGGAGTATTGTCATCTTGATTATATTCGCTGGGCCTATCCAAGAGCACTTAATGTCTTTCCAATTATTTAAATCTAACTTTATTTTTGTGGCAACGTTTTGTAATTTTGCTATTTTTGTTATTTTTTCTAGGTCATGACCCTATCATTTTCCATGGATTCAAATGTCATTTCTAAGTAGGTAATTTCCTTTTTATTTATTTTAATTTTTTTTAAATTTTGAATTAGCCCTACTTTTTTATTTTATTAATTTTATAATTATATATATTTTTTGACAGTATATATGCATGAGTAATTTTTTTTATAACATTATCCCTTGTATTCATTTTTCCAGATTTTCCCCTCCTTCCCTCTACTCCCTCCCCTAGATGACAGGCAATCTCATACATTTTACATATGTTACAGTATAACCTAGATATAATATATGTGTGTAAATCCAATTTTCTTATTGCACGTTAAGTACTGGATTCTGAAACTATAACCTGGGTAGAAAGACAGTAGTGCTAATATTTTACATTCAATTCCCAGTGTTCCTTCTCTGGGTGTAGTTGTTTCTGTTCATCATTGATCAAGTGGAAATGAGTTGGATCTTCTTTATGTTGAAGATATCCACTTGCATTAGAATACATCTTCATACAGTACTGTTGTTGAAGTGTATAGTGATCTTCTGGTTCTGCTCATTTCACTCAGCATCAGTTCATGCAAGTCTCTCCAAGCCTTTCTGAATTCATTCTGCTAGTCATTTTTTACAGAGCAATAATATTCCATAGCCTTCATATACCATAATTTACCCAACCATTCTCCAATTGATGGACATCCATTCATCTTCCAGTTTCTAGCCACTACGAAAAGAGCTGCCACAAACATTTTGGCACATACAGGTCCCTTTCCCCTCCTCAGTATTTCTTTGGGATATAAGCCCAGTAGTAACACTGCTGGATCAAAGAGTATGCACAGTTTGGTAACTTTTTGGGCATAATTCCAGATTGCTCTCCAAAATGGCCGGATTCTTTCACAACTCCACCAACAATGTATTAGTGTCCCAGTTTTCCCACATCCCCTCCAACATTCATCATTATTTGTTTCTGTCATCTTAGCCAATCTGACAGGTGTGTAGTGATATCTCAGAGTTGTCTTAATTTGCATTTCTTTGATCATTAGTGATTTGGAACACTCTTTCATATGAGTGGATATAATTTCAATTTCATCATCTGAGAATTGTTTGTTCATATCCTTTGACCATTTATCAATTGGAGAATGGTTTAATTTCTTATAAATTAGGATCAATTCTCTATATATTTTGGAAATGAGACCTTTATCAGAACCTTTAACTATAAAAATATTTTCCCAATTTGTTACTTCCCTTCTAATCTTGTTTGAATTAGTATTATTTGTATAGAAACTTTTTAGTTTGATGTAATCAACTTCTGTTTTGTGATCAGTAATGATCTCTAGTTCTCCTCTGGTCATAAATTCCTTCCTCCTCCACATGTCTGAGAGGTAGGCTATCCTCTGTTCCTCTAATCTATTTATGATCTCATTCTTTATGCCTAAATCCTGGACCCATTTTGATCTTATCTTGGTATATGGTATTAAGCGTGGGTCCATATCTAATTTCTGGCATACTAATTTCCAGTTTTCCCAACAGTTTTTTTCAAATAATGAATTTTTATCCCTAATGTTGGTATCTTTGGGTTTATCAAACACTAGATTGCTATAGTTGTACCCTTTTTTGTCCTTTGTACCTAATCTGTTCCACTGATTGACTGGTCTATTTCTTAGCCAATACCAAATGGTTTTGGTGACTGCTGCTATATAATATAGTTTTAGATCAGGTATACCTAGACCACCTTCATCTGACTTTTTTTTCATTAATTCCCTTGAAATTCTCGACCTTTTATTTTTCCATATGAACTTTGTTGTTATTTTTTTTCTAGGTCACTAAAATAGTTTCTTGAGAGTCTGATTGGTATAGCACTAAATGAATAGATTAGTTTGAGGCGTATTGTCATCTTTATCATATTCTCTCAGCCTATCCACGAGCACTGGATGTCTTTCCAGTTTAAGTATGTAACTTCCTTATTCTCTCTCCTGAGTTCAGGCCCCACATTATCAACTACCTTTTATATATCTCAAACTTGTCATTTCTGCCTCCACAATGCGCCTTGAATTCATCTTCCTTATGTCCATTCACAGAACTACCTCCTTATGCAGAGTCCCATCACCTCTTTCTTGCCAAGACCATTGTAACAGCCTCATAAATAAATTTTCATGCTTTGGTCTCTCATTATTCTAATCCAATCTCCACAAAGCCACTAAAGTTATTATTATTATTTTTTTTTTACAGCACAGGTGTAATCATATTATCCTTTTACTCAATTGTTGGAGTCAGCTCCAGTGAATACTTAGAGTGTTAATGAATATTTGAGGCCAAGCAGAAGATATTCTTTACAATCTCCATTTATTAATCTGAGGTTTATGTATGAGGGTTTATGTAAGCTAGTTTTTCATCATTACTAGCTACCTTCAGGTGACATCATATTCTTTCCAGGGTTAATGCATAATCCATATTTTAATATTTCAGTATCCACAGTATCAAAACCAAGAATTGTAAATATCATAGTTGTGATGCTCATCAATATCAACAGAATTGTGAATAATTGTGTTTATCAATACCAAAGTATTTATCAAAATAATAAATAGCAGAAATTATCATATCAGTATATATAATAGGATAGTCATAAATAGCATAATTGTGATGCCTTGTTCCTGTCACATTTATTCTCCATCAGGATTATCCTAAATTTGTCTTGACCATATATTTTATACATTGTTAAGGAGATGGTGAGCCAGTGCCTCAAGCTGAGCCCTCACAGAGAGCAGATTCCAAGTAATACCTAGACCAGACTCCTACCTTTCATGGACTCACTCAATACTGACCCACGTCATAAAGGAGGTGCTTTCTTTCAAGGCTCATTACACATCACTCTCCTCTACCTACTTTACATGGCAATCCATCTATTGTTTATCACAAAGAATACTCCATCTCTTTTTACTATGTCTTTGTACTGGCTATCATCTAAGCTTAAAATGGAACATCTCTGAATGTTTTTTAAAATTCAGTTTTATTGTCAGTTCCAGATTTCTTTTCTCCCACAAGCCCTACTTTATCCATTGAGAAGGCAAGAAATATAATGCTTATTATTCAAATGAAGATATAAAAGACAAATTTCTACATTAGCCATGTTCTCAGGAGGAAAAAAAAAACCCAAAAGAGATAGAAAAAAATACATATGCTTCAATCTGCATGCTGACTCTATCGGTTCTCAGTCTTGAGATGTATAGCATGTTTCATCATGAGCCATTTGGAACTGAGGTGAGTCATTGTGCTTATCAGAGTTATTAAGTCTTTCATAGTTTATTATCTTTAAAATATTAGTGTTGCTGTGTATATTACTCTCCTGGTTCTACTTCATTTCTCATTAGTCTTCCAGATCTTTCTGAAATCATCTCTTGAATCATTTCTTATAGTACAATAGCATTTTATCACATTAATATGCTAAAACTTATTCAGTTTTATTACATATTATGTTATAAATTACATATATAAAGGTAATATTACACATTACATATTATGTATTATTTATAATATAATATATTATAGGTTATTAATACATTTCTCAATAAATAAGAAATCATTTTCCAATTCTTGTCTCCACAAAAAGAGCTGCTATATATATTTTTTTGAACAAATGGATCCTTTCCTTTTTGCTTTGATCTCATTGGGACTGAAGGCTGAGTTGCAGTATTTTTAGGTTAAAGGATATGTATAGTTTAATTGCTTTTTTTAGGCATAATTCTGAATTCCTTCACATAACTGTTGGACTAATTAATTCCTTCACCAATATGCATTAGTGTGCTTATTTTCCCATATCCCCACCAGCATTTATGATTTTTGCCTTTCTGTTATCTTAGCCAATCTCATAGGTGTGAGATGGTATGTCAAAGTAATTATAATTTGCATTACTTGAAATATTAGTGATTTGGAGTGTTTTATTAAAATATGATTATAGATAGTTTAGATTTCTTCCACTGAAAATTACCTGTTTAAATTTCTTTTTTAAATTGCCTATGCAATTTTTAAACTATTTATTAATTGGGCACTAGCTCTTATTCTTCTAAGTTTGGCTCATTTTCCTATATATTTTAGAATTGAAACCTTTATCAGAGAAAGTTGTTGCAAAGATTTTTTTTCCGTGTATTTGCTGTTCCTCTAATTTTAGCTATATTGGTTTTGTTTATGCAATACTTTTAAAAAATCCATTTTATGTCATATTTGGTCATAAACTCTTCCTTTACCCTTGGATATTCCAGGTAATTTTTTTAATGCGCCCCTAATTTGCTTATATCATACTTTGTGTTTAAATCATGTACCCATTTTGAGCTTATCTTGATGTGAGATACTATTTATGCTTAGTTTCTGCCAAACTAATTTCGTTTTCCCAGTAGTTTTTGACATATAAATAGTGAATTCTTGCCATAACAGCTAGAATCTTTGAATTTATCAAACAGTAGGTGTAATGTTCTCTTGGAGCAGGTTTCTTGGGGAGCTTCTGGAGGCAGCCTTCGTTTCAGTTCAGTTTCAATAACCCCAAATGCAGCCAAGAGTTAAAGTCTAGGTCCTTTATTTTCTCCTTCAAGTCTTGTCTCCTTCCTTGGGCCAGGTTAGCTTTCTCCCCTTGTTGCTAGTTCTTTGTTTCTGCCAGCTTCAGTCTCTTGTCCTCCCAATGTCTCCATCCAGTACAAAGGTGGAAGTTGGAATGAATCTTGACTCTGAATCTCCTGAAGTCCTCCCGGAGTCCTCTCCTGAAGTTCTCCCAAAGTCCTGAAAGCTTCTCACTTATATGTTCTACAGTGAGTATACACTAATCATTATATCAGGAGGAAACCATTATTTGTTGTAGGATTAAATCAATGCTAAATTAGATTTAACCATTGTCTCCTCAATTCCACTCAGTACCATGTTTCATACTGAACATGCTAAATTAGATAATTATTGTCTCTATTCACTCCAGTGACTTAGCACCTTATAAGAATCCTAACAAGTAGGTTACAGTATTCATTTACTTCTCTAGATGGTGTTTCTATTCTATACACATTAATTAACCATTTTTTACTTATCTAGTAACAAATTGTTTTGGTTACAGCTTGAGATCAATTTGAGATCTAGAACTGCTAAGTCTCCTTCATATTTTTTCCTCTTTGGTTTCGCTGATACTCTTAACATTGTGTTTCTTCAGATGGGTTTTGTTGTCATTTTTATTTTATTGGCTTAGTTTACCTATGAGCAATTTGTATTTCTCCAAATATTTACAGGAAGCGAGGTGGCACAGTGGATAGAGAGCCAGACCTGGAGGCAGGAAGACTCATCTTCCTGAGTTTAAATTTAGCCACAGACACGTTGTGGTTATGTGATCTTTGGCAAGTCACCTAACTCTGTTTCATTTTCTTCATCTGTAAAATGAATTGGAAAAGGATATGACAATTAACTTTAGCATATTTTCCAAGAAAACCCCTAATATGATCAGAGTTAAAGACAATTGAAACCATTAAACACCCAAACCAGCAAATTATTTAATCTGTTTTGCTTTTTTAATTTTTATTTATTTTGAACTTAAAAACAGAAAAATAAAAAAGGACATTTCCATATACAACACAACCTAAAAAGAAGATTCACTTTAAAACCACAAGTTTACATTTCATGATGTTTTCTATTTTTGAAAAATTATATAATAAATTCAAAGGTACTCTGCTTTCTATGCTTCCTTCTACATTTTTTTTTTTTTTTTTTGGTTCTCTTCTGTGTACTTTTAATTTTTCCTTCCCTCACTGTGAAGGTCCTGTTGTCTCTAAGTTGTAATCTTTCTCTGGGAGGAGGTTTCTTTTCTCTGTGAATCCTTTTCTCTGCGTGCAGGTTTCTTGGGAGGCTTCTAGAGCCTTCAGCCAGCCTCTTCTTCTTCCTGAATCCTAGCTCTGAATCTCCTCCAGCTCTTGTCCTTCTCCAATCTAGACTCTTCTTGCCCGACTGCCCTCCTCTTTTATCCTAGCAGAGATTGAGCTAGTGAGAACTCAGGGGCCTGCAGGACATACTTCACCAATGAACTTGTTCCTCTTAAAGGTGCAAACTCTTTTAAACATGTAAACTCTTCCCCAGAAGTCCAAAGGTACAAACTCCTTTCAAAGGTCTGAACCAAAGGTGTGAATTATGAGCTAGAGAATTGTTTAGACAACCTGATATATCACCTTATAATCCTAACACCTCACCTTAGAGATGACTACCATTAGACACTAATATCTATTTATCTATCTATCTATCTATCTATCTATCTATCTATCTAACTAACTACATTACATTTCTATTTATCAGTTCTTTCTCTGGAGGCAGATAGCATCTTCCGTCATAAATCAACAAGCTCATCATTTCTTATAGCACAATTGTATTCAATCAAAATCATATGCCATAATTAGTTTAGCCATTCCCCAACTGACAGGTTTTCCTTCAAAGTCCACTTCTTTCTCACTACAAAGAAAGTTTGCTATAAGTATTTTAAAATATATAGGTTCTTTTTTCTTTTTTTCCCCAGTATTCTTGGGAAATAGACCTAATAGTGATATTGCTAGGTCAAAGGCATGCACAGTTTTATAACTTTTGGGCACAATTACAGATTACTCTTCAAAACATTGGATTAATTTACAGTTCCACCAACAGTTTTTTAACATCCTCTCCAACATTTATCACCTTTTCTTTTTTTTTTTTTTTTATCATTTTAACCAATCTGATATGTGTAAAGTGACATATCAAGGTTGTTTTCATTTGTATTTCGCAAATCAATAATGATTCAGAGCATTTTTTAATATGACTATCAACTGTTTTGGTTTCTTCATTTAAAAAACCTGTCTGTTCATAACTTTTGACCATTTGTCAATAGGGAAATAACTCATATTCCTAAATATTTGAAAAAATCCTTTATATATATTTGACATATAAAAATTTTGTCTGAGAAAACTGTCTATACATTTCTCCCCCAGTTTTGTATTTTTCTTCTGATCTCATTGGCTGCATTGGTTTTATTTGTACAAAAGCTTTTTAATTTAATGTAATTGAAATGACCCATTTTATACCTCACAATATTCTCCATCTTATCCATAAATTCTTCAACTCTAGATAATAGGTCGATGTTTTATCAAATATATATTAGATATATATCTCCTATTATATCTAGATCATGTATCCATTTTGAGCTTATGTTGGCAAATGGTGTAACATAATGGTCTATGCCCAATTTCTGCCAGATTTCTTTCCAGCTTTCTCAACAATTTTAACCAAATAATGATGTCCTATCCTCAAATCTTGTCTTTAGATCTGTCAAACATAAGACTACTATAGTTATTCACTGCTATATATTTTATTGTATGTCTACTTTGTTCTTCCTATCTACCTTTGTATGTTTTAACCAGTACCAGACAGTTTTGATAATTATTTTTATGATTTTTCATAATTATTTGATAAATAAATAATATGTGTCTTATAATATAGCTTAAGATCTAATGCTATTACAACACCTTCCTTTATATTTTTTCATTAGTTCTTTTGGTATTCTTCACCTTTTGTTCTTCCAAATGAATTTTGTTATTCTTTTTTCTAACTCAGTAAAATTATTTTCTCATGATTAAATTGGGATGGCATTAAATAAAAAGATTAATTTAGGCAAAATCTTTATTTTTATTATATTGGCCCTGCCAACTCATGAACAATTAATATTTCTCCAGTTATTTAAATCTGATTTTACTTGTATAAAAGGTTGTTTTTTTTTTTTTTTGTTTTGTTTTGTTTTTGGCAATTTTGTTCATATAGTTCATATAGTTGTTTTGGCAGGAGTATTTCAAGTATTTTACATGGTCTATAGTTATTTTAAAATACTATCTCTTCTAGCAGGGTTTTGTTGGTATTGTATGGGAATACTGATAATTTATGTGGGTTTGTTTTATATCTTGCTACTTTGCTAAAATTATTAATGGTTTCAACTAACTTTTTTATTTGAGTCTAGGATTTTCCAAGTATATTATCTATAAAAAGAGACAGTTTTATGTAGCGTGCTGTTGTCTCCAGAAGCTGCCGGATCGCTCTCTGGGAAGAGATCTGCTGTGTCTACTCAAATCTTTCAGACAGATTCTTCTTCCTGTAGTGAACCGTTGTCTCCAGGCAGTTGCTGTTAACTCTTGTCCTTAGAAGTGACTTCCCTTCCTGCAGAGAGCCCCGTCAAGCCTGATGCAATGCAGAGTTTTTTTTTTTTTATCTCTGGGAGTCCTCTCTTTTATTCTCCCAGAGAATGGGTGTAGAATAATGCAAGGGCTTCTGGGAAGAACCACCTCAGCCAATGAGCCTGCTCCTTCCATCAAGTCAACCTGAGTTCTCACCTTGTAATTGTCCAACCTGAATTCTCACCTTGTCACTATCCAGACAACCTCAGTTCTCACTTAGTAATCCTAACATCTCCCCCTTTCTTTTGATTTAGAACATAGGACAGTCATGACCTTGAAACATAAATCCATCAATATGGGAAGTATTACAGATAATTACATAAATGACCTTGAAACATAAATCCATCAATATGGGAAGTATTACAGATAATTACATAAATTACATAAGCACATAGTAACATAGTAATGTAACACATGCTAGAAGTATATAACATAATCATAATCAAATAATCATAAATTGAAAATTTATAAATGTCCATAAGTCCATTGTCCATTAGTCTCATCTTGTGTGAGGAAGTCCAATGATTCCTGCTGGTTTTTAAAGTTCTTTAACAGTCTTCTTATTATCCATGCTCTTTCAGTGTCAGATGTTTCTTAGATCTTCTCCTTTATTTTGAGGTCTTTCTCTTTTTCTGTCTCTCTCTGATGGACAAGGCGAATATGACTCGTTGGCACCCATCTGATTCCTTCTCCTGCTGAAGAAATACAAGCAAACCCTCTCTCCCAGGCAGTTAACCTATCTAATTTCCTTCTATTTACCACTTTCTAAATCTCTTCTCATCATCTGACAATTACATTGGAGTTGTTTGCACTGGGCACAGCCCTGTTGGTTTAAAAGGCCTGTATTCTCCCCAAGTGTAATCCATTTTTGCAATCTGATTGCCTTTTGACTGACTTATCAGGTAATCCCTTTCTGCCATGTGATTGCTTCTCTGCTGATTGATTAAATCAGAGTCCTGGCCTTCTAAAGGTTCTTTGGGTGTAACATCAGCTGCCATCATGCCCCAAGTCTTTTTTGCCTGGGGCCCTGGACCTGGGCCCCTCATCCCATTTCCCTGAATTATTCTACACTCTGATGCCCAATGGAGTCCTCTGTTGCATTTTGGACATGGGGTTTTAGGTCTTCTCTCACCCTGTCTTCTCACTGTATCTCCATACCTACACTGAGCTCTTAGATGTCCAATTTTTCCACATTGAAAACATTGCCGAGTTTCTCTAGAAGTCCCTTGCCAGGAGGGACCCTGTCTTTCCACATTCATCATTGTCCGGGTGTAAAAAGCATTTGTTCCCACTGTAGCACAGCGTCTTATGATCTCCTCTAAAGGAGCATCTTTGTCTAATCCCCATATAATTCTTTTGCAAATCTCATTGGCATTTTCCTTAGCCAGATGTCTGGTCATTATTTCTGTAGCTGAATTTTCTCCAATAGTTCTTTTGACAGCAGTTTGCAAACGTCCCACAAAATCTGCAAAAGGTTCATTGGGACCTTGCTGTATTTTAGTGAAAGCCTCTCCCCGATCCTTCTGTCCAGGGAGGACACCCCAAGCTTTTATTGCAGCCTTAGCAATTTGCTCATATATTGTCATGGTATAATCAGTCTGTTCTGAATTCTCTCCATACCGACCTTCACCAGCCAAGTGCTCAAAAGTGAATTGTGTGTTAACTCCTATTTCCAAATTGCATCTGACTTGAATTTTACATAATTCATGAAATTCCGCAAGCCATAATAAATTTTCTCCAGGTTCCAGACATGTCCTTGCTATGGATTTCCAATCATTCAGGGTTAGGACTTCATAAGACAAACCATCTAGTAACATTTTGACATAAGCTGATGTAGCCCCATAAAGGGTACAATCTTTTTTCAAATCCTTAATTTTATTCAAATCTAAAGGTGCATATCTTCTCCTTTTTTTACCTACAGAGTCAGTATTTTCAATCACAGGATATGCATGTATAAAATCACTTATATACTGTCCTTCTCTCTTAGCTTTAACCAATGCTTTTTCTAATCTTGTCATAGGCTTAGGCTGCTTCACAGGCAATTCTGTTTGTGTTTCTGCCTCTTCCCCTCCTTCTTCCTCCACCTCTGAAGGTGGGGTTGATGTGGGCCTGTCAATAATCTGTTCTCTAGGCAGAGTTGAAGCTTCTTCAAGAGAATCATACCATAATTCCTCATTTAAATCTTCTTGCTCTAGGGCAAGATCTTGATCTTTCCTTTTTTTCTCACACTTCCTCCTCTGTTCATTTTTAAAACTTTTCCTTCTCCTACAACTTGCTTGATAGTTTAAGGCTAATTGAACTATGTTGTAGATGTAAAATACTTCTGCAGAAATTGAACGAGGCCCATTTTTTGCTTGAAATTCTTTCATTTCATATCCCACTAGCTTCCATTTATCTACATCTATCTTTTCTTCCTCTAAGAACCAAGGGGATGTGCGTCTTAATGCAGCCAAGAGTTTAGCAATCTGTACCCAGGTTACAAGTAAACTCTGCTCCTCAATTATCTTGATTATACTCTCTATAGTACCACTCCTGAATGGAGCTGAGGTTGCTTCTGGGGCTGGGGTTGAGTCGGCTGAGGTCCAGGGATTGAATATAGCTAACATCTGCCCCATTTCAGCTATAAGAGATTCCTGGTTTAGTCCTTAACAAGTTCCTTATTTATCTATTAGCGCACTCACTTAATCTTTAACAAAGTTTCCTCATTACTCACGGTTCTGGGTCAGAGAGACTGAGATCTAGATCAGAAGCTTTTCCACTGGAATCAGGACTGTGTCTGTCCCTGTTCGGGCGCCAAATTGCGAAGGTCTGGTCTAGCTCCTCTTGTCAGGATAAGCAAAAGTCCTTGCCCCACGTTGGGCGCCAAATGTAGCGTGCTGTTGTCTCCAGAAGCTGCCGGATCGCTCTCTGGGAAGAGATCTGCTGTGTCTACTCAAATCTTTCAGACAGATTCTTCTTCCTGTAGTGAACCGTTGTCTCCAGGCAGTTGCTGTTAACTCTTGTCCTTAGAAGTGACTTCCCTTCCTGCAGAGAGCCCCGTCAAGCCTGATGCAATGCAGAGTTTTTTTTTTTTTTATCTCTGGGAGTCCTCTCTTTATTCTCCCAGAGAATGGGCGTGGGATAATGCAAGGGCTTCTGGGAAGAACCACCTCAGCCAATGAGCCTGCTCCTTCCATCAAGTCAACCTGAGTTCTCACCTTGTAATTGTCCAACCTGAATTCTCACCTTGTCACTATCCAGACAACCTCAGTTCTCACTTAGTAATCCTAACAGTTTTATCACATCATTGCCCATTCTGGTTCTATTTTTTATACTTTTCTTATTTTTGCTAGAGTTTCCAATACAATATTTAATAATATTAGGGACAGTAGGCATCCTGATTTTATTGGTAAGGTTTATACCTTATCCTCATCACAAATAATGCTTGCTAATGGTTTAGATAAATACTTTTTACCAGTTTAAGGAAAAACCAATTTATACCTATGCTTTCAAGTGTTTTTAATAGGAATGTGTTGGAATATATAATAGGAATGTTGTACCTTACTCAAAGTATCTATATCAAAAGTTTTTTCTGTATCTGTTGATATAATCATATGATTTTTTTTACTATTATTGATTTTTTAAAAAGCTCCTTTTATTCCTATCCATTATGGTGTTCTTAATGGGAATAGATATTTTATTTTGTCAAAAATGTTTTCTTCATTTATTAATATACTCGTATGGTTTTTGTTATTTGGGCTGATGGTTTTTCTAATATTGAATTAATTGTGCATTATTGATATAAATTTGGCTTGGTTATAATGTATGATCTTTGTGATATATTGTTGTAATCTTATTACTTTTCTTTCTGTATTTTGGTTTCCCTGCCCTAGGCAGCAAGACTATATTTATGTCATGCAAAAAATTTGGTAGGATTGCTTCTTTATTTATTTTTTCAAGCAATTTATGCAGTTTGGGAATTAAATATTTAGTAGAATTTGCTTGTAAATCTATCTGGTTCAGGATTTTTTTTTTCCTGAGGGAATTTATTTATGGCTTATTCAACTAACTTTTTTTTTTTTTTTTTTTTTAAAGATAAGGTTCTTTAAGTGTTCCATTTCCTCTTCTGTTAATCTGGGCAATTCATATTATTATAATTACCAACTACTTAATATAGATTGTCAGTTTTATTAACACATAATTGGTCAAAAAACTCCATGTGATTTCTTTTACTTCTTCATTGGTTGTGAATTTACCTTTTCATTTTTGATATTAGTAATTGGGTACTTTCTTTCTAGAAATCAAATTAGCCACTTATTTTATTGTTTCTTCTTAAACAAATCTTTGTTTTACTGATTAAATAAATTATTTTTAAACTTTAGGTTTTGCAAATTTGTGCTTTGGAAGATGACAGATTGATTAGAGACTTCCATTTGAATTGCCTTAGGAAGATTCTGAACATCACCAATTTAGTAAGGTATTGAGATCCTTTCTTGAGTTAAACTGCCAAGCATTCAAACTATGACAGTGCACATAGCTCCAATATGCTAGTTATGTTATTCAAAAGACAGAGATTTTTGCCTAAAAAACTTATTTTACAGAGAACTTACACAAGTTAAGTGGTCATATGGAGGTCAGAAGAAGTGATAAAAGGACACTCAAACTTTCTCTGAAAAACTTTGGAATTGACTTTGGTAGTGACATGGGAGATATTGGCAAAGAACTGCCCAGTATACATGCCCATCATACATGCCCAAAGAAGGCACTATATCTATCTATGAGCAAAGCAGAATTGTAGTAGCTCAAAAGACACATGAGATGCATAAATTTGTAAATATTTTCACTTCAAATGCTCATGTGGACCATCTGTGTCCAGTCTATTGAAGAGCCTTCTAAGTTTATATTAGTCTGATCAGTCACAGTCTGACACATTGTACCTTGATTACAACATTATGATGTAATTTTGGTCCTCTTTAAGAATGAAGGATGACAAATAAGTGTTCCTTATCCCCTCTAGAATTTATTATTTCTGATATATGTGACATTGGTACTTCAGAGTTGTTTCAATTTGTTTTTCCCTAATCAGTAGTGATTTAGAGCACTTTAAAAAATATTGCTGGAGATAGCTTTAATTTTTTTCTTCTGAAAACTACTTGTTTATAACCTTTAACAATTTATCTATTAGAGAATGGCTCTTACTTTTATAAATTTGGCTCAGTTCTACATTCAGTTTATATTTGATAAATGAGCCTTTATCAGAAAATTTTAAAAGTTGAGGAAAAAATATGATTTTCATAATTATCAAGATTATATGTATAATGAATGTATTAATATCCAGATTTCTTAGAGCTATCTTTCCTGACTTGGGAGTCAGAAAATCACAATGTAGTTGAATATGACCAATCACTTTGAAATTCTTGTATTGTTTTATATCTGTGTACAATAAATGAAGTGAATCGAGAACTATAGCAAACTTCATTACAGAGTTCTGGTTCTGCCCTTCAACATGTGAAACAATACAATAATTGTTGTCCATTTGTGTGCTTATTATAGGAAATAATCAAACCCTAAAAATGATTGTACTGTAATCCAACTTCCTCCTTCCTTCTCATTTATGGTTTGTGTATGAACTTTCAACCTTCCGCAACAATTTTCTGCCCATGAGAACTTCCAGTATGCAAACTGCAATCCTCACTCTGAAAATTATTGATTAAACTGTTATTTGGTCTTTAGAAATCTCTAATGTCTGTTTTGTGTGACATCAACTACTAACAGTTTAGAGACTAATAAAGTAAAATTCAGCTAACATTACTTGGTGGCAGAGGTTTTAAGGGATAGATGCAGAAGTGAAGGCTTGAATTCTCCAATATGTGAGGGAAGGGACTAAGTGCCACTGGACCTTTTTCCAGAGTCCTGAATGTCTTCATTCTGGCAGGTTCCATTTTCCTACTCTCGCTCCACTAACGAGGCTAGCCTTTGATCAAGCCCGCTTTTCATTATGAAGAATGTTCCAGACATTGTTTTCTTGATCTAAAGTACTTTGGCTTTGCATGTGTCTTTTCTCTTTGATAAATGCATGTCTGACTATGGACTGCAAGTTTTAGTCCACTCTTTGGTAAATGCATGACTGGATATCTGTGGGGTTTATTTTCTGCACACAATAAATTTTATTTATGCAAGAATTGCATAAATGCTTGGTTTTGTAGGGACTGAAACTGGTTGAAATTAACAGTTTAATTACAAGCTTGCTTAGAGTCGTGAAATGTTTCCTCTTGTAATTTGAAAGAATTGCTAGTTCAGTGTGGATTATTTGTATTTATGTATTTATATTGTCATATCTCTTTACAATGTGCTTGCATTTGTGTATTGTGTATTGTTAGTTAAGTGGTATTATTATCTTTGAGTATTCACCTTTAAAATGGAACAGATGTTTATACATAGGAGTATAATAATTAAACTTTATTGAATCTCTTATTGTTTCTCTTTCATGTTTGTCTTTTTATGTTTCTGTTGAATCTTGTGTTTGAAGGCCAGATTTTCTTTTCAGCTCTGGTCTTTTCATGCATAGAAGTCCTCTATTTTGTTAAATGTCCCTGAAGGATTGTTCTCAGTTTTGCTGGGTGGGTTATTCTTTGATTGTAATCTTAGCTCTTTTGCCTTCCATAATATTGCAAGCCTTCTAATGTGGAAACTGCTAAATTTTATATGATTCCAACTGTGGCTTCATTTCTGTGTGCTTGAAGTATTTTCTTTTTATTCTGAGAGTTCTGAAATTTGGCTGCAATATTCCTAGGAGTTTTCATTATGGCATCTTTATGAAGAGAGTGGTAGATTTTTTCAACTTCTGTTTTATCCTCTAGATTTAAGTTGTCCTTCATAATTCATTGAAATGTGATACTACTATTCAAGTACTATTCAATATAATCAGCTAAGAGGGAAAAGGAATATAAAGAAAGGCAATTGATATACCAGCATATTAATATAAGAACTTATATATGGCAGAAAAAGCTGAAATATAGTAGGTAGCCATCAATTGGACATTTAATGGACAAATAATATATAGAAATTTTGGATGGATGGAATACATGCACAATTAATTCAATAATGTTAATGCAAGGAACATTAAAAAGGAAACATCTCAGTATTTATAACCAGTTTTGACCATAAAAAACAGATAATAAAATATTTTCCTCTTTTCAGCAGGAAGACAATTGGGACAAAAAGTGCTCACTATCAGGTGCAGAGATTAGTTTGGTTGTTTTTACTTAACTTTTTTTTTTCTTTTTGTTATTATTATAACAAAGAGTTCAATGTACATTGTGGAGTGATGGGGAGTCGAGAATTTAATTAAGAAAGTACAGTGATATAAGTTAACATAATGAGAGAGGGAGGGAAAGTTAAAGAACACAATCCCTTGTCTTTTCTAGCAAAACACTCTCCACAGATTATTGGGCCTGAACTCTTCCCACTTTCAAGAAAATATGGTTCAATAAAGAAGGGATAATTTTGGAATGGTGTAGCAAAATCTGGGGTGAAGGATAATTTGATATATCTTGCCCTCCAATAATACGACTTATGGAAATTACAGAGAAGAGCACTGATTTAAGCCTTAGGAGAGGTGGCACATTCTGTGACTGTTCAAAGGATTAATTTCTATACTCATCTATACTCAGGCAAGAAACACAAAGCAGAAGAGGTAAATTGGAGATATAATCTCAAGCTCCCAAAGCCCAACTACCTCTTTTACTTTGTGTTTCTTTCCTTAGTATGGGTGGCTGAATAGCAATCCTGAAGTGGATATTTCTTGCTTTGGAGGCCCTTGTGAATTAAAAAATGTTGGGAATTCCAAGGTGCTCAATACAAACTGCATTTTGGGAAGAGGTCCCAGCAAACACTACAAGGCTTTTAGGAGATGATCACCAGCAAGGACATGAGTCCATTCCAGCTTGAGATTTCAAATGAGGGGGCAGCTAGGTGGCGCAGTGGATAAAGCACCAGCCCTGAATTCAGGAGGACTCGAGTTCAAATCTGGTCTCCTAGCTGTGTGACCCTGGGCAAGTCACTTAACCCCAGCCTCAGGGGGGGGAAAAAAAGATTTCAAATGACATAGACCTACAAAGAACTGTTTTGCACAATGCAGAGCCAAAGTGAAATGCTGATTCAGCAATACTGCAAAGGCTTCATGTTTTGATATTTTAAGCATTACTCTCCTGGAAAGTATCACAGCAATTATAAGCTACTGCTACATGTTTAAGATTTTTAAAATTTATGCTTATAAGTCTCTTATGTTATTATTATTACTTTGGAAGAACTAATAGTTTTGTTATAACTGATCTTCATTTCACATATATCACTGATAAGGACTATAAAATTATATAGCTTTTTTTTTTCTCCTGAGGCTGGGGTTAAGTGACTTGTTCAGGGTCACACAGCTAAGAAGTGTTAAGTGTCTGAGACCAGATTTGAACTTGGGTCCTCCTGAATTCAAAGCTGGTGCTCTATCCACTATGCCACCTACCTGCCCCTAATTATATTGCATTTTAAAGTTTGCAAAGTGCTTTACATATATCATCTCATTTCATCCTTACAACAACCACACATATGAAAATTGTGGCAAAAAGAAATTAAATGAGTAATCCATGAACATATGGTTGGTAAGTGTCTGAAGCAGGATTCAAATTTGTCTTCCTGACTTTAGAATTTAGAATCGTGCTGATTATAACAGTGTTTGCCTTATACCTGTACACTGAATATATTTCTACTCCTCCCTTTTTGGAGATACTGGAAATGCAAGCCAAACATAACTTTAAGTGATTTTTTTCCCACAAGACAGGGGAATAAAGATCTAGAAGATTTGAGAAGAAGAATCTAACACCTCTCCTCAAGGGCCAGACTGTCTCAAAATTAAACTCAGTCAATTTATATTGATTAAAAACTGAGAGGAACCTCTAACTTGTTTTGGGGAGAGAGAGAGTTCCAGCTCTCTCCTGCTTACAAATACTTATGTATATTACATCAAAAATTTAATTTTAGAAGGAAAAAAAAAACTATACCTGATTAATCTTTGAAAGGAAATGAAAAGGGCAAAAGAAACTTAAGAAAGATAAGCAAGAACTTAACTGAAGAGTTTAATCAAGATGTGCTGAACCAGGGTGTATCCCGTGAAGTTTTTACATCTTGAGAAGGAGAAATGGCTCCCTTTAGGGTTCCACAAATTCTAAAAATCAGTAATGGAACAAAGTTATGGGCTTGAGAATTCAAAAGACAAAAAAGAGATAAAAAAAATTCTAAAGAAGGAAAGCAAAGGAGGAAGAGGATGAGGAACTTCTTAATTCTTCTAACTGGGCTATTATCAAAGATCATTCAAATATGGAGGTGTGGATGGGGAACAGTAATGAATTATACAAATTTTGCTTTTAACTATGTTGGAGAAGGTTTATAACAAGGAAGCAATCAAATAGAATCAAAGAAATATATGAAAGTGACTAATGGACTGGCCCAGGACAAGGAAGAAGAGGAGTAGAATTAGAGGAGAATTTGGGATTTGATGGCCTCCAGTAATACAAAAATTATTATGATTAAAATGATTATGTGGGAGACACAAAAGACTCCTATCCAAAAATGACTACTTAGAGATCACTCAAAATAGAAAGCAGAAATTTTATTAGAATCTCGAGAAGCAGGCAGTCCTTTCTGTGAGCAGAAAGGACAGTAAAAATGCTTACAGCAGAAGGGCCAAAGAGATTGTACAGACATACCATTTTATAGATTTTGTTACCAGACATTGCATCATAAATTAGAAAGCATTAAGAAGCATGTGGTCTCCTAATGGAATATCGCTGTCAAAAAAATGGGAATGGAATATTTCAGTTTCCCTGAAATTACCTGTCTTATAGGAAACCTTAAATCAGCAGATAACTAAGCTTATGACACAATGTCAGACATTGATGAATGACACCAATGTAGGTTAAGTAAATGTGTCTGTAACTGGCCCCAAATTTGAATAAATGGAGGCCTACACATAGGTCTTAAGAAAATAGAGAAATAATGAAAATAAAATTTTAAAAAAGCATTCACACATCCCTGTAAATTCTTCATCTCATCTTTCCATTCTATACAATTGCAAAAGGAAAAAAAAAGTGAAAGAGCAAGGACTAGGAATTAAGACTAGGGGAGTTAGGGGAGACAAGGTTCAGTTCTAGGGAAAGGGACTACAAAAAGGAAGTGTCAGACTTTTCCTGCATACTGTAACTTCTTAATTAAGTCTCTGCCTTAATATTAATCAGTTAATAAGAATTTTCTATGTGTTTGTTTAGTGAGCACTGTACTCAGGAAATACTAAGACAAAAAGGAAATTGTCATTTCCCTAAAGAAGTTTACATTATAATTGGGGAGATGGTATATAGACAAACACACAGCAAAAACAGGTATTTTTTAAAATTATTTTTTATTATATATATATTTTTATAATATTATCCCTTGTCTTCATTTTTCCAAATTATCCCCCCCTCCCTCTACTCCCCCCCATAACAGGCAATCCCATACATTTTACATGTATTACAATATAACCTAGATACAATACATGTGTGTAAATACCATTTTCTTGTTGCACAATAAGCATTAGATTCCGAAGGTACATGTAACCTGGGCAGACAGACATTAGTGCTAACAATTTACATTCACTTCCCAGTATTCCTTCTCTGGGTGTAGTTATTTCTGCCCATCATTGATCAACTGGAAGTGAGTTGGATCTTCTTTATGTTGAAGATTTCCACTTCCTTCAGAATATATCTTCATACAGTATTGTTGTTGAAGTGTATAGTGATCTTCTGGTTCTGCTCATTTCACTCAGCATCAGTTGATGTAAGTCTCTCCAAGCCTCTCTGTATTCCTCCTGCTGGTCATTTCTTACAGAGCAATAATATTCCATAACCTTCATATACCACAATTTACACAACCATTCTCCAACTGATGGACATCCATTCATCTTCCAGTTTCTAGCTATAACAAAAAGAGCTGCCACAAACATTTTGGCGCATACAGGTCTCTTTCCGCTCTTTAGTATTTCTTTGGGATATAATAAGCCCAGTAGTAGTACTGCTGGGTCAAAGGGTATGCACAGTTTGATAACTTTTTGGACATAGTTCCAAATTGCTCTCCAGAATGGTTGGATTCTTTCACAACTCCACCAACAACACATTCTTAGTGTTTTCTTTTCTTTTTTTATTTTATTTTATTTTATTATTTTTTAAATTTTATAATTATAAAATTTTTTGACAGTATATATTTGTTTGTACAGAAACTTTTTAGTTTGATGTAATCAAAATCTTCTATTTTGTGATCGATAATGATCTCTAGTTCTCTGGTCATAAATTCTTTCCTCCTCCACAGGTCTGAGAGGTAGACTCTCTGTTCCTCTAATCTATTTATGATCTCATTCTTTATGCCTAAATCATGGACCCATTTTGATTTTTTTTTTTGGTATATGGTGTTAAGTGTGGATCCATATCTAATTTCTGCCATACTAATTTCCAGTTTTCCCAACAGTTTTTTTCAAATAATGAATTTTTATCCCATGGCATCTTTGGGTTTGTCAAACACTAGATTGCTATAGATGTACTCTTTTTTTGTCCTTTGTACCTAATCTGTTCCATTGATTAATTGGTCTATTTCTTAGCCAATACCAAATAGTTTTGGTGACTGCTGCTATATAATATAGCTTTAGGTCAGATACACCTAGACCACCTTCATCTGACTTTTTTTTCATTAGTTCCCTTGAAATTCTTGACCTTTTATTCTTCCATATGAATTTTGTTGTTATTTTTTCTAGGTCATTAAAGTAGTTTCTTGGGAGTCTGATTGGTATAGCACTAAATAAATAAATTAGTTTGGGGAGTATTGTCATCTTTATTATATTCGCTTGGCCTATCCAAGAGCACTGAATGTCTTTCCAATTATTTAAATCTGACTTTATTTTTGTGGAAAGTGTTTCATAGTTTTGCTCATATAATTCCTGACTTTTCTTTGGCAGATGGATTCCCAAATATTTTATAATCTCAACATTTGTTTGGAATGGAATTTCTCTTTGTATCTCTTGCTGTTGCATTTTGTTGGTGATGTATAAAAATGCTGAGGATTTATGTGGATTTATTTTGTATCCAGCAACTTTGCTAAAGTTGTGAATTATTTCTAATAACTTTTTATTAGAATCTCTGGAGTTCTCTAAGTATACCATCATATCATCTGTAAAGAGTGACATTTTAATTTCCTCATTACTTACTCTTATTCCTTTCATCTCTTTCTCGACTCTTATTGCCGAGGCTAACATTTCTAATACAATATTGCATAGTAATGGTGATAGTGGGCAACCTTGTTTCACTCCTGATCTTACTGGGAAAGGTTCCAGTTTATCTCCATTGCATATTATGCTTACTGACGGTCGTAAATATATGCTCCTGATTATTCTAAGGAATAGTCCATTTATTCCTATACTCTCAAGCGTTTTTAGTAGGAATGGATGTTAGATTTTGTCAAATGCTTTTTTTGCATCTATTGAGATGATCATATGGTTTTTGTTAATTTGGTTATTAATATGGTCAATTATACTATTAGTTTTCCTAATATTAAACCAGCCCTGCATTCCGGTATAAATCCTACTTGATCATAGTGTATTATCCTGTGGATGATTTTCTGAAGTCTTTTTGCTAATATCTTATTTAAGATTTTAGCATCAATATTCATTAAGGAAATTGGTCTATAGTTTTCTTTCTCAGTTTTTGATCTACCTGGTTTAGGTATCAATACCATGTCTGTGTCATAAAATCCTTCATCCCCTATTTTTTCAAATAGTTTATATAACATTGGGGCTAACTGTTCTTTAAATGTTTGGTAGAATTCACATGTAATCTAGTGTTTTCTAGCAAAATATTCTCCACCAATTGTTAGGCCAGAACTCTTCCCACCTTCAGGAAAATATGATTCAATAAATGCCAAATAAAAGAATTTCCATATTATCCTGAGATTAATGAAGGATCATTGGAGTTTATTATCTAGGAAGATGACATGATCATGATGAGGTTTAGATTTTGGAGTTCCCTTCTGTCATGGAACCAAATTATGAGTTCTAGATTTAGGGAACCAAAATGAGATTATGGTTCCTGGTCATCAAAGAGTTAAATGATGAGGTCTAGTGGCACGTTCAGGATTCAGGGAACCAAATGGAAAAGTTTGGCTCCCCATAACCCCTTGGGATTCAGTTCAAGGGTAGGGAGTTTTTGGGAACCCCCTTCTGGTGGCACAGAGATTCTTTGTAAAGGAATTTGCAAACCTGAAAACCTAGATTGATAAAAAAGAGGTTTATTATAGGCATTGGAAAGTAAAGTTTCTCGCTAGTAGAAAAATCCTGACAGAGAGGCATAGAGAAATCCTGACAGAGTGGCATAAAGTCTTGTTAGGGAAATAGGCGAGGATAAAGAGAGGGTAGTGCTAGAAGAGAATATCATCCCAGTGGGCAGAGGTTTCCTTGGCATAGCATAGCATAGCATGGAATGGCATGGCATAGCATGGCATGCCATGGCATGTTAGGACCTCTGCAAAGAAGTGAGTTCCAAGTTGCAGTTTTTATAAGGAAATCTGAGACAGAAGTTTCAATTGAATGAGATTTTCTCGATGCTATCACTGTCCCCCAGGCCTAGATGAGACCAAATCATTTTGATAGCTATGTAGAGGATGGATTAAAATGGGGATGATGAGAGTGAACTCTGTATGACCTGAGTGAGCCCTTTAAAATTATGTAAAATCACCAAAAATGTCTCCTTTGATCTACAAACCCAATCTCAGAGCAAGATAAGCTTTCTACAAAATCCCTCTTGGTGTCTCTTTAACAATAAAGCTTTTTAACATAGCCTCTGGGTTTAGCAAATTCCTTTACTCAGAACTCACACTTCAAAGAAAAGGAACCCTACCCATTCCTGCCTAACTTCTTCATCAGTATTGTCATCCCTCATCAGAGAGAGAGGAGGTAGGGAGACCAAATGGAAAATTATTGCAATAACCTTGGCTGGCTTAAGGTAGAATGGTCAGTGTATAAGCCAAAAGAGAGTTCTTATTCCTACTCATTAATACTTCAATAATATAAGGTTCAGAACACTATCAATTTGTTTTATCACATTTAAGAAATTAGTGAGAAAGACATGTCAAATCAATATCCTTATCATACATTTACAAAGCATTTTTAGCTATAAAACTTTACAAATACTATTTCCTTTGAGCCTCTGTTTTTTAAGATGTGTAGGTGTTATACCATTTTTTTCCCTTCACATGAGAATACTGAGGTTTATGTGGAAGTTAACTGCTATGCCCAAGATGATCGTCATAATTGGATCTTGCTAGATTCAGGAATAGAAGAGCCCAGTGTTAGTCCTCTGGGCAGTGAGGTGATGAAATAGAGAGAGTGCTGAGCTTGAAGTCAGGAAGACATGATTTAAAAATTAAGCCTCTTTACTAGGATATGATCCTGGGTAATCACTTCTATAGAATGAGTTCAAGAAGGAAATGGCAAACCACATCAATATCTTTGCCAAGAAAACCCCAAATGGGGACAGGAGAGTTGGACATGACTGAAACAACTGAAAAACAACAATAATGTTAGCAGAAAGGAAATGGAATCAGAAATAGTAATCCATTCAACTCCTATAGGAAGATGATAAAAATAGTCTCCTTCCAATAAAAATATACATGTTTAATTTCAAAAGGTAGATGTAAAATCAGTTTCTAGTTAAGTTTAAAAATTTGCAATATTGATGCTAAAATCTTAAATAAGATATTAGCAAAAAGACTTCAGAAAATCATCCACAGTTTAATACACTATGATCAAGTAGGATTTATACCGGAATGCAGGGCTGGTTTAATATTAGGAAAACTAATAGTATAATTGACCATATTAATAACCAAATTAACAAAAACCATATGATCATCTCAATAGATGCAGAAAAAGCATTTGACAAAATCCAACATCCATTCCTACTAAAAACGCTTGAGAGTATAGGAATAAATGGACTATTCCTTAGAATAATCAGGAGCATATATTTACGACCGTCAGTAAGCATAATATGCAATGGAGATAAACTGGAACCTTTCCCAGTAAGATCAGGAGTGAAACAAGGTTGCCCACTACCACCATTACTATGCAATATTGTATTAGAAATGTTAGCCTCGGCAATAAGAGTCGAGAAAGAGATGAAAGGAATAAGAGTAGGTAATGAGGAAATCAAATTATCACTCTTTGCAGATGATATGATGGTATACTTAGAGACCTCAGAGATTCTAATAAAAAGTTTTTTTTTTTAATTTTTATTTTATTTTATAATTATAACATTTTTTTTGACAGTACATATGCATGGGTAATTTTTTACAACATTATCCCTTGCACTTACTTCTGTTCAGATTTTTTCCCTTCCTCCCCCAACCCCCTCCCCCAGATGGCAAGCAGTCTTATATATGTTAAATATATTACAGTATATTCTAGATACAATATATGTGTGTAGAACCGAATTTTTTGTTGCACAGGAAGAATTGGATTCAGAAGGTAAAAATAAGTTTACATTCATTTCCCAGTGTTCCTTTTCTGGATGTAGCTGGTTCTGTCCATCATTAATCAATTGGAATTGGATTAGCTCTTCTCTATGTTGAAGAAATCCACTTCCATCAGCATACATCCTCGTACAGTATCATTGTTGAAGTGTATAATGATCTTCTGGTTCTGCTCGTTTCACTCAGCATCAGTTGATGTAAGTCTCTCCAAGCCTCTCTGTATTTCTCCTGTTGGTCATTTCTTACAGAACAATAATATTCCATAACATTCATATACCATAGTTTACCCAACCATTCTCCAATTGATGGACATCCATTCATCTTCCAGCTTCTAGCTCCTATGAAAAGGGCTGCCACAAACATTTTGGCACATACAGGACCCTTTCCCTTCTTTAGTAGTTCCTTGGGGTATAAGCCCAGTAGTAGTATGGCTGGGTCAAAGGATATGCACATTTTGATAACTTTTTGGGCATAATTCCAGATTGCTCTCCAGAATGGTTGGATTCTTTCACAACTCCACCAACAATGCATCAGTGTCCCAGTTTTCCCACAGCCCCTCCAACATTCATCGTTATTTGTTCCTGTCATCTTAGCCAATCTGACAGGTGTGTAATGATACCTCAGAGTTGTCTTAATTTGCATTTCTCTGATCAATAGTGATTTGGAACACGGAAATAGTTTTAATTTCATCATCTGAAAATTGTCTGTTCATATCCTTTGACCATTTATCAATTGGAGAATGGCTTGATTTCTTATAAATTAAAGTCAATTCTCTGTATATTTTGGAATATATTTATCAGAACCTTTAACTGTAAAAATTTTTTCCCAATTTGTTACTTCCCTTCTAATCTTGTTTGCATTAGTTTTGTTTGTGCAGAAACTTTTTAATTTGGTATAATCAAAATGTTCTATTTTGTGATCAATAATAGTCTCTAGTTCTCCCTTGGACACAAACTCCTTCGTCCTCCACAAGTCTGAGAGGTAAACCATCCCATGTTCCTCCAATTTATTTATGATTTCGTTCTTTATGCCTAAATCTTGGACCCATTTTGATCTAATCTTAGTATGTGGTGTTAAATGTGGGTCCATGCCTAGTTTCTGCCATACTAATTTCCAGTTTTCTAAGCAGTTTTTGTCAAATAATGAATTCTTATCCCAAAATTTGGGATCTTTGGGTTTGTCAAAGATTAGATTGCTATTTTTATTCACTATCTTGCCCTGTGAACCTAACCTATGCCACTGATCAACTAGTCTATTTCTTAGCCAATACCAAATGGTTTTGGTGACTGTTGCTTTATAATATAGCTTTAAATCAGGTACACTTAGACCACCTTCCTCTGACTTTTTTTTCATTAGTTCCCTTGCAATTCTCGACCTTTTATTCTTCCATATGAATTTTGTTGTTATTTTTTCTAGGTTATTAAAATAGTTTCTTGGGAGTCTGATTGGTATAGCACTAAATAAATAGATTAGTTTGGGGAGTATTGTCATCTTTATTATATTCGCTTGGCCTATCCAAGAACACTGAATGTCTTTCCAATTATTTAAATCTGACTTTATTTTTGTGGCAAGTGTTTTGTAATTTTGCTCATATAATTCCTGACTCTCCTTTGGTAGATATGTTCCCAAATATTTTATACTATCGACTGTTATTTTGAATGGAATTTCTCTTTGTATCTCTTGCTCTTGGATTGTGTTGGTAATGTATAAAAATCCTGAGGATTTATGTGGATTTATTTTGTATCCTGCGACTTTGCTAAAATTCTGAATTATTTCTAATAGCTTTTTAGCAGAGTCTTTGGGGTTCTCTAAGTATACCATCATGTCATCTGCGAAAAGTGACAATTTGATTTCTTCATTTCCTACTCTAATTCCTCGGATCTCTTTCTTGGCTCTTATTGCCAAGGCTAGAGTTTCTAGTACTATATTGCATAGTAATGGTGATAGTGGGCAACCTTGTTTCACTCCTGATCTTACTGGGAAAGGTTCTAGTTTATCACCATTACATATGATGTTTACTGAAGGTTTTAAATATATGCTCCTTATTATTTTAAGGAATAGTCCATTTATTCCTATACTCTCAAGCGTTTTTAGTAGGAATGGATGTTGGATATTATCAAATGCTTTTTCTGCATCTATTGAGATGATCATATGGTTTTTATTAATTTGATTATTAATATGGTCAATTATACTAATAGTTTTCCTAATATTAAACCAGCCCTGCATTCCTGGTATAAATCCCACTTGGTCATAGTGTATTATCCTGGGGATGATTTTCTGAAGTCTATTTGCTAATATCTTATTTAAGATTTTAGCATCAATATTCATTAAGGAAATTGGTCTATAGTTTTCTTTCTCAGTTTTCGATCTACCTGGTTTAGATATCAGTACCATGTCTGTGTCATAGAAGGAATTTGGTAGGACTCCTTCAATCCCTATTTTTTCAAATAGTTTACATAGCATTGGAGTTAGTTGTTCTTTAAATGTTTGGTAGAATTCACCTGTAAATCCATCTGGTCCTGGGGACTTTTTCTTAGGAAGTTGGTTAATAGCTTGGTCTATTTCTTTTTCTGAGATGGGACTATTTAGAGTACTTACTTCTTCCTCTGTTAATCTGGGCAAGCTATATTTTTGAAGGTATTCTTCCATTTCATTTAAGTTATCGAATTTATCAGCATAAAGTTGAGCAAAGTAGCTCCTAACTATTGTTCTAATTTCCTCTTCATTAGTGGTGAGTTCACCCTTTTCATTTTCAAGACTATCAATTTGCTTTTTCTCTTTCCTTTTTTTAATCAGGTTTACTAAGGGTTTGTCTATTTTGTTGGTTTTTTCATAAAACCAACTCTTAGTTTTATTAATTAATTCAATAGTTTTTTTACTTTCAATTTTATTAATCTCACCTTTTATTTTTTGAATTTCAAGTTTTGTGTTTGTCTGGGGATTTTTAATTTGTTCCTTTTCTAGCAATTTTAGTTGTAAGCCCATTTTGTTGGCCCTCTCTTTCTCTATTTTATGCAAGTAGGCCTGTAGAGATATAAAACTTCCCCTTATTACTGCTTTGGCTGTATCCCACACATTTTGGTATGATGTCTCATTATTGTCATTTTCTTGGGTGAAGTTATTAATTATGTCTATGATTTGCTGTTTTACCCAATCATTCTTTAGTATAAGATTATTTAGTTTCCAATTATTTTTTGCTCTATTTTCCCCTGGCTTTTTATTAAATGTTATTTTGATTGCATTGTGGTCTGAAAAGGATGCATTTACTATTTCTGCCTTACTGCATTTGATTTTGAGGTTTTTATGCCCTAGTCTATGATCAATTTTTGTATAGGTTCCATGAACTGCTGAGAAGAAAGTATATTCCTTTCTGTCTCCATTTAGCTTTCGCCAAAGATCTATCATATCAAACTTTTCTAGTATTCTATTTACCGCTTTGACTTCTTTCTTATTTATTTTGTGGTTTGATTTATCTAATTCTGAGAGTGCAAGGTTGAGATCTCCCGCTATTATAGTTTTGCTATCTATTTCCTCTTGCAGCTCTCTTAATTTCTCTTTTAAGAATTTAGATGCTGCACCACTTGGTGCATACATGTTTAATATTGATACTGCTTCACTATTGATGCTTCCCTTTAGCATGATATAATGCCCTTCCTTATCTCTTTTAATTAGATCAATTTTTGTTTTTGCTTGATCTGAGATGAGGATGGCTACTCCTGCTTTTTTGGTTTTGCCTGAAGCATAATAGATTCTGCTCCACCCTTTTACTTTTAGTTTGAATGTCTCATCCTGTTTCAGGTGTGTTTCCTGTGAACAACATATAGTAGGATTCTGACTTTTAATCCAGTCTGCTAACTGCTTCCTCTTTATGAGGCAGTTTGCCCCATTCACATTGATGGTTAGAAGGACTAATTCTATATTGCTTGCCATCCTATTAACCCCTGCTTATGCTTTTCCCCTTTCCTTCCCTTTTACCCTCCTATCCAGTATTAAACTGGTGAACACCACTTGCTTTTCACAGCCCTCCCTTTTTAGGATCCCTCCCCCACCTTAAAGATCCTCCCCTTATTTTACCCCTTTTCCTCGAAATTACTGTATTCCCTTCCCCTTAGCTTACTCCTTCCCTTTCACTTTTCAATGAAGTGGAAGAAGTTTCACCATAAATCGAATATGTCTATTGATACACGCTATGTTCATCTCCCTCCTTTCTTTCTCTCAGATATAATAGGTTACCTTTGCCTCTTCATGAGATGTAGTACCACCACTTTACACTTTTTTATGATATAATCTCCTTTCCACTTCTAGTTTCTAAGACAAATTGTATATATGTTCTTTACATATTTTTTTGACAGAAGTATAGTTCTCAAGATTTCTTTTTACCTTTTTAGAAATCTCTTGAGTTCTGTATTTGAAGATCAAACCTTTTATGTAGGTCTGGTTTTTTCATCAAAAATAGATGGAATTCATTTATTTCGTTAAATGTCCATCTTCTTCCCTGGAAAATGATGCTCATTCTTGCTGAGTAAGTTATTCTTGGCTGCATACCAAGTTCCTTAGCCTTTCGGAATATCATGTTCCAGGCCCTGCGTTCTTTTAATGTGGACGCTGCTAGATCCTGGGTTATCCTTATTGTGGATCCTCCATATCTGAATTGTTTTTTTCTAGCAGCTTCCAATATCTTTTCCTTTGTCTGATGGTTCTTGAACTTGGCCACTATATTTCTTGGCGTTTTGATTTTAGGGTCCCTTTCAGTAGGTGATCGATGAATTTTTTCAATGTCTATTTTACCCTCTGTTTCCAAAATGTCTGGGCAGTTCTCTTTGATAATTTCCTCGAAAATGGTGTCCAAGCTCTTTTTTTCCTCCCATTTTTCAGGGAGTCCGATTATTCTCAAATTGTCTCTCCTGGATCTGTTTTCCAGGTCTGTTGTCTTTCTGGTAAGGTACTTGACAGTCTTTTCAATTGTTTCATTTCTCTGGTTTTGCTTGACTCCCTCTTGGTTTCTCCTTGAGTGATTCATTTCTACTTGTTCCAGTCTAATTTTCAATGATGTATTTTCTTCACTCACTTTTTTTATGTCTCTTTGTAATTGTCCAATTGAGTTTTTATCTTCTATGGAATTTTTTTCCATTTTGTCCATTTTATTTTTTAGAGAGCTGATTTCTTTTTCCAGCTCACTAATCCTGTTTTCCTTGGAGTTGTTTACCTTTTCCAGCTCACTAATCTTGTTTCTCAATGATTTGATTTCTTTATCCACTCTGTCTTTGAATGCATGGGATGACTTCTCCAGGCTCTCTTGCCAAGCTTCCCTTTCCTTTTCCCATTTCTCTTTCAGCTCTCTTGTGAGAGCCTTTTTGATTTCCTCTATGAGGTTCTTTTGTTTGAGGAGCAGCTTATATCCCTCCCAGGGGATACATCTGGGGACAGTCTGTTCCTAGTCTCCTCAGCATTTGAAGTCTGCTCCCTCTCCACACAGAAGCTGTCAATGCTTAGAGCCCTTTTGAATTTTTTGTTCATTTTGTCAGAGTAGGAATCAAAGAAAACAAACTGACAAGAGAAACAATTGGTCTGTTTTGCGGGGGGATGGGGCTGGATGGTATTAATGGGCTTCCTCTACAGACTGGGGGTAGGGCAGCAGAGAGCCACTAACAGAACAGCAATGACTGTACTGAGTCTGCGCTCTGAGGCTCCGAGAACGCTCTGAGTCAGTCCAGGTGGGGGTTGGGGGTGGCCGGGCTCTGAGAGATGCTGGCTTTCTGGGGTTTTAATCTTCACCTCCGGTGTTTACACCCTCTCCACTGCTCCTGGCTTGCTGCCAAGACGGAGCATCCACACTGGGGCAAAAGCCCTTTCACAGAAACAGCAGAGATCCACCCCTCCCCCTCCAGTCTGAGCTGTGTGAGCTGCCTGTCTTGCTCTGGCTGTCTGCCCTCAGTCTGCGCCCAGTCTGATTGACCCTCCCCCGAGCAAACACAGACCTTTTCTGGCGACTTTCAAGGATGTCTTCTCTTGGTGATAATTTGTGGATTTCTTTCTGGGTCAAGCATTAAGTCAGAGGCTTGTCATGAAGTAAGTTCTGAGAGAAAACGAGGAGCTCAAGCAGCTGTCTGCCTCCATGCCGCCATCTTGGCCGGAAGTCGCTAATAAAAAGTTATTAGAAATAATTCACAACTTTAGCAAAGTTGCTGGATACAAAATAAATCCACATAAATCCAACAGCAAGAGATACAAAGAGAAATTCCATTCAAAACAACTGTCAAGAATATAAAATATTTGGGAATCCATCTACCAAAGAATAGTCAGGAATTATATGAGCAAAATTACAAAAACTTGCCACAAAAATAAAGTCATATTTAAATAATTGGAAAAATATTAAGCGCTCTTAGGCCAAGTGAATATAATAAAGATGACAATATTCCCTAAACTAATCTATTTAGTGCTATACCAATCAGACTCCCAAGAAACTATTTTAATGACCTAGAAAAAATAACCACAAAATTCATATGGAAGAACAAAAGGTCAAGAATTTCAAGGGAATTAAAAAAAAAAAATCAAATGAAGGTGGCCTAACTGTAACTGATCTAAAGCAGCAGTCACCAAAATTATGTTGGTATTGGCTAAGAAATAGACTAGTAGATCAGTGGAACAGGTTAGGTTCACAGGACAAAATAGTGTACAACTATAGCAATCTAGTGTTTGACAAACCCAAGATCCCAAATTTTGGGATAAGAATTCATTATTTGCAAAAAACTGTTGGGAAAACTGGAAATTAGTATGGCAGAAACTAGATATGGACCCATTTAAAACCATATACCAAGATAAAATCAAAATGGGTCCATGATTTAGGCATAAAGAATGAGATCATAAATAGATTAGAGGAACATAAGATAGTTTACCTCTCAGACTTGTGGAGGAAGAAGGAATTTATGACCAAAGAACTAGAAATCATTATTGATCACAAAATAGAAGATTTTGATTACATCAAATTAAAAAGTTTTTATACAAACAAAACGAATGCAAACAATATTAGAAGGGAAGTAACAAATTGGGAAAATATTTTTACAGTTAAAAGTTTTGATAAAGGCCTCATTTCCAAAATATACAGAGAACTGACTCTAATTTATAAGAAATCAAACCATTCTCCAATTGATAAATGGTCAAAAGATATGAACAGACAATTTTCAGATGATATTGAAACTATTTTCACTCATATGAAAGAGCGTTCCAAATCACTATTGATCAGAGAAATGCAAATTAAGACAACTCTAAGAAATGCAAATTAAGACAACTACACACCTGTCAGATTGGCTGACAGGAAAAAATAATGATGAATGTTGGAGGGGATGTGGGAAAACTGGGACACTGATACATTGTTGGTGGAGTTGTGAAAGAATCCAACCATTTTGGAGAGCAAATTGGAACTATGCCCAAAAAGTTATCAAACTGTGCATCCCCTTTGACCCAGCATTGCTGTTATTGGGATTATATCCCAAAGAAATACTGAAGAGCGGAAAGGGACCTGTATATGTCAAAATGTTTGTGGCAGCCCTTTTTATAGTGGCTAGAAATTGGAAAATGAATGGATGTCTATCAATTGGAGAATGGTTGGGTAAATTGTAGCATATGAATGTTATGGAATATTATTTTTCTGTAAGAAATGACCAGCAGGATGAATACAGAGAGGCTTAGAGTGTAAGTCTGATGCTGAGTGAAATGAGCAGAGCTAGGAGATCATTATACACTTCAACAACAATATTATATGAGGATGTATTCTGATGGAAGTAGATATCTTCAACATAGAGAAGATCTAATTCAGTTCTAGTTGATCAATGATGGACAGAAACAGCTATAGCCAGAGAAGGGACACTGGGAATTGAGTGTAAACTGTTTGCACTATTGTCTTTCTACCCAGGTTACAAAAGTAACCTTTGGAATCCAATTCTTATCCTGCAACAAGAAATTTGGTTTTACACACATATATTGCATCTAGGATATGCTGTAACACATTTAACATGTGTGGGATTGCCTGTCATCTAGGAGAGGGAGCAGAGGGAGGGAGGGAGGGAAAAATTTGGAAAAGAAGTGAATACAAGAGATAATGTTGTAAAAAATTACCCATGCATATGTAGTGTCAAAAATTATAATTATAAAATTAATTTTAAAATAGTTTAAAATTTTGTTTTCAGAGGAAAAAAAAGATCAGATAGATTAAATAAGGTTATTTGACTTTACACAGAGGTCAAGGGGTCAAATATCATTTAAAAAATTTTCTGATACCTCAAATAGCATTGGAAAAAGCAATATAAAATCATTCTATTTTACTTTGAAATGAGATTCTTTCTCATAGTTTTCCTTAATGCCTCTAAAAATCTTTGTTCCTCAGATTGTAAATGAGTAGATTCAACATGGGTGTAAGTATGCTATAGAATACAGAAAGAACCTGATTTAACCCTGTGGAATGGGAGGAACCAGGTGTCATATACACTACAAAGCCTGGCCCCAGATAGAAACTTACCACAGTCCAGTGGGAGGAGCAAGTGGCTAGGGCTTTGTTCCTCCCCTCAGGTGAATTCATGTGGAGGATAGTGAAGAAAATGAGAGTATAAGAAGTTACAAGGAGACTAAAAGGAAGGATGATAAACACAATGCTCACCACAAACACTCCCATTTCATAATCTGAGGTATCTTCACAGAACAGCTTTAAGATAGCAGGCATCTCACAGAAAAATATGATTTATCTCCCTAGAGCCACAGATGGGGAAATGCATGGTGTAGATTGTTTGAATTAGAGAATTTAAGACACCCTCAACCCAGGACACTACAGTCATCTGCACACAAATCTTGGGATCCATAATAATAGAATAATGGAGAGATTTACAAATAGCTACATAATGATTATAGCACATAAAGGTCCTCCCATTCAGAACCTCCCAGAGTCAAACAAAAAAAAAAAAATCTGGGTTCCACAACCAACTTGAGATATATTTTGTTTCCCTAGGTAATAACTAATAGCCATTTTGGGAACAGAACTTGAAATATAGGCCATATCAATGATGAAGAGCTGGCTGAGCAGGAAGTACATAGGTGTATGGAGTTGGGAATCTACCCAGATCAGAAGAATCAATATAGAGTTGCTAGTTAAAGTGATGAGGTAGATAGACATAATAATGGAAACAAAGAGGCCAGAATATTTGAACTCGGGGAACAGTCCCAGAAGAATTAAATCTGTTGTTGTTTCATTGCCTTTCTCCATGTTTCATTCTTTTCTGATTGAAGTGAAGGAGCCTCTAGAAATAGGTACAGGGAGGGAGAGGGAGATTAAAAAACAAAACAACAATGATGAATAATTACTGGACATTTTATTTTAGTATAAATTTATGTAATCCTTTTTACAAACTTAGATACCTCTTCACAAAATTCTTAGTAGTACTTCTAAATAATTATTTTTGTAAAATAATTACTTATTGGTGACTCCTATATGATCATTTTAAACATTGTTATATATAAACATACCAAAAGATAAAGTAGATTCAATCCAAAACAAACTAGCTTATAAATATTGTATCGATTGATTTTTTTCAGTCTTTTATGAATGCATCCTCTTTTCATTTGATTATGATGAGTATTCACTTGGAAACAGGTAGAATCATAAAATCTAGAAGTTGGAAGGATCTCAGAAGTTAAATACATAGATTACAATACTAATCCAATATACAACATCAGTGATACATCATCAGTCTCTTGTTTGAAGACCTCTAGTGATGAAGACCTTACTCCTTTCTTAGTCTGCCAGGACATTTTATGAAGTCGTTTTTCTCTAGACTGTATTTTTTTTTTAGAAATTTAATTCACTGTCTCATATATATATATATATTTTTTCAAATTCTAGGTTGATTATTTCTAGAACTACATTTCCATTTTCAGCTCAAGAGAGCTGCAACCCCATATTTCCAAGTTCCTCTTTTACTCCAAATCAACAAGTACAAAACTAAATTCATAATTTCTCCCTGTGCTAATGAAAATATTGCACTTGACTGCCCTATTGAGATAATATTTATCTTGTTTCCCTCAAGCGGGTCCCTCACTGAGGCAGAGTAGAAGAAGATTTTCTCCTTCAAGGAATTTTAGAGAGTTACGGGGTCTCTTCTTCACTTACAAGATTTGTCTTCAACTTATTTTGGATTGTCTCTAGATGAAACTTTTACAGCCATGATAACAGTCTTTTTGTGATATACTGAATTGTTGGAGAAGCTATTATTTTTCTTTTAGTTTTTAAAAATCTTTGTTTCTTCTAGGGAATTTTCAGAGCTTTATTATTGTCTTTGTAGACTTTTCATAACATGTCACTATCTTCTCCTAGTCTTCTAGACCTCAAGCCTTAGTGTCTTTGATTCCTTCTTCTTCCTTATTCTGCCATATTCAATAAATGATCTGTTTTTCTCTATTTTACCTTGTATAATAGTTATTTCTAGTAATAGTATCTAACAGTTTTTAAATGCTTCATATGTGCCAGGCACTGTGCTAAGTGCTTTATAAATATTATCTCATTTGATCTCCCCAACAATCATAGGATGTAGGTGCTATTATAACCTTACTTACAGATAAAGAAACTGAGACAAACAGAAATTAAATGATTTGCCCAGGATCACACAGTGTTTATATATAACCATATAGCAGTCATAGGAAATGAAGATCAGAAAGTGGCATTCAGAACTCTCCAGAGTCAAACAAAAAATCTGGCTTCTACTAGTAGTAAGTGTCTGTAGCCAGATTTAAGCTCAAATCTTCCTGACTTGTCACCCAGTACTCTTTCCACTGCAACATCCTCTCTCTGTTCTCACTGACACCACCTCATTTCCTTTGTCTCTTCTTCAATACAATCAATGTCAATACTTTTATGTTATTCTCTAACTCAAGAACCTTCAAAGACTTCCTTTTGTCTTTGGGATAAAATATCATTATTTTAATATGGGATGGAAGGATTTACAGGAATTAAGCCCTAATTGCCATTCCAAATTTATCTGTTTCCCTTTATCATAACTAAATATAGTCAATACTCTAGACAATTTATCTTCTCATGATTGTCCGAATTTTTCTGATGTATCTTTTTTCCCCCCGCTGTTTCCTTGAAGGCCTTATTTGATCTCCAATTTTTAAAATACTGGATTTGGTTTCATTAACTGTTGGTAGGGAAATATTTGGGTAATCATAATGAGTGATGGGAATATCATCTGGTAGCAGAGTTTACTGAAAAGTATTTTGCAAGCAAAGATCTGGGACTTATTTCCAGGTCTATACTTGCAATGTGACCGTGGATATATCATATCCTCTCTAGAATTTAGTTTCCTAATCTATAAAAGGAGGCAGTTGGATTTAATGAGCCCTAGCTCTAATACAACGTGATTCTCTTTTCACAGTCTTGAAATAGGAACTCATAGCACATAGAACAAAAGTAATTGTGGATAAATTACCACTTAACTCTTTTGCATGATTTTGCCTTTATGAAAGTGAAAATCAAACACAAAAATTAAACAGTTTTTCTGGATCATTATGTCATTTAAATTATATAATATTCTGAAAACAGACAGACCTTAAGATATTTCTCCAGCAATAACCTTGTAATCTTAATAATGTTCTGTCATCCTTGCCTTTTGCAAATGCTGAAATCCTCAAAATTCCTCTCCATGTATTTCAGCTTCTTAGGAGATACTTCTAGGGAAGTACTGAATTCTTCCTCTTCATAACAAATATTTAAAGTTAATGAAGATGATAAAATGAATTGAGCACTGGGGACCTGGACTAGTACCACTGTGTGATCTTAGACAAGATGCAGTCCAGCTCTACTTTTTCACTTCTTCATTGGTGAAGTAATAAGGGATAAACTAGATGATCTATCAGATTCTTTCCAACTCTGTGATTCCAAGAGCTTTCCATTTCTGTGATTTCAAGAGCTTTCCATCTCTGCTCAGATAAAACAACTGCATTGGCTTTGGGACCAGTGGGTGTACATGTTATTTCATAGGGAAATAGGACTTAAATAAGGGCTGGTGTATGAAATATTCTGCTGTATAATTCAAATGTTAGGAGTTTTGTGTGAAGAATCCTAGGAAACCTTTGTCCCTAGACTTTGAGCATCCAGAGAAAATTTATACTTAGGACATTTCAAGATGCTGCTTAGTCAGCATTCTCTGGGATTTCAGTTCCATTTTAACTCTCACTGTTGTTTGGTTCTTTCATGCAAATGAAAACCAAAATAAACAATTTCATTTTGTATATGTTGTAGTAAAATGAAAAGAATGTGTGGATTAAAAATCAGGAGATTAGTTCAGATCTAGTTTCAGACACTTTCTAGATTTGTGAAGATGCTTATTACTGCTAGTATTATTATTATTTTTTTTAATTAAAGCTTTTTTTTTTCAAAACATATACATGGGTAATTTTTCAACATTGACCCTTGAAAAACCTTGTGTTCCAAATTTTCCCTTCTTTCCCCTCACCTCTTAGATGGCAAGTAATCCAATATATGTTAAACATGTTAAATATATATGGTAAATCCAATATATGTTTAGATATTTATACAATTGTCTTGCTGTATAAGAAAAATCAGATCAAAAAGAAAAAAATGAAAAAAAAAATGCAAGCAAACATCAACAAAAAGCATGCAAATGCTATGTTGTGGTCCACATTCAGTTTCCACAGTCCTCTTTCTGGGTATAGATGGCTTTCTTCATTACAAGATCATTGGAACTGGTCTCAATCATCTCGTTGTTGGAAAGAGTCACATCCATTAGAATTGATCATTGTTAATCTTGTTGTTGATGTGTACAATGATTTACTGGTTCTGCTCATTTCACTTAGCATCAGTTCATGTAAGTCTCTCCAAGCCTCTCTAAAATCATCCTGCTTATTGTTTCTTATAGAACAATAATATTCCAACATTTACATACCATAATTTATTCAGCCATTCTCCAATTGAGGAGCATTCACTCAGTTTCCAGTTTCTTCCTACTAAAAAAAAGGGCTGCCACAAACATTTTTGCACATGTAGTTCCTTTCCCTCTTTTAAGATCTCTGTGGGGTATAAGCCCAGTAGAAACACTACGGGATCAAGGATATGCACAGTTTGATAATTTTTTGAGCATAGTTCCAAGTTGCTCTCCAGAATGGCTGGATCCATTCACAATTCCATCTGTTGGTATTATTTTGTTATATGACCTAACATTAGATTTAAAACAGGTTAAAAGTGAAAAATTATTCATTAAAATGATATGTCAAGAAGCAAGTATTATATAATAGAAATAACCCTGAACTGGGGTCAGTAGCATATATATATATATTTCAATCTTAGTAACTATTGCATGCTCTTGTGTAGGTCACATAATATTAAAATTAGAAAGTATTATAAAAAGTATATATAAAAATTATGGGAGAGGCTACTATAATTGTTAAACATATAGAGCCAATTGTTAGGCAATTCTAATTTTACAGAAAATTAAAGTTAAATGAGTAATCCAAGGTTCCACAGCTATTTGGTGGAATTGTCCCCAAGACTTTTCTTTTTCCCTTTCCTCTCTCTATATTCTATCTGTTTTGGTGACCTAGAATTCTTGATTTTATTATCATCCCTTGGCCGGTGACACAGATCACTATACATAGTTATAGTCTCTTCCTTAAGCTTCAGTCTCACATTAATTAACTGGGTATTTCAAATTCAAGACATTCCAAATCTTTTCTTCAAAACCTCTCTCATCAAATTCTCCATTTCTGTTGAAGACACCATAATTCTTCTGGTCAACTAAGTTTGCAGACAGCATTATTTTCTATTTTTTTCTCTCTTCCTTATTTTACCTATCCAATTAGGTACCAACTTTGGCTGTTTTTACTTTAACATCTCTCATATACAACCAGGGTAAATAGGATAGATCTTGATCTCCCCTGATTTGATGGTATCCTAATTGGTTTGAGAGAGTCTCTCCCCATCTTAATCTATCCTTCACATAGCTTTCAGAATAACTTGCCTTGAGTACAGACAAGAATCAATAAATTCTATAGTTCCATATCATTCATAGGATAAAACAATAATGTCTGATTAACTTGTAAAGCTATTTTCAAGCTAGTCACAATCTATATTTCCAGTTGTAATGCTAGAGAAACTGAGCAAGATAGAGATTAGAGAGTATTCAATAACTTATTAAATGGGAGAGATATATTGGGAACAAATGGATCCATGGTTTGATCCCAGTGCAGAATGAGCCTTGTCTCCAACAATCCAGCAAACAAGGAGAGTTCTCAATTATCTATATACATACGTGGCTCAGACTCAGGGGGTAGACTGAGGTGGTGGCTTAGTCAGGGTGCTGCAAGAGGGAACGGGACTCTGATAGGGTGGGGTAAGCCTCCAGAGATTAGTTGACAAAATCAGGGGGAAGCACCCTGGACATGGAGAGAGGCATCTTGATAAGACAGTATCTGACATTCTGATAGCTTGGGATGGGGAGAGGCATTCTGATATTCTAAAACACAAGATCTTTTATCCTTATCATTGAGGGAGGGGAAGTTTTGCAGGACTGAGAAGCAGGGAAACTGATTCAGGTCAGGATAATTAGAGAAACTGAGACCTGTGGCATAACACAGTCTCATTATATTTTATTTCTCTTCTATTGTTCTATAGTCAAGTCAAATCTCAATCCTTACTTATTCCTGATATGATAAATTTTCTCTTTAAGATAAGACATTGTTTCATTCTTGGTCTTTGTATGTTGAGTATTTTCCACAGTGACTGGTACATAATAGGCACTTAATAGATGCTTTTTAATTTATTAATCTCTATTACATTTCTCCCTTCTTCAAATCCTCTCTCTTTGAGGTAGAAATCAATTTGATATTTTATATATGTTCAATCAGGCAAAACATATGCCTTATTAATCATGTTGTGATAGAAGACACATATCAAAGGAGAGAAATCACCAAAAAAATAAAGTGAAAAATAATATGTTTCAATCTACATTCAGTCTCCATCAGTTCTGTCTTTGTTATGGTTAATATTTCTAATATAATTTTGAAAAGTAATAATAATAGAAATTCTTGCTTCATCCCTTATTTTATTGGGAAGTGTTTTAGCTTAGTTCCATTATAGATTATAATCATTGTTGTTTGTCCTTTATTTTCAAAGAAGACAATGAAATCATGTGATGCCATGAAATGCAAGTGAATTGGATTTAAATGAAAGTGGACTGTGCAAAGTCACAGTTACACTTTCTCCTTCAGAGTGTGTGGTATGGAAATGGTGAGGGAACACCCTTTAATAAAAAAGCTGGAGAGATCTCTAGAACAAAGCAAAGTTTATTGTACATTCTCAAGAGAAGGGCATCCCACCCCTTGAGCAGACAATAGAAGAGAGGAAGCTCCTCCTGTGGGCAGGACAGCACCTTTAATCCCTAATGCAAACACCCCCTCCCACCACTGACCCTCATCCTCATTGGCTGAGAGTCTTACATTCTAAACAAGAGATCTGCCCACGAAATTGAACTTGACCAATAAGTACATAGTTGCCCATATTTGACTAAAATAAGGAGGAAATTGTGTCATGGGAGGGTAGCAGGAAGGGGACTCAATTATGCCCTTGAATCAATGCTCAAAGTCCTTCAGGCCTACTCAAATTCTGAAGTAGATGAAGCCTTACTCGATTTTCACAACTGTCTTGAAAGATCTCACCTCATCTCATTCGACAGCCATCTGGGTTCAGTGCCAAGATATATAGATCAGGACAATCACTGCCCTACATGCAGTGGAAGACTTTGGCCTTTGTAAACTAATCTACCTGAAGCACAATGCATTCTGCTCCAAGTACTTACTATAACTCAATTTGTATCTTTCTGTTTCAAGTGTTTTTCTTGTGAACGACATATTGTTGGATTCTGGTTTCTAATCCATTTTGCTACCCTTCATTTTATGGGTGAGTTCATCCCAATCACATTCACAGTTGTGATTGTAACCGGTCAATTTCCTTCATCTTATTTTCTTATATTTTTCCTTCTCTTTTCTAACCTGAGGAGTCTGTCTTGCTTCTGACAACAACTTTTCTAAAAAGACAAAGTATTAATCATTTTCTCAGAGAAAGCAAAAACAAAAACAGTCTTAATAAAAAGATCATCAGGAAAACTACATTTTGTTAAAAGATAGCACAGACAATGAATTAATATCAATGTTGTATTGGTGTGTATGTGTGTGTGTATGGTACTTATATATGTATAAACACATATGTTTATAGGCATGTCAAACAAATTGTTAAAAGAAAAGAAAAGTAGATTAATTAGCTACAGGAGGAAATACATAATAATACTATTTTTACTGGAAGAGCCAGTAAAACTAAGAAGTACCAAAATAGAAAAAGAAAATTATAGACCACCTTTCTTTGTGTTTTTTCCCTATTAATTTTCTTGATATTCTTGACCTTTTTACTCTTCCACAACAATTTTGCTATTATTTTTTTCTAGCTCCATAAAGTAATTTTTTGGTAGTTTGATTGGCATGGGACAGTAGATTAATTTAAGTAGTCTAATGAATATCAATGCACGTGAAATTAAAAGGATTTTGCATAAACAACATTAATTCAGTTAAAATTAGAAAGGAAGTAATTGATAAAACATCTTGGCAGAATTTTTTAATAACAGCTTTTTTACCCCCTGAGGCAGTTGGGTTAAGTGATTTGCCCAGGGTCACACAGCTAGGATGTGGTAAATATCTGAGGCCAGATTTGAACTCAAGTTCTCCTGATTTCAGGGCTGGTGCTCTATCCTCTGCACCACCTAGCTGCCCCTAATATAGGTTTTTAAAATTTTCCAAATACATGCAAAAATAGTTTTCAACATTCACCTTTACAAAACCTTGTGTTCCAAATTTTTGTCACCCCCTTTTTCTCTCTCCCTCCCCTAGGCAGCAAATAATTAAATATAGCTCAAACATATTTTACAGAATTTTCTATATACAAGATACATAATGAATTGATTAAAATTCATTTAAATTCAAGACTCATTCCCCAGTAAGAACAGGCTTAGTGAATAGTAAGAGGAAAAGTTAAAGTTAAAAACTTCAAAATATGAAAAAGCATATGAAAACAATAAATCATAATTGGAGAAAATAAAATTAAAATAATTTTTTAAGTCCCTTTCACAATCATCATGTTGAAAAAGGGAGAAGTTATATAGTTCAGTGGATAGAATGCTAGGGTTAAAATCAGGAAGAGTCATCTTTTTGAGTTCAAATTGGCCTCAGACACTTACCAGTCTAGGCAAGTCACTTTATTTGCTTGAGTTTCTCATTTGTAAAATGAGCTGGAATTGGAAATGAAAGATAACTCCAGTATCTTTGCTAAGAAAACCCCAAATGGGGTCATTAAATATGGAAAATTACTGAAACAGCTGAACAACAATAACTTTGAAAAGGATAACCAAAAAACAAAATGGTAACTGTTAGAATTGTTATAGGAAAGTAGACATACTGATGCACTGTGGTAGAGTTGTCAACTATAATTCTGTGAAACAATTTGGAACTATACACAAAAAGGCACTCGCCTATGCATACATTTCCTCCCCATTAATACTACCTATATCCTAAAGGAATCAAACAGAGAGATAAAGGATCCACCTATACAAAATATTTACGAAAACTTTCTGTAAGAGCAAAGCATTAGAAGCCAGGTGATTTCCATCAATTATTAATAGTTGAAAAAATATAATTTATAAATTATTGCACATATATAATCTAATATACATTTTTAAAAATCAAGTTTAACTAGGAGATGAAAAACTGGAATAGATAGAGTATGCTGTGTTTGATTTTCTGATTTCATGACTGTAGAAGAATTGGAAATTTGAATTTAAGAACCTGGGACTACAACTGTCTGTTCTTGAGTGGTTCAAAAGAGAAATGAGAATTATAAAAGCATCATTTATGTCCTGTACAGCAAAAATTATGAACACAATAGGAAAAATTTGAATGTTTAATGGCAAGTCTCATGAAAGAAACAAAAGCAAGAATAATAGATTGAGAATGGAGAAACAGAAGTAAATGACAATGTAGAAAACAAGCAAAAAATAATGATATTAAAAGACAATATTCTTATTTTGCAATTCAAAGCATAGTGATCTGGAAGACATCTAAAGATCATAGGTCTCCCAGAAAAACATGACAGAATAAAAAGTCTTGATACCCTATTGAAGGAAATAATAGAAGAGAACTACTTAGAATGTCTGAACATAGAAAATGAAATTCCAATGAAAAGAATTCACTGATGCCCTACATAAAAAATAAATAAAAACAACAACAAAAATCCCAGGCTGCAAACTCAAAGGGAGATAATGATTATATTTAACAATTCAATTCCAAAATAAGTTCTGCAGGCCATGAAAAGAAAAGACTTCAAATACAAAAGTATCAAAATTCAAATTATGCAAGACTATCCAGCACACACTAGAAAAAGGAAAAGGGTATGAAATAATGTGTTCCTGAAGAGCACTGGAACTCAGGATATAGCCAAGGGTGACATATCCTGTAAATCTGAGCTTATCCTTAAAAGACAAAAGGTGGACATTCAATAATAAAGGGTTTGTAACAGTTTTAGAAAGAAAAACTGAACCAAAGAGATTATTTTGTTTTCAAACACACCAAATAATGGAAATTAAGGAATAAATAAATGTAGCATGTAAGGATAGCAACAATAACAGAATAACAACAGAGAGCAGAGGCTTGGGGACTTTGGCGCTTAAAAAGTCTACTTGTCTTATATTGGGAGGAAGTAGGAGATGGAACCCCAGCGGGCAACCATCACCTGGAGAATTGGGAGAGTACAGACTCAAGAAGGAGTACCTAGATAACAAGGGAGAGTATACATCAATGAAGGATGTAATGAGAAAGAGACCCTTCTGGGGCAATGTCTTTGCAATAATTGGCACTGTGTTTGCAATGAAGTACAATGGAAAAGGGGAACCCATGGGGCAAACCCTGCAATTCAGTAGCAGAAGCAGAGATCAAAATGAATAACTTGAAACCTTTGATTGAATGACAAATACAGAGAAAATAGAGAGATCAAATAACTATAGCAGTTATGAATCAGAGAACAATGGTCTAGAATAGACCAAAAAGAGTAGCAGGATAATGAAGAGACTGAAAAAAATCCTTTCTGGAAAAGATGCAAAAATGAAATTAAAAAAATTAATAAGACTAGCTGAAGGAGATGAGAAAAAAGAAATCAATATATTTGATTTGAGGAAAAATAAATTAACCAGAAGAAAACAAAAGAGAAAAAGGACCTAATAAATAAAATTTTAAAGACAAAGGGGTAAAAAATGAAAAGAGATGATGAAGTGAAAGCCAATAGGAAAGCCATCTTTAAAAAATTAAAGTAACTGAAAGAACAAAAAATTGTATTTTTACATCATATGAGGGAAAAATTAAAATTTGAAAAAAAATTTAGAGTCAAACATAAAGTTAAATTCGTAGGAGGAAAATATAAAGTCAATTAATAGCATTAAACGTGAAAATAATCCAGTAAAATGAAAAAGAATTTACATAAGAAAACAAAACCTATAGTTTATTGCTTATAAGAAAAATTTAAAAAAAACAAAGACATACACAAAATAAAATTGAGGTGACAGTAAAAACAAACATTCAAAAAAGAAAAAAAGCATAAATGAGGAAATTATATTATGCTGAAAGTAAACATAGACAACAAAACCAATATCAACAACAAATTTATGTCCTCCAAATGCCTTAGCATCCAAATTCATGAAGGAAACATATTAATCTCAAGGTGTAGACAGTAACACAATGATGACAGAAGATTTCAGTATCTCTCTAACAGTTCTGAGTAAATCTAACAAAAAGCTAAAGAAAAAAGAAAATACAGAAATAAATATATTTCTGAAGAAATTAGTGTTAAAAGGCTTTTAGAACACCTTTCAAATAGGACAGCAAAAAAATATTCTCTGAACTACATGGAATGTTAACAAAAAATGAACTTATACTAAGGCACAGAGACATTGAAAAAAATATATAAATGTAGAACTAATTAATATATCCTTTCTAGGCCAAAATACAATAAAAACTGGGGGATCACAAACAAAATATGTAATCCAAATAAAGACTTAAAAATGCATCCTAAGTAATGTTAAATCTTAAATAATTGGGAAAGAATAAAGCATAGAAACAATTACTATATAAAAGGAAATAATAATGATGAAACAACGTAACAAAATTTCTGAGATGCAATTAAAGCAGTCCCAAGAGGGGGCAGAATCATATTCTTTTTTTAAAAATTATTATTATTATTATTTATTTTTTAATTATAAATTTTTTGACAGTATATATGCATGAGTAATTTTTTAATAACATTATCCCTTGTATTCATTTTTCCAAATTATCCCTTCCCTCCTTCTATTCCCTCCCCTAGATGACAGGCAATCCCATATATTTTACATGTGTTACAATATAACCTAGATACAATATATGTGTGTAAATCCCATTTTCTTGTTGCACATTAAGTATTAGATTCCGAAAGTGTAAGTAACCTGGGTAGATAGACAGTAGTGCTAACAATTTACATTCACTTCCTTCTCTGAGTGTAGTTCCTTCTCTGGGTGTAGTTGTTTCTGTCCATCATTGATCAAGTGGAAGTGAGTTGGATCTTCTTTATGTTGAAGATATCCACTTCCATCAGAATACCTCTTCATACAGCATTGAAGTATACAGCGATCTTCTGGTTCTATTCATTTCATTCAGCATCAGTTGATGTAAGTCTCTCTAAGCCTCTCTGTATTCGTCCTGCTTGTCATTTCTTACAGAGCAATAATATTCTATAACCTTCATATACCATAATTTACCCAACCATTCTCCAATTGATGGACATCCATTCATCTTCCAGTTTCTAGCCACTACGAAAAGAGCTGCCACAAACATTTTGGCACATACAGGTCCCTTTCCCCTCCTCAGTATTTCTTTGGGATATAAGCCCAATAGCAGCAATGCTGGATCAAAGATATGCACAATTTGATAATTTTGGGGGCATAATTCAAGATTGCTCTCCAGAATGGTTGGATTCTTTCACAACTCCACCAACAATGTATTAGTGTCCCGGTTTTCCCACAGCCCCTCCAACATTCATCATTATTTGTTCCTGTCATCTTAGCCAATCTGACAGGTATGTTAGTGGTATCTCAGAGTTGTCTTAATTTGCATTTCTCTGATCAGTAGTGATTTGGAACACTTTCATATGAGTGGATATAATTTCAATTTCATCATCTGAGAATTGTCTGTTCATATCCTTTGACCATTTATCAATTGGAGAATGGTTTGATTTCTTATAAATTAGGGTCAATTCTCTATATATTTTGGAAATGAGACCTTTATCAGAACCTTTAACCATAAAAATATTTTCCCACTTTGTTACTTCCCTTCTAATCTTGTTTGCATTACTATTGTTTGTACTTTTTAGTTTGATGTAATCAAAATCTTCTATTTTGTGACCTCTAGTTCTCCTCTGGTCATAAATTCCTTCCTCCTCCACAGGTCTAAGAGGTAGACTATTCTCTGTTCCTCTAATCTATTTATGATCTCATTCTTTATGCCTAAATCATGGACCCATTTTGATGTTATCTTGGTGTATGGTGTTAAGTGTGGATCCATATCTAATTTCTGCCATACTAATTTCCAATTTTCCCAACAGTTTTTTTCAAATAATGAATTTTTATTCCTAATGTTGGTATCTTTGGGTTTGTCAAAGACTAGATTGCTATAGATGTACCCTTTTTTGTCCTTTGTACCTAATCTGTTCCACTGATCGACTGGTCTATTTCTTAGCCAATACCAAATGGTTTTGGTGACTGCTGCTATATAATATAGCTTTAGATCAGGTACACCTAGACCACCTTCATCTGACTTTTTTTTTCATTAGTTCCCTTGCAATTCTTGACCTTTTATTCTTCCATATGAATTTTGTGGTTATTTTTTCTAGGTCATTAAAATAGTTTCTTGGGAGTCTGATTGGTATAGCACTAAAAATAGATTAGTTTGGGGAGTATTGTCATCTTTATTATATTTACTCGGCCTATCCAAGAGCTTTATTTTATTTTTGTGGCAAGTGTTTCATAGTTTTGCTCATATAATTCCTGACTATTCTTTAGTAGATGGATTCTCAAATATTTTATACTCTCAACATTTGTTTGGAATGGAATTTCTCTTTGTATCTCTTGCTGTTGCATTTTGTTGGTGATATATAAAAATGCCGAGGATTTATGTGGATTTATTTTGTATCCTGCAACTTTGCTAAAATTATGAATTATTTCTAATAGCTTTTTAGCAGAGTCCTTGGGGTTCTCTAAGTATACCATCATGTCATCTGCAAAGAGTGATAGTTTGATTTCCTCATTTCCTACTCTTATTCCTTTCATCTCTTTCTCGGCTCTTATTGCCAAGGCTAGAGTTTCTAGTACTATATTGAATAGTAATGGTGATAGTGGGCAACCTTGTTTCTCCTGATCTTACTGGGAAAGGTTCCAGTTTATCTCTATTGCATATTATGCTTACTGACGGTTGTAAATATATGTTCCTGATTATTCTAAGGAATAGTCCATTTATTCCTATACTCTCAAGCGTTTTTAGTAGGAATGGATGTTGGATTTTATCAAATGCTTTTTCTGCATCTATTGAGATGATCATATGGTTTTTGTTAATTTGATTATTAATATGGTCAATTATACTAATAGTTTTCCTGATATTAAACCAGCCCTGCATTCCTGGTATAAATCCTACTTGATCATAGTGTATTATCCTGTGGATGATTTTCTGAATTCTTTTTGCTAATATCTTATTTAAAATTTTAGCATCAATATTCATTAAGGAAATTGGTCTATAGTTTTCTTTCTCAGTTTTCAACCTACCTGGTTTAGGTATCAGTACCATGTCTGTGTCATAAAAGGAGTTTAGTAGGACTCCTTCATCCCCTATTTTTTCAAATAATTTATATAACATTGGGGCTAATTGTTCTTTAAATGTTTGGTAGAATTCTCATGTAAATCCATCTGGTCCTGGGGATTTTTTCCTGGGGAGTTGATTAATAGCTTGTTCTATTTCTTTTTTCTAAAATGGGACTATTTAAGCAGTTTACCTCTTCCTCTGTTAATCTAGGAAGCCTATATTTTTGGAGGAAGTCATCCATTTCACTTAAGTTATCAAATTTATTGGCATAAAGTTGGGCAAAGTAACTCATTATTTCTCTAATTTCCTCTTCATTGGTGGAAAGATCCCCCTTTTCATTTGTAAGACTAACAATTTGATTTTCCTCTTTCCTTTTTCTGATCAGATTTACCAAAGCTTTATGTATTTTATTTGCTTTTTCATAAAACCAACTCTTGGTTTTATTTATTAATTCAATAGTTTTTTACTTTCAATATTATTGATTTCTCCTTTTAATTTTAGTATGTCAAGTTTGATTTTTGGTTGGGGGTTTTTAATTTGGTCTTTTTCCAGCTTTTTAAGTTGCAGGCCCAATTCATTAATTTCTCTTTCTTTATTTTGTTCAAATAAGCCTCTAAAGATATAAAATTTCCCCTTATTACTGCTTTAGCTGCATCCCACAGATTTTGGTATGATGTCTCCTCATTGTCATTATCTTGGGTGAAATTATTAATTGTTTCTATAATTTGTTGTTTCACCCAGTCATTCTTTAAGATGAGATTATTCAATTTCCAATTACTTTTTGGTCTCTTTATCCCTAACTTCTTACTGAGTAGCTTTTATTGCATTGTGATCTGAGAAGAAGGCAGTTATTATTTCTGCCTTCCTGCATTTAATTTTGAGATCTTTATGTCCTAATATATGGTCAATTTTTGTATAGGATCCATGAACTGCTGAGAAGAAAGTATATTCCTTTCTATCGCCATTCAGTTTTCTCCAAAGGTCTATCATACCCAGTTTTTCTAATGTTTTATTTACTTTTTAAATTTCTTTCTTATTTGTTTTGTGGTTTGATTTGTCTAAATCTGAGAGTGCAAGGTTGAGATCTCACACTATTATATTTTTACTGTCTATTTCTTCTTGCAACTCTCTTAACTTTTCCTTGAGAAAGTTATATGCTATACCACTTGGTGTTTAGTATTGATATGGCTTCATTGTTTATGCTACCTTTTAGCAGGATATAGTTTCCTTCCTTATCTCTTTTAATTAGATCAACTTCTGCTTTTGCTTGATCTGAGATAAGGATAGCTACCCCTGCTTTTTTGGCTTTACCTGAAGCATAATAGATTCTGCTCCAACCTTTTACCTTTACTCTGTATGTATCTCCCTGCTTTAAATGTGTTTCGTGTAAACAGCATATTATAGGGTTCTGACTTTTGATCCAGTCTGCTATCTGTCCCCGTTTGATGGGAGAGTTCATCACATTCACATTTACAGTTAACATTACTAATTCTGTATTTCCTGCCATCATATTATCCCCAGATTATGCTTTTTCCCTTGACCCCCCTAAACCCTTTCCCCAATATTTAATTTATAGACCCCACTTGTGACACGCAGCCCTCCCTTTTTAGTATCCCTCTCCCCTGCTTCCAAGTCCCTTCCCTTATTTCTCTTTTCCTTTTCCCTTTTTCTCTCCCCCCTTTAATGAAGTGAGAGAGAATTCTCTGAAAAACAAACATGTCAATTATTTACTCTTTGAGCCTATTCTGATGAGAGTAAGATTCACACAATGTTTCTCCCCCTCTCTAAATTCCCTCAGATGTGGTAGATTTTCTATGCCTCTTCCTGGGATGTAGTTTCCCTCTTTTTATCACTCCTTCCCCTTTTCTGATACTACCCCCTTCCCTTTAATACTCCCCCCTTTTTTTTATATCAGTAAAATCAAATTATCCATGTGGACTTTCTATATATCGACAACAGAGATACAGTTCTCAAGAATTCTTTTTACCTTTTTCTGTTTCTCTTCAGTCTTGTGGATGTAGATCAAATTTTTTGTTTAAGTCTGGTTTTTTTCTTAGAAACAAATAAAATTCCTCTGTTTCATTGAATTACCATCTTCTTCCATGGAAGAAAATGCTAAACTTAGCTGGGTAGTTTATTCTTGGTTGCAATCCTTGATCTTTTGCCTTTTGGAATATCAGGTTCCGGGCCCTTTGATCTTTTAATGTGGAGGCAACCAGATCTTGAGTGACCCTTATTGTGCCCCCTTGATATTTGAATTGCTTTTTTCTAGCTGCTTGCAATATTTTTTCCTTTGTGTGGTAATTCTGCAGCTTAGCCACAATATTCCATGGAGTTCTTTTTTTTAGGGTCTTTTTCAGAAGGTGTTCAATGAATTCTTTCAACGCCTATTTTCCCTTCCATTTCTATTATCTCTGGACAGTTCTCTTTGATGATTTCCTGTAAAATAGAATCTAGGCTCTTTTTTTGGTCATAGTTTTCGGGAAATCCAATTATCCTCAGATTATCTCTCCTAGATCTAGTTTCCAGGTCTATAGATTTTCCCAGTAAATATTTGACGTTATTCTCCAGCTTTTCATTTATTTTGTTTTATTTGACTGATTCTTGGGTTCTCAATGAATCATTCATTTCTATTTGTTCCGTCCTGATTTTTAATGAGTTATTTTCTTCATTCACATTTTTTAGTTCTTTTTGTATATGCCCAATTGAGTTTTTAAATGAATTATTTTGCTCTACTGAATTTTTCTCCATTTCCCTAATTTTTCTTTTTTAGAGAATTATTTTCTTTTTCCAATTCAGAAATCCTACTTTCTTGAGACTTTTTTATGTTTTCCAATTCAGAAATCCTATTTTCCTGTGATTTTTTAACCTTTTCTAATTCACAAATTTTGTTTCCCTGCACCTCCTGTGAATTCTTTATTTTTTCCAACTCAAATTTCAGAGCATTGTTATTCTCTATCATAGCTTCTCTTTTCTTTCCCCATTTTTCTTCAAACTCTCTTAACTTTTTAATAGTCTCTTCTAGGAGAGAGTTATGTGATGGGGGGCAGGTATCATTCCCCTTTAGGCTGTTATCTGCTGACTCTCTGCTATTAACTTCCTTGGGGTTGGATATCCGCTCTTTGTGTAGAAGGAATCAATGGTTCTTTTTTGCTTTTTACTTATATTTAAAAAATCTTTTGGAATCTGTCCCTGTGGTAGGAATTTATTTATTTATTTCTTTACCAGCTTTCTCCCAGACTGGATGGATGCAGTGGCTCCTGCGCCTGAGCTGGGAGAGAGTTCCCCATCCCCTCCCTGGAAGTGCCTCAGAAATGATTAGCAGTGCTGTGGTTTGAGGGCGCTGTGTGTCCTAGCGACTTCCCTGAGGTTTAAGACTGAACAGTAAAGGCGACACAAAGCCCAGCCTATGCGTCCCATGGGGCGTGGATGTCAGCAGCTGACGTGAAAAGCCCCTGCGCTCAAACTGGAAGTGTCTGCCCAGAAACCGCAGTCCCTATTTCAAAGGTTCCACTTCTCTGGGACTTCTGTGGCTGAGTTCCACAGCCTCCAGCCAAGCCTGGCACTATGTGGATTAGATGTTGCCTGAGTCTGTGTCCCCGCTGTTCAAGCTCTTAACTACCCCAATGTGAAGCCGGACAGCAGAAAGCGGCTTCACAGCCGTGCCGAGATCTGTTAGGTCACTTCTGGATTAGGGTGGTTCTAGTATCTGGCTTTATATTTTAAAATGGCTTGATTTCTCTTCTGAACTGCTGTTTTATAAGCAGAGAAGAGCTAACAGCCTGTGCCAGATTCCTCTATCTCAGTGGCTTCTCTGATCCCAGAGTTCTCCCCAGTTCAATCGGCGCAGTGTGCTAGCACCTAACCGTCTGTGCTGGCCTTTTTTCTTCCTCCCCTGGAAATCGACCTTTTCTGTTGAAACTCCAGATTCTCTTCAGCTGCTAAGTCGTGCTTCCAGTCCCTGTAGTTTCTATCAGTCCAGCGTTATTTTTGAGGCTGATTTAACTAATTGGTAGTGAGGGAAGAAGGGAGCGTACAAAATCGCATGTATCTTCTCTGCCATCTTGGCTCCACCCCCAGAATAATATTCTTATAACCATACATTAACAAAGTATTAAGAGATGACTAATAAAAAATATACTTTTAAGAAAACTAGAAGATGAAAACAAACTTAATATGTTCAAAAAGAAGATATTAAAAATTAGAAGTGAGATAAATTGGTTACTAAAAAAAAACCCATACAAATGATAAAAAAAATTAAATATTGATTTTTTGAAAAGACTAATAAAATTAATAAATTAGCTAATATGATTTTAAAAAGATTTATTGATCAAATCAACAAAATTATAAATGAACAATATCAGAAGAAATAAAAGAACAATTAAAATGCAGTTGCTAACAAAACAAAATATAAAAGAAATAAGAAAACTCTTTAAGTAACAAATTGTAAAGCTTTATTTTATTATGAAATATTATCTTCAAGAGTGTAAAATATTCAAAGTATTAGAAGACCCAACAGAGATATTAAACAAACCAATCTCGGAAAAGAAAATAGAACTAGTTAAAAAAAAGAACTAATAAAGAATAAAAAAAAATCATTAGGTTCTGATGGATGCTTAGAAAAATTCTATTAAACTTTTAAAGAACAGTAAGTACACATACTTCACAAATTATTCTTGCAAATCAAGAAACAAAACACTGTATCAAAGTCATTCTATGACAAAAATACCTCCTATTATTAAAGCCAGGGAAAGATAAAATATAGAAAGAAAACGATAAGCCATATTATCAATGAACATTGACTCAAACATATAAACAAAATTGTATCAAATACACTACAGAGATTTATCCAAGAAATTATTCCTTAGGATTAAGTGACATTTTTTTTAAAATTAGGAATGCAAAAAGATGACTCAACTTTTGGGATGGGGGAATCAACATTATCAATTTTCAGTAAAACAAAACATCCCAAACCATATGATCATTTTGATAGATATAGAAAAAAGCTTTGAGGGAAAAAAAAAAGCCTTTGACGAAGTAAAAACACTTCCAAAACAAAACATTTGTGTCATAAAAGTAATTTGACATTATTTTTCAAAATAGTTTATGCAGGATTGGAATTAATTGTTCTTCAAAGGTTTGACAGAATTTACTTTTTAATCCATCTGGCTCTAGAGATTTATTCTTAGGGAGCTCATTGATGGTTTGTTCAATTTATTTTTTATTAATTTATATATTGTTGCTGAGCCAATTGGAATTACGTGACTAGGGTCCCAATAGTCAGGTAGTGTTAAATGTTTGAGGCCAGATTTGAACTCAGGTCCTCCTGATTTCAGGGCTGGTGCTCTATCCACACTAACTAGCTGCCCCTCAATTTATTTTTCTAAAATGGCTTATTTAAGTATTTTTTTCTCTTCTTTCAATCTGGGCAATTTGTATTTTTGTAATTATTTCCATTTCATTTAGATTGTCAGATTTATTGACATACAATTGGGCAAAATAGTTTGTAATTATTGCTTTAATTTCCTCTTCATTAATAGTGAATTTACTTCTTTCCTTTTTGATACTTTTAATTTGGTTTTCTTCTCTTATTTTTTTTTGTAATAATACCAGTTCTTAGTTTTAATTATTAGTTTTCTTACTTTCAATCTTGTCAATCTCAGAATTTTGATTTTTAGAATTTCTATTTGGTATTTAACAAGGATTTGAAATTTATCCTGTTTGTATCTTTTTTTTAGTTGCATGCTTATGCATGCATCTTCTCTTTATTTTATTCATGTCAAGATTTAAAGATATAAAATTTTTCCTAAAATTGCTTTGGCTGCATTCCATATATTGTCATTCTCTATGATGAAATTGTTGATTGTTTCTATGATTTCTTGTTTGACTTATTCGTTAGGATTACATTATTTAATTCCCAATTAGTTTTTAGACTATCTTTCCATTGCCCTATCTTCCTCATAAATTTTTATTGCATCATGGTCTGAATAGGATGCATTTACGATTTCTGCCTTTCTGCATTTGATCATAAGGTTTTTATGCCCTAACATATGATTAATTTTTATGTAGGTATACCATTGAGAAAAAGGTACATTTTTTATCCCCTTTCAATTTTCTCCAGAGTTCTATCTATTAATTTCCTTAACTTTGATAATTTCTGTATTCTAATAACAAAACACAAAAAGAAAAAGGGATCTCATTCCAAATAACTACAAGATGTATAAAATATGTTTGGATCAGCCTTCCAAAATACACAGAGGACTTGTATAGATTCAGCTAGAAATGGTAAAACAGATCTAGAGAGGATGTAAGATCACATAGTTGGTAAGTGGTAAGGGTTTAAGGGGAAAAAAAATTGAGTTCCATTTTTTTACAAATTCAATTTAAGGTGTTTACTGGACATCTAGTTTTAGATGTCTGAAAGGCAGCTGAAGATGTGAAATTGGAGATCAGCAGAGAAGTTGGGGCAAGAAAGAGTGATTTGAGAATCATCAGAATGGAGATGGTAATGAAATCCATGGGAGCTGATGAGATCACCAAGTGAAGAGGTATAAAGGAAAAAGAGAAGGACGCAGGACAGAGGGATATACAAGTTAGGGGCTATTTTGTGGATGAGGATGAAGATCTTCATGAAGATCCAGGAAAGGAAACTGGGGAGAAGTCAGATAGATAGGATGAGAAGCAGGAGAGAATGATGTTTCAATAACCTAAAGAGAAGAGAATACCAAGGAAGAGACAGTGGGCAACAGCATTAAGAACAATGAGTCTTGCAACAATTCTCAGACAAAGAAATTGAAACTATTTCTAGCCATATGAAAAGATGCTCCAAGTCATTATTAATCAGAGAAATGCAAATTAAGACAACTCTGAGATACCACTACACACCTGTCAGATTGGCTAGAATGACAGGGAAGATAATGCAGAATGTTGGAGGGGATGTGGGAAAACTGGGACATTGTTGGTGGAATTGTGAATACATCCAGCCATTGTGGAGAGCAATTTGGAACTATGTTCAAAAACTTATCAAATTGTGCATACCCTTTGATCCAGCAGTGTTACTACTGAGCTTATATCCCAAAGAGATCTTAAAGAAGGGAAAGGGACCTGTACATGCAAGAATGTTTGTGGCAGCCCTCTTTGTAGTGGCCAGAAACTGGAAACTACGTGGATGCCCATCAATTGGAGAATGGCTGAATAAATTGTGGTATATGAATATTATGGAATATTATTGTTCTCTAAGAAATGACCAGCAAGATGATTTCAGAAAGGCCTGGAGAGACTTACATGAACTGATGCTGAGTGAAATGAGCATGACCAGAAGATCATTATATACTTCAACAACAATACTATATGATGATCAATTCTGATGGACATGACCCTCTTCAACAATGAGATGAAATAAATTAGTTCCAATAGAGCAATAATGAACTGAATCAGCTACACCCAGCAAAAGAACTCTGGGAGATGACTATGAACCACTATATAGAATTCCCAATCCCTCTATTTTTGTCCACCTGAATTTTGGATTTCCTTCACAGGTTAAATGTACACTATTTCAAAGTCCTAATCTTTTTGTACACCAAAATAACTGTTTGGACATGTATACATATATTGTATTTAACTTATACTTTAACATATTTAACATGTATTGGTCAACCTGCCATCTGGGGGAAGGGGTGGGAAAAGGAGGGGAAAAGTTGGAATAAAAAGTTTTGCAATTGTTAATAATGAAAAATTATCCATGCATATATCTTATAAATAAAAAACTATAAAAAAGAAGTAAATGTAAACTTTTATTCTTTTATTTAAAATATCAAATTAACAAGTATAAAATGTGAGATATATGTCTAGACAGTAGTTATTTGATTAAAAAAAAACTCCTGGGGCTTTCAGTGGATTTTATAAGTTCAATGTGAGTCAATAAATATGTTATACCAGACCCAAGGATATCTAATTTTAAGGCTGTACTGTTCAGAGGTGAAAGTCCTTTTGCCTTCTACCCTGCTCAGTAAATGTCTGGAATACTGTGTCCTTCTATGAATGCCAAATTTTTCTCTCTCCCTCTCTCCTTATGCTTCCTATTCCCTAGGAAGGTAAACAATCAATCAAATAAAAGTTTATATATATATGCAATACTGTAAAACATATTTCCATATTAGTCAAGTTGTAAAAGAACAAAAGGAAAAAAAGCATAGGTGGGGTGAAGTGAAAATAGTACGCTTCAATCTACATTTAGAGTCTGTCTGTTCTTTCTTTGGAGTTGGAAAGCATTTTCTATCATGAGTCTTTTGGAACTGGCTTGGATCATTGTGTTGCTGAGAAAGGTAAATCAATCATTGCACTTACTGTTACTGTGTGCAATGTTCTCCTGATTCTGCTCACTTCATTCAGTGTCAGTCCATATAAGTCTAAGTTTTAATGAAATCCACTTGCCCATCATTCATATAGCACAATAGTAATCTATATTCATATTTAACAACTTGTTCAGCCATTCCCCAATTGATGGGCATCTTCTCAATTTCCAATATCACCACAAAAAATGCTAAAATAGTTTTGTATATGAGGCACTTTGCATTTTTAAAATGATTTCTTTGGGATACAGACTAGTAGTGGTATTGCTGGATCAGAGGGTATGTACAGTTTCTTTGACCTTTGAAGATAGTTCCAAATTGCTCTACTTGTATTACTTCACAGCTCCACCAACAATGCATTAGGGTTACGCTTTTCCTACATCTTCTCCAAAATTTCTCTTTTCTGTAAAGTTTGCCAATTTTATATATAGGAAGATGTTTTAATCAAAAGATATTTAAAGCATTTTATATGACTATAGATACTTCTCATTTCTTTATCTGAAAACTTCTTGTTCATATCCTTTGTCATTTATCATTTGGAAAAGGACTTGTATTATTATAAATTTGATTATTTTCTTCTTTAAAATTTTTTTGATTTTTAAATTGATTTTATAATTATAACATTTTTTGACAGTACATATGCATGGGTAATTTTTTACAACATTATCCCTTGCACTCCCTTCTGTTCAGAATTTTCCCCTCCTTGCCTCCACCCCCTCCCCTAGATGGCAGGCATTCCTATACATGTTAAATATGTTATAGTATATCCTAAATACAATATATGTGTGCACAACCAAATTATTTCTTGTTGCACAGGAAGAATTGGATTCAAAAGGTAAAAATAACCTGGGAAGAAAAACAAAAATGCAAACAGTTTACACTCATTTCCCAGTGTTCCTTCTCTGAGTATAGCAGATTCTGTCCATCACTGATAAATTGAATCTGAATTAGATATTCTCTTTGTTGAAGATATCCACTTCAATCAGAATACATCCTCATAGAGTATTGTTGAAGTGTATAATGATCTCCAGGTTCTGTTCATTTCACTCAGCATCAGTTCATGTGAGTTTCTCCAAGCCTCTCTGTATTCATCCTGCTTGTCTTTTCTTACAGAACAATAATATTCCATAACATTCATATACCACAATTTACTCAACCATTCTGCAATTGATGGGCATCCATGAATTTTCCAGTTTCTAGCCACTACAAAAAGGGCTGCCACAAACATTTTGGCACATACAGGTCCCTTTCCCTTCTTTAATATTTCCTTGGGATATAAGCCCAGTAGTAGTACTGCTGGGTCAAAGGGTATGCACAGTTTGATAACTTTTGGGGCATAATTCCAGATTGCTCTCCAAAATGGTTGGATTCTTTCACAACTCCACCAACAATGCATCAGTGTCCCAGTTTTCCCACATCCCCTCCAACATTCATCATTATCTTTTACTGTCACCTTAGCCAATCTGACAGGTATGTAGTGGTATCTCAGAGTTGTCTTAATTTGCATTTCTCTGATCAATAGTGATTTGGAACACTCTTTCATATGAGTGGAAATACTTTCAATTTCATCATCTGAAAATTGTCTGTCCATATCCTTTGACCATTTATCAATTGGAGAATGGCTTGATTTCTTATAAATTAGAGTCAATTCTTTGTATATTTTGGAGATGAGGCCTTTATCAGAACCTTTAACTGTTTTCCCAGTTTGTTACTTCCCTTCTAATCTTGTTTGCATTAGTTTTGTTTGTACAGAAGCTTTTTAATTTGATGTAATAAAAATTTTCTATTATGTGATCAATAATGATCTCTAGTTCTCCTTTGGTCCCAAATTCCTTCCTCCTCCACAAGTCTGAAGTAACCATTATTTGTTCCTCTAAATTATTTATAATCTCATTCTTTATGCCTAAATCATGGACCCATTTTAACCTTATCTTGGCATGTGGTGTTAAGTGTAGGTCCAGGCCTAATTTCTGCCACATTAATTTCCAGTTTTCCCAGCAGTTTTTGTCAAATAATGAATTCTTATCCCAAAAGTTGGGATCTTTGGGTTTGTCAAACATTAAATTGCTATTGTTATTCATTATTTTGTCCTGTGAATCTAACTGATCAACTAGTCTATTTCTTAGCCAATACCAAATGGTTTTGGTGACTGCTGCTTTATAATATAGTTTTAGATCAGGTACAGCTAGGCCACCTTCATTTGATTTTTTTTCATTAATTCCCTTGAAATTCTCGACCTTTTATTCTTCCATATGAATTTTGTTGTTATTTTTTCTAGGTCATTAAAATAGTTTCTTGGGAGTCTGATTGGTATAGCACTAAATAAATAGATTAGTTTAGGGAGTATTGTCATCTTTATTATATTCACTTGGCCTATCCAAGAGCACTTAATATTTTTCCAATTATTTAAATATGACTTTATTTTTGTTGCAAGTGTTTTGTAATTTTGCTCATTTAATTTCTGACTTTCCTTTGGTAGATAGATTCCCAAATACTTTATACTATTGACAATTATTTTGAATGGAATTTCTTTTTGTATCTCTTGCTGTTGGATTTTGTAAGTAATGTATAAAAATGCTAAAGATTTATGTGGGTTTATTTTGTATCCTACAATGTTGCTAAACTTTGGGGATTATTTCTAATACCTTTTTAGTAGAATCTCTGGTATTCTCTAAGTATACCATCATATCATCTGGAAAGAGTGATAGCTTTGTTTCCTCATTACCTACTCTAATTCCTTTTATCTCCTTCTCGACTCTTATTGCCGAAGTTAGTGTCTCTAATAAAATGTTGAATAGTAATGATCATAGTGGGCAACCTCGTTTCACTTCTGATCTTACTGGGAAGGGTTCCAGTTTATCCCCATTACATATGATGCTTACTGAAGGTTTTAAATATATGCTCCTGACTATTTTATAGAATAGTCCATTTATTCCTATTCTCTCAAGTGGTTTTAGTAGGAATGGATGTTGGATTTTGTCAAATGATTTTCTGCATCTATTGAAATGATCATATGGTTTTTGTTAATTTGATTATTAATATGGTCAATTATACTAATAGTTTTCCTAATATTGAACCAGCCCTGCATTCCTGGTATAAATCCCACTTGGTCATAGTGTATTATCCTGGGGATAATTTTCTGTAGTCTTTTTGCTAATATTTTATTTAAGATTTTAGCATCAATATTCATTAAGGAGATTGGTTTATAACTTTCTTTCTCAGTTTTCGATCTACCTGGTTTAGGTATCAGTACCATGTCTATGTCATAAAAGGAATTTGGTAAGACTCCTTCAATCCCTATTTTTTCAAATAGTTCATATAGCATTGGAGTTAATTGTTTTTTAAATGTTTGGTAGAATTCACATGTAAATCCATCTGGTCCTGGAGATTTTTTCTTAGGGAGTTGGTTAATAGCTTGTTCTATTTCTTTTTCTAAGATGGGACTGTTTAACCAATTTACTTCTTTCTCTGTTAATCTGGGCAAGCTATATTTTTGAAGGCATTCTTCCATTTCATTTAAGTTATCAAATTTACTGGCATAAAGTTGGGCAAAGTAACTCCTAATTATTGTTCTAATTTCCTCTTCATTAGTGGTGAGTTCCATCTTTTCATTTTTAAGATTAACAATTTGATTTTCCTCTTTCCTTTTTTAATCAGATTTACTAAGGATTTGTCTATTTTGTTGGTTTTTTCATAGAACCAATTCTTAGTTTTATTAATTAATTCAAAAGCTTTTTTACTTTCAATTTTATTGATTCCTCCTTTTATTTTTAGAATTTCATGTTTCGTATTTGTCTGGGGGGTTTAAATTTGTTCCTTTTCTAGCATTTTTAGTTGTAAGCCCAATTTGTTGACCCTCTCTTTCTCTATTTTATGCAAGTAGGCCTCTAGAGATATAAAATTTTCCCTTATTACTACTTTCTCTGTATCCCACACATTTTGGTATGACGTCTCATTATTGTCATTTTCTTGGGTGAAGTTATTATGTCTATGATTTGTTCTTCCACACAATCATTCTTTAGTATGAGATTATTTGGTTTCCAATTATTTTTTGGTCTATTTTCCCCTGGCTTTTTATTGAATGTAATTTTCATTGCATCATGGTCTGAAAAGGATGCATTTACTATTTATGCCTTACTGCATTTGAGTTTGGGTTTTTATGTCCTAATATATGGTCAGTTTTTGTATGGGTTCCATGAACTGCTGAAAAGAAAGTGTACTCTTTTCTGTCTGCATTTAGTGTTCTCCAAAGATTTATCATATCTAACTTTTCTAGTATTCTATTTATCTCTTTGATTTCTTTCTTCTTTATTTTGTGGTTTGATTTATCTAATTCTGAGAGTGCAAGATTGAAATCTCCTACTATTATAGTTTTGCTGTCTGTTTCCTCTTGCAGCTCTCTTAATTTGTCTTTTAAGAATTTAGATGCTACAGTACTTGGTGCATATATGTTCAGTATTGATATTGCTTCATTATCTATGTTACCCTTTAGCAAGATATAGTGCCCTTCCTTATCTTTTTTAATTAGATCAATTTTTGCTTTTGCTTGATCTGAGATCAGAATGGCTACCCCTGCTTTTTTGACTTCGCCTGAAGCATAGTAGATTCTGTTCCATCCTTTTACCTTTATTCTGTATGTATCACCCTGCTTCAGGTGTGTTTCCTCTAAACAACATATTGTAGGATTCTGGCTTTTAATCCAATCTGCTAATTGCTTCCTCTTTGTGGGGGAGTTTACCCCATTCACATTTATGGTTAAAATAACTAATTCTGTATTACTTGTCATCATGTTAGCCCCTGCTTATGCTTTTTCCCTTTCCTTCCCCTTTCCTCCCCTCCTTAGTATTAAACTTGTGAGCACCACTTGCTTCTCATAGCCCTCCCTTTTTAGTATCCCTCCCACATCTTGAAGTTCCTTCCCCCTATTTTACCCCCTTTTCGTCACAATTTTTGTATTCCCTTCTGCTTAGCTTACTCCTTCCCTTTTCACTTTTCCCCTCCACTTTTCAATGAAGTGGAAGGAGTTTCCCCATAAATCAAATATGTCTATATTTTTCTCTTTAAGCCAATTCTAATGAGAATATGATACACACTATGTTCATCCCCCTCCATTCTTTCTCTCAGATATTATAGGTTACCTTTGCCTCTTCATGAGATGTAGTACCACCACTTTACCCTTTTTTTCTGGTACAATTTCCTTTCCACCTCTAATTTCTAGAACAAATTATATATGTGTCCTTTATATATCTTTATGGCAGAAATATAGTTCTCAAGATTTCTTTTTACCTTTTTAGTAATCTCTTGAATTCTGTATTTGGAGATCAAACTTTTTGTTGGATCCGGTTTTTTCATCAAGCATAGATGGAATTCCTTTATTTCATTGAATGTCCTTCTTCTTCCCTGGGAAAAAATACTCATTTTTGTTGGGCAGGTTATTCTTGGCAACAAGTTCCTTAGGCTTTTGAAATATCATATTCCAGGCCCTTCAATCCTTTAATGTGAATGCTGCTAGATCCTGGGTAATGCTTGTTGTGGCTCCTCTATATTTGAATTGATTTTTTTCTAGCAGCTTGCAATATTTTTTCCTTTGTCTGATGGTCCTTGAACTTGGCCACTGTGTTTTTTGGCATTTTGATTTTAGGGTCCCTTTCAGTAGGTGATTGATGAATTTTTTCAATGTCTATTTTACCCTCTGTTTCCAAAACGTCTGGGCAGTTCTCTTTGATAATTTCCTCGAAAATGGTGTCCAGGCTCTTTTTTTCCTCATATTTTTCAGGGAGTCCAATTATTCTCAGATTGTCTCTCTTGGATCTATTTTCCAGGTCTGTTGTCTTCCCAAGAAGGTATTTGACATTTTTTTCCATTGTTTCATTATTTTTTATTTTGGTTGACTTATTCTTGGTGTCTCCTCGAGTCATTCACTTTTATTTGTTCAATTCTGATTTTCAATGATGTATTTTCTTCACTCACTTTTTTAATATCTTTTTCTAATTGTTCACCAATTGAGTTTTTAAGTGAGTTGTTTTGTTCTATGAAATTTTTTTCTATTTCGCCAATTTTATTTTTTAGAGAGTTATTTTCTTTTTCCAGTTCACTAATTTTGTTTTTCACGTATTTTATTTCTTTATCCACTCTGTCTTTAAATGCGTGGGATGACTTATTCAGACTCTCTTGCCAAGCTTCCCTTTCCTTTTCCCATTTCTCTTCTAGCTCTCTTGTGAGAGCCTTTTTGATTTCTTCTATGAGAGTTTTGTGTATTGAGGAGCAGATCATATTCCCCTTTCAGGATTCTTCTGGATAGTCTGTTTTTAGTCTCCTCAGGGTTAAAGTCTGCTCTCTATCCATATAGAAGCTTTCAATGTTTAGAGTCCTTAAAATTTTTTGTTCATTTTGTGAGAGAAGAATCAAAGAAAACAAATTAACAAGAAAATCAAATGGTTTGCTTTTGGGGAGGGGACAATGAGGCTGGATGGTGTTACTGGGCTTCCTCTACAGACTGCGGAAGACAGCAGCAACGCACTAGCAGGATAGCAATGGCTGCACTGGGTCTTCCCTCTGAGACTCTGAGGTTCTAAGAAGGAGCTGAGTCACTCAGGGTGGGAGTGGGTGTGCCAGGTCCCAAGAGATGCTAGCTTTTCGGGGTTTTATTCTTTACCTCCTGTGTTTACAGCTTCTCTGCTGATCCTAGCTTGCTGCCAAGACAGAATATCCACACTGTGGTAAAGGTCGTTCTGCAGAAACGGTAGAGATCGCAACCCGCCCCCCTCCAGTCTTCCCAGTGTGAGTTGCTTTCTAAGTTCTCCTGCTTGCCTTCAGCCTGCCCCCGATCTGTTTGTCCCTGCCCCCAAGCAAAAACTGACCTTTTCTGGTGAATTTCAAGGATGTCTTCTGTTGGTAATTGTTTGTGGGGTTTTTTCCGGTCAAGCATTAATTCCAAGGCTTTTCATGAAATAAATTCTGAGAGAAAAACGTGGAGCTTAAGCAGATGTATGCCTCTTCTCCACCATCTTGGCCAGAAGTCCTCCATTCCTTTATATATATTTGAGAAATGAGACCTTTATCAGAGATACTTGCTGTAAAAATTGTTTACCACCTTTCCTTCTAATTTTGGTTACATTGGTTTTGTTTGTGCATAATCTTTTTAGTTTAATACAATAAAAATTATGTATTTTGCTGCTTGTAATGCTATTTTTGGATTTTGGTCACACATTCTTCCCTTCTCCATAGATATGACAGATAAATTATTCTTTGCTTTCCTAATTTGCTTATGGTATCAACCTTTTAATTTAAATCTAGGTATATGATGTGAAATGTTGGTCTATGCCTAGTTTCTGCCATACTATTTTCCAATTTTCTCTGCAGTTTTTGTCAAATAGTGAGTTTTTATCCCAAAAGCTGGGGTCATTTTTTTTTTAATCAAGAAGTAGATTATTATAGTCATTATATAGTTTCATGTACCTAATCTCTATTCTACTGATCCACCACTTAGTTTCTTAGTCAGTACCAGATAGTTCTGATGAGTACTCCTTTATAATATAGTTTTAGATTTAGTACTGCTAAGCTACCTTCCTTTAAACTTTTTTTCATTAATTCCTTAGATATTCTTGATTGTTTGTTCTTCCAGTTGAATTTTGTTATTATTTCTTCTAGGTGTTTAAAATAATTTTTGGCAGTTCTATTGGTATGGCACAGAATAATTTAGGTAGAATTTTCAATTTTATCTTTTATCAGCCTATTCCTGAGTAGCTCATATTTTTCTATTCATTTAGATCTGTCTTTATGTAAAAAGTGCTTTGTAGCTGTGTTTATATAGTTCCTGGATTTGTTTTGGTAGAGAGACTTCCTAATCTTTTATATTGTCTATAGTTCTCTTAAATAGAATTTCTCTATCACTTCCTGCTGAACATTGTTGGTAATATATAGAAATGTTAATGATTTATGTGGATTTATTTAATATCTAGCAACTTCACTAAAGTTGTTAATTGTTTCAATAGCTTTTTAAATTAATTCTCTAGCATTCTCTAAGTGGTAGTTTTGTTTCCTCATTGCCTGTTCTAATTCCTTCCGTTTTTTTGTTTTTTTTTCCTTTTCTTTTTGATAAATCTAAATAAAAGTCCTAGTGTAATATTGAATAGTAGTGGTAAAAATGGGCATTCTTGTTTTACTCCGGATCTTGTTAGAAATGCTTCTAATTTAATCCTATTACATATATGCAAATAAAATGCTTGTTGGTAGTATTAAATTGATACTGCTTATCATTTTAAGGAAAACTCCATTTATTCCTATGTTCTCTAGAGTTTTTAATAGATATGACTTCTATATTTTGTCAAAGGCTTTTGCTGCATCTTTTGAGATAATCATATGATTTCTATTAATTTTGAAATGGAAATAGTCAATTATGCTGATAGTTTCCTGATATTGAATGAGCCCTGAATTCCTGGCATAAATCCCACCTGGCCATAGTATATTATATTGGTGATAAATTGCTATAATATTTTTGCTAATATTGTGTAATGGGCCAGAACTCTGAAGAATTATACTTGAGGCAAGGATTCTTACAACAAGGTGTTAGCTCAGTGAAATTGATAAGACAATGGTTATTTTTCTTATTTATTTATTTTGAGTGTGGCATTTAATTTTTTAAATTAATTTTATAATTATAACTTTTTTTTGACAGTACATATGCAGAGGTAATTTTTTTACAACATTATCCCTTGTACTCCCTTCTGTTCCAAATTTTTCCCCTTCTTCCCTCCACCCCCTCCCCTAGATGGCAGGCATTCCCATACATATTAAATATGTCATAGTATATCCCAGGTACAATATATGTGTGCAGAACCGAATTTTGTTGTTGTTGTTGTTGTTGTTCTAAAGGAAGAATTGGATTCGGAAAGTAAAAATAATGGTTATCTAATTTATTAAGCATGATGATTAATAATTCTCTAGTTCAATATGAATTTAATCTTACAACAAATAATGGTTCCATAGTAACATAATGATTGGCTTAAGAGGTCAGACCTAGAGAAGGACTGAAAGAAACTTGAAGATGGAGACTCTGGTCTGTCCTCCTTCACTTCTCCACTGAGTACAAGGCCCATCTGAAGGTCCCCCAGAAAGCTAGCCTAGCCCCAGGGGAAGGAGACAGACTGTGAAGGAGATAATAAAGACTTTGGATTTTATTCCTGACTACTCTTGTGGAGATTATTCTGCTGAAACCGCCTATGAGGAGGACCTCCAAAGAGCTAGCCAGAACATTGCAATATTGTATTTAAATTTTTGGCATCAATATTCATTAAGGAAATTGGCCTAAAATTTTCATTCTGTATTTGCACTTTCTTATTTTGGTATCAGCACCATATTTGTGTCATGAAAATGAACATGGTAGAACTCCTTTTTCACCTATTTTTCCAAATAATTTATATAGTATTAGAATTAATTGTTCTTTAAATCTTGTAAAATTCAATTGCAAATAGAGCTGATCCTGGGTATTTTTTTCTTAGGCAGTCCATTGATGGCTTGTTCAATTTCTTTTTCTAAAATGGGGCTATTTAAATATTTTATTTCCTCTTCTTTAAGTTGGGTAATTTACATTTTTATAAATGTTCATTTATTTAATATAGATTGTCAGATTTCTGTTTTTAAAAGATACTAAGTATCCAGACAGCATATAAAGAAGATCAACTATTAATAATTATGGACCTTGAAATTCTGTCTTATGATCCAGTGAAAGAGAAGATTTAAGGGAAAACTTTATTTTTCAAACATTTAATGGGTTGTCATATCAAAGAAGAATTCAACTTTTTCTATTATATTTCATAAGACAGAACTAGGAACAATGGGAGAAAATTTAAAAAAGAAACATTTAAATCAAATGGGCAAATCCTACTGTGGCAATATTGAGTTTAAGATGCCAACGAGACAATTGGGAGGAGATGTCTAACAGATAGTGATGTGAGATGGGAATTTACGGGAGACAGACAAAATAGAAAAAAAGAGACAAAGACATAGAGATTAGGATTAAGTATAAAGTTATTTAGTTGTCTCTATAATCTATCAGAGAGAGAGAGAAAGAGAGAGAAAGAAAGAAAAAGAGAGAGAGAAAAGAAGAATCATAACAGAACCTTAATTCCTTCAAGTAAAATTTTGTTAACTTTAAAATTTTTGTTTATAGAAGTGATAATCAGTTTAAATGTATTGGTCAACCTGCCATATGGGGGAAGGAGTGAGGGGAACGAGGAGAAAAGTTGGAATAAAAGGTTTTGCAATTGTCAGTGCTGAAAAATTACCTATGCATATATCTTGTAAATAAAAAGCTATAATAAAAAAATAATAATTATAAAATTTAAAAAAAAAAGAAATGATCAGCAGAATAAATACAGAGAGGCTTGGAGAGATTTATATGAACTGATGCTAAGTGAAATGAGCAGAACCAGGAGATCATTATACACTTCAACAACAATACTGTATGTGGATCAATTCTGATGAGAGTGGCTATCTTCAACAAAGAGAGGTTCCAAATCAGTTCCAGTTGATCAATAATTAACAGAACTAACTACACCCACCAAAAGAACACTGGGAAATGAGTGGACCACAACATAGCATATACACTCTTTCTGCTATTGTTTGCTTGCATTTTTGTTTTTCTTCTCAGATTATTTTTACCATATTTCTAAATTCGATTTTTCTTGTGTAATGAGACAACTGTATAGGGGAGGGGGTGGAGGGAAGGAGGGTAAAAGTTGGAACAGAAGTTTTTGCAAGGGTCAATGTTGAAAAATTACCCATGCATATGTTTTATCAATTAAAAAGCCATAATAAAAATTTTAAAAAAGCAAATCATAAAGAACTTTCAGCTAGCCATTTACAATGAAATTGGTGCACGAAATCAATTAACCTTTCTCCCCACAATTCTCCAGAAGCATCCCAGCCATTATTGGAATAATGATTGGTTTGGTCTGTCTGTAAGACAGAGAAAGTGAAATAGAGTAACAAGTGAGAAATCTAGAAAGGTAAGATGAGGCCAGATTGCGGAGAACATTGAATATGTTGCTGACTTCTTTCCTAGAGAAGAGAAAGAGAGAAATTGGGAAGTTTGGTCAACGTTCAATAACATTTCATCAGACTTCATACTCTTGGTTTGCTTTTGCCATATTTTCTTTCAGCCTTATCAGTTAGACACATGGAAAGAAGGAATGAGACACTGAACACTGATTTCATTCTTCTTGGACTCTTCCTGGGCAGAAACACTATGTCATTCATTTTTTCACCTGTGGCTCCAGGAAAATTCCCTATTTCCTCTGTGAGGCCATGGCTATTCTGAAACTTACCTGTGAGGATACTTCAGCGTATGAGAAGACAGTGTTAGTAATAACAAGCATTGCAGTGCTCTCTCTCCCATTGTCACTCATCCTCTCTTATTTTCCTTAATGTCCTCCATTGAATTCACCTAAGAGGAGAAACAAATCCCTAGTCACTTATTCCTTTCATCTAACTGTGGTCAGTTTCTACTGTGGTCTAGCCAGTGTAGTCTATATGAGGCCAATTTAACTACCACAGATTCTAAAATAGACCAGATTCTTTTTGTGCTTCGTGCTATCCTGATTCCTATGATGAACCCTCTCATTGACAGTCTGAGAAACAAAGAAGTTATGGGAGCATTGAAGAAAATTCTGGGATAAGCCCTGACTATAAATTAAAATTGAAATGCATACTAATCATCACATCAAGGATTATTCACCATATTAGAATGTCGCAAGATCTAGAGTTTAAAGGAATGTGAAATGTGAAAACTGAGCCTAAGAGAAATTTAGTGGACAATGTAGAATTGATGTTAAGAAAATATGGATTTAGCTCATACCTCAGATGCTTCTTCAATGTGTGACCAAAGGCAAGTTATTTAACTTTTCTAACCTTCAGTTTTCCCATCTATAAAATAGCACATGCTTCCCAGGATTGAAACTCAAATGAGATAACATATGTAAAGAGCTTATCAAACCTTAAAGTCATTATTATCATGTCTCAGTTTCTCATCAGTTATATGAAAATTATATTATACATCAGAGTTCTTGTGACATTGAAATGAAATAATATATGCAAAATGCTTTGTAAACTTTGAAGTACTATGTAATTATTATTATTTTGCTTAAGATCATATAGGCATTAAAATCTGTTACTTGTTTCTTGCACTCAAAATTGCTATGGTATCATAGGAAAGCCATTTAATTTCTCTGGGTCTCAGATTCTCTATTAGTAAGTGATAAAAATAACACTTTTGCCCTCTCTTTTACCCCAGGATGTTAGGACCATAGCCTTATACTATGAACTTTCAGGGGTTAAGTGTTTATAACCATCATGAGTCACACTGAGCAGCATACTGAAATGGTCCTACCTGAAAGATGTATGCACATTTTGAGTTAAATATATACAGGGTTTTAGAAAAGGGGCAGAAGTACCATTAATGCAAGATTTCCCTGTCACAGGGCAGCTAGGTGGCGCAGTGGATAGAGCACCAGCCTTGAATTCAGGAGGACCTGAGTTCAAACCTGGTCTCAGATAGTAAATTAATCTGGAATCACTGAGACCAGGATATTCTCCGAATTGCCTTAATAAAGAATAAAGGGCAGGGACCCAGGAAGCTTAATTTTAACTGTGCCACTTAGGAGCAAGTGGCTAAGGAGGGGTCAGAAGTCATCCTTTGGACTTGTTAAGCTTCAGCACCAATGCATCCTGAAGGAAGGGAGGGAAGGAGAGCGAGAAGGAGAGATAAAGAAAGAAAGGAATTTATTAAACACAGATAATTGGCCAAATACTGTGCAAATAAGATAGTTCAACCAGGAGAGGAAGTGAATCATGTGATTGGCAAGGAGAAAGAGAAGTTAAGTGAGCAATTGAATCAAAGTGTGAGTATCAGGGATCAATGGTTGGGGCATTTCTTTCTTTCTTTCTTTTCTTTTTTTTTTTTTAAATTAATTTTATAATTACAATTTTTTGACAGTACATATGCATGAGCAATTTTCATTCTTACATTATCCCTTGCATTCATTTTTCCAAATTTCCCCCCCTCCTCTATTCCCTCCCCTAGATGACAGGCAATCCCATAAATACTAAATATGCCACAGTACAACCCAGATACAACACATGTGTGCAAAACCAACTTTCCTGTTGCACATCAAGAACTGGACTCTGAAGGCATAAGCAACCTGGGTAGAAAGAAAGTAGGGCAAACAGTTTGCATTCAATTCCCAGTGTTCCCTCTCTGGGTGGAGCTGTTTCTGTGCATCATTGATCAACTGGAAGTGAATTAGATCTTTTCCATGTTGAAGATATCCACTTCAATCAGAATATATCTTCATACAGTATCATTGTTGAAGTGTATAGTGATCTCCTGGTTCTGCTCATTTCACTCAGCATCAGTTCATGTAAGTCTCTCCAAACCTCTCCGTATTCATCCTGCTGGTCATAACTTGTAGAGCAATAATATTCCATAACATTCATATACCACAATTTACCCAACCATTCTCCAATTGATGGACATCCATTCATTTTCTAGTTTCTAGCCACTACAAAAAGAGCTGCCACAAACATTTTGGCACATACAGGTCCTTTTCCCATCTTTAGTATTTCTTTGGGATATAAGCCCAGAAGTAGCACTGTTGGATCAGAGGGTATGCACAGTTTGATAACTTTTTGGGCATAGTTCTAAATTGCTCTCCAGAATGACTGGATTCTTTCACAACTCCACCAACAATGCATCAGTGTCCCAGTTTTCCCACATCCCCTCCAACATTCATCATTATCTTTTCCTGTCACCTTAGCCAATCTGACAGGTGTGTAGTGGTATCTCAGAGTTGTCTTAATTTGCATTTCTCTGATAAGTAGTGATTTGGAACACTCTTTCATATGAGTGGATATAGTTTCAATTTCATCATCTGAAAATTGTCTGTTCATATCCTTTGACCATTTATCAATTGAAGAATGGTTTGATTTCTTATAAATTAGAGTCAGTTCTCTATATATTTTGGAAATGAGGCCTTTATCAGAACCTTTAACTGTAAAAATATTTTCCCAGTTTGTTACTTCCCTTCTAATCTTGTTTGCATTAGTTTTGTTTGTACAAAACCCTTTTAATTTGATGTAATCAAAATCTTCTATTTTGTAATCAATAATGATCTCTAGTTCGCCTTTGGTCATAAATTCCTTCCTCCTCCACAGGTCTGAGAGGTACACTATCCTCTGTTCCTCTAATCTATTTATGATCTTATTCTTTATGCCTAAATCATGGACCCATCTTGATCTTATCTTGGTATCTGGTGTTAAGTGTGGGTCTAATTTCTGCCATACTAATTTCCAGTTTTCCCAATAGTTTTTTTCAAATAATGAATTCTTATCCCGAGAGTTGGTATCTTTGGATTTGTCAAACAGTAGATTGCTATGGTTGTACCCTATTTTGTCCTGTGTACCTAATCTGTTCCACTGAGCGACTAGTCTATTTCTTAGCCAATATCAAATGGTTTTGGTGACTGCTACTTTATAATATAGCATTAGATCCAGTACAGCTAGACCACCTTCAGCTGACTTTTTTTTTAGTAATTCCCTTGAAATTCTCGACCTTTTATTCTTTCATATGAATTTTGTTGTTGTTTTTTCTAGGTCATTAAAATAGTTTCCTGGGAGTCTGATTGATATAGCACTAAATAAATAGATTAGTTTGGGGAGTATTGTCATCATTCACTAGGGCCTATCCAAGAGCACTTAATGTCTTTCCAATTATTTAAATCTAACTTTATTTTTGTGGCAAGTGCTTTGTCATTTTGCTCATATACTTCCTGACTTTTCTTTGGTAGATGGATTCCCAAATACAGTTGTTTTGAATGGAATTTCTCTTTGTATCTCTTGCTGTTGCATTTTGTTGGTGATGTATAAAAATGCTGAGGATTTATGAGGATTTTGTATCCAGCAACTTTGCTAAAGTTGTTAATTATTTCTAATAACTTTTTATTAGAATCTCTAGGGTTCTCTAAGTATACCATCATGTCATCTGCAAAGAGTAATAATTTGATTTCCTCATTATCTACTCTTATTCCTTTCATCTCTTTCTCCACTCTTATTGCCGAGGCTAACATTTCTAATACAATATTGAATAGTAATGGTGATAGTGGGCAACCTTGTTTCACTCCTGATCTTACTGGGAAAGGTTCCAGTTTATCTCTATTGCATATTATGCTTACTGACGGTTGTAAATATATGTTCCTGACTATTTTAAGGAATAGTCCGTTTATTCCTATATTCTCAAGTGTTTTTAGTAGGAATGGATGTTGGATTTTATCAAATGCTTCTTCTGCATCTATTGAGATGATCATATGGTTTTTGTTAATTTGATTATTAATATGGCAAATTATACTAATAGTTTTCCTGATGTTAAACCAGCCCTACTCTCCTTGTATAAATCCTACTTGATCATAGTGTATTATTCTGTGGATGATTTTCTGAATTCTTTTTGCTAATATCTTATTTAAGATTTTAGCATCAATATTCATTAAGGAGATTGGTCTATAGTTTTCTCAGTTTTCGATCTACCTGGTTTAGGTATCAGTACCATGTCTGTGTCATAAAAGGAGTTTGGCAGGACTCCTTCATCCCCTATTTTTTCAAATAGTTTATATAACATTGGGGCTAATTGTTCTTTAAATGTTTGGTAGAATTCACATGTAAATCCATCTGATCCTGGGGACTTTTTCCTGGGGAGTTGATTAATAGCTTGTTCTATTTCTTTTTCTGAAATGGGACTATTTAAGCAGTTTACCTCCTCCTCTCTTAATCTAGGAAGCCTATATTTTTGGAGGAAGTCTTCCATTTCACTTAAGTTATCAAATTTATTGGCATAAAGTTGGGCAAAGTAATTCCTTATTATTTCTCTAGTTTCGTCTTCATTAGTGGAAAGATCCCCCTTTTCATTTTTAAGACTAACAATTTGATTTTCCTCTTTCCTTTTTCTAATCAGATTTACCAAAGGTTTATCTATTTTATTGGCTTTTTCATAAAACCAACTCTTAGTTTTATTAATTCAAAAATTTTTTTTACTTTCAATATTATTGATTTCTCCTTTTAATTTTAGAATTTCAAGTTCAGTTTTTGGTTGGGAGTTTTTAATTTGGTCTTTTTCTAGTTTTTTGAGTTGCAGGCCCAATTTATTAATCTTCTCTTTCTCTATTTTATTCAAGTAAGCCTCTAAAGATATAAAATTTCCCCTTATTACTGCTTTAGCTACATACCACAAATTTTGGTATGATGTCTCATCATTGCCATTATCTTGGGTGAAATTATTAATAGTTTCTCTAATTTGCTGCTTCACCCAATCATTCTTTAAGATGAGATTATTTAGTTTCCAATTTCTTTTTGATCTACTTACCCCTAACTTCTTGTTGAATGTAGTTTTTATTGCATTGTGATCTGAAAAGAAAGCCTTTACTATTTCTGCCTTTCTGCATTTAATTTTGAGATCTTTATGTCCTAATATATGGTCAATTTTTGTATAGGTTCCATGAACTGTGAGAAGAAAGTATACTCCTTTCTATCACTATTTAGTTTTCTCCAAAGATCTATCATACCGAGTTTGTCTAATGTTCTATTTACCTCTTTAATTTCTTATTTGTTTTGTGGTTTGATTTATCTAGTTCTGAGAGTGCAAGGTTGAGATCCCCCACTAATATAGTTTTGCTGTCTATTTCTTCTTGCAATTCTCTTAACTTCTCCTTTAGGAAGTTAGATGCTATACCACTTGGTACATATATGTTTAGTATTTATATGGCTTCATTGTCTTTGCTACCTTTTAGCAGGATATAGTTTCCTTCCTTATCTCTTTTAATTAGATCAATTTCTGCTTTTGCTTGATCTGAGATAAGGATGGGTACCCCTGCTTTTTTGGCTTCACCTGAATCATAATAGATTCTGCTCCAACCTTTTACCTTTACTCCATATGTATCTCCCTGTTTTAAATGTGTTTCCTGTAAACAACATATTGTAGGGTTCTGACTTTTTATCCAGTCTGCTATCCACCTCCGTTTAATGGGGGACTGTTAGGATTACAAGGTGATAACTCGGGTTATCTAGACAACCCGAGTTATCATCTTGTAATCCTAACAGGAGAGTTCATCCCATTCACATTTACAGTTAAAATTACTAATTCTGTATTTCCTGCCATCATATTATCCCCTGATTATGCTTTTTTTCTCTTGTCCCCCCTGAACCCCTTCCCCAGTATTGAATTTATGGACCCCACTTGTGATACACTGCCCTCCATTTTTAGTATCCCTTCTTCCTCCTTTTAAGTTCCTTCCCCTTTCTTGTACCCTTCCCTTATTCCTCTTTTCCCTTTCCCTTTTCCTCTCCCCCCCTTATAATGAGGTGAGAGAGAATTCTCTGAAAAACAAATATATCAATTATTTACTCTTTGAGCCTACTCTGATGAGAATAAGATTCACACAATGTTTCTCCCCCTCTCTAAATTCCCTCAGATGTAAATTTTCTTTGCCTCTTCCTGGGATGTAGTTTCCCTCTTTTTTTTTCTCCTTTACTGTTTTCTGAAACTATCCCCTTTCCTTTACTACTTCCCTTTTTTATGTTATATCAGTAAAATCAAATTATTCATGTGGACTTTCTGTATATCCACAACAGAAATACAGTTCTCAAGAGTTCTTTTTACCTTTTTCTGCTTCTCTTGAGTCTTGTGGATGTAGATCAAATTTTTTAAGTCTGGTTTTTTTCTGAGAAACAAATGGAATTCCTCTGTTTCATTAAATGTCCATCTTCTTCCATGGAAGAAAATGCTAAACTTAGCTGGGTAGTTTATTCTTGGTTGCATTCCTAGTTCTTTTGCCTTTCGGAATATCAGGTTCCAGGCCCTTCGATCCTTTAATGTGGAGGCAGCCAGATCTTGAGTGACCCTTATTGTGGCACCTTGATATTTGATTTGTTTTTTCCTAAGCTGCTTGCAATATTTTTTCCTTTGTTTGTTAGTTCTGCAGCTTAGCCACAATATTCCATGGAGTTCTTTTTTTAGGGTCTTTTTCAGAAGGTGTTCAATGAATTCTTTCAACGCCTATTTTCCCTTCCATTTCTATTATCTCTGGACAGTTCTCTTTGATGATTTCCTGTAAAATAGAATCTAGGCTCTTTTTTTGGTCATAATTTATGGGAAGTCCAATGATCCTCAGATTATCTCTCCTAGATCTATCTTCCAGGTCTATAGATTTTCCCAGTAAATATTTGATGTTATGCTCCAGCTTTTCATTTTATTTGTTTTGTTTGACTCATTCTTGGTTTCTCAATGAATCATTCATTTCTATTTGTTCAGTCCTGATTTTTAATGAGTTATTTTCTTCATTCACATTTTTTAGTTCTTTTTGTATATATGTCCAATTGAGTTTTTTAATGAATTATTTTGCTCTGTTGAATTTTTTTCCATTTCACTAATTTTTTTTTAGTGAGTTAGTTTCTTTTTCCTAATCACAAATCCTACTTTCTTGGGAATTTTTTATCTTTTCCAATTCAGAAATCCTACTTTCCTGTGATTTTTTAAACCTTTTCTAATTCACAAATTTTGTTTCCCTGCACCTCCTGTGAATTCTATATTTTTTCCAACTCAAATTTCAGGATGTTGTTATTCTCTATCATAGCTTCTCTTTCCTTTCCCCATTTTTCTTCAAACTCTCTTAACTTTTTAATAGTCTCTTCTAGGAGAGAGTTATGTGATGGGGGCAGGTATCATTCCCCTTTAGGGTTATCTGGAGACTGTCTGCTGTTAGTCTCCTCGGGGTTGGATACCCTCTCTTTCTCTGTATAGAAGGTGTCAACTGTTCTCTTCAGTTTCTTACTCATTGTTAAAACTCAGTGGATTCAGCCCTTTGGGTAGGAAATTTACCAGCTTCCTCCCAGATAGGCTAGAAAGAAGCAAAAATTGTGACTGAGCTATGAGAGAGCTCTGGGAGAGAGTTCCCCTCCCCCTAGGAAATGACTCAGAGGTGGTTAGCACGGCTGCCTTGTGAGGAGTGCCCAGTGAAGGACCCCTGCTATGCGGCCTAGTGACTGTCCTGAGGCTAAGGGCTGAATAGTAAAAGCATCACAAACCCCAGCCAAAGCCTCCCGTGGGGCCATGATATTAGCAGCTGACACGTAAAAAGCCCCTGTGCTCAAACCAGAAGTCTCTGCCCAGAAAGCACAGTTGCTGTTGCAAGGTTTCCACTGCTGCTAGAGTTTTGCTACTGCATGAATTCCACTGCCTTAGGCTGAGCCCCACACTATGTGGATTAGTTCAGGTTCTTAACTGCCCCAAGGAAAAGTCCCGGACAGCTGAAGGCGGCTGCACAGCAGTGCCGGGATCAGTGTTAGGTCACTTCTGGTTTGGGGTGGGTTATATTTTCTGGTTTTTTATTTTAAAATGGCTTTGATTTCTCTTCTGATCTGCTGTTTTACAAGCAGAGTAGAGTTATCAGCCTATGCCAGATTCCTCTATCTCAGTGGCTTCTCTGATCCCAGAGTTCTCCCCAGCCCATTTGGCACAATGTGCTAGCCCCTAGTCCAACCCTGTCTGTGCCAGTCTTTTTTTTTCCTCCCCTCGGAACCGACCTTTTCTGTCGAAATTCTAGATTCTCTTCAGCTGGCAAGTTGTGCTTCTAATCCTTGTAGTTTTTATCAGTCCAGTGTTATTTTTGAGGCTGATTTAACTAGTTGGTATTGAGGGTAGAAGGGAGCTTAGAAATTCGCGTGTATCTTCTCCGCCATCTTGGCTTCCCCAGAGCATTTCTTGAAATGGAATACCAGTGAGGGAGTTCCCAATTAGAAGAATTAGGGAGAAGTTTGTTCAGAGTGGGAGATGGCTGGTGAGGAGTAGGCAAAGAAATATGGAAAGTGAATCAAGTTATAATGGAGATGAAGTAAATTAACAATTGATATTTATGGTGTCCCAGGTCTCTTCTAATTTATGAATTCTATAATTTATGTATTTTAATAGTTGTTGTTGAAGACTGAAAGAATGAAGGAGAAGAGGTAAATTGAAAGAATTAGTCAGGCCTTTTTGAAAAATTTCCAGCTCATCGTCCAGATAAATAGGAAAAGAGTATTAGTAAATAGTGAAAATGACCAAAATTCTGTTTTGGTTCAGGGAATGGCCATCCAAAATACTTAGGAAGAAGTTAAAAAAAGTTTTAAGAAACTACTGAAAGTTTGGTCAGGTGAAACAAATAGGTCTTCCCATTTTATTGGCGAGGAAACAAATTCACTAGTAAGGTATTTTACATTTTCTTCTATTTTTTCATTCTTTTGGTTTTGATGTTTCGAAGGAATCATTAGCTTCTACTTGCCCTGTTCTAGTTTTTAATGAATTATTTTTTTCAATTACCTTTTTTTTTTTAACCTCCTTTTCCATTTGGCCTATTATACTTTTAAAGGAATCATTTTCTTTGTTGAACTTTTCCCCCATTTGTCCAATTCTACTTTTTTAAGTATCTGTTTTCTTCAGTTAGTTTTTATGCTTCCTTTTCTGAGCTATTGACTATTTTTTCATGGTTCTTCTGAATAACTCTCATTTCTTTTCCCAGTTTTTCTTCTATATCTCTCACTTAAATTTTAAAATCCTTTTTGAGCTCTTCCAAGAAACTTTTTGAGCTTGAGGTCAATTCATATTCCCCTCTGAGGCTTTGTCTGTGGGCCTTTTGCCATTGTTATCTTCTGAGTCTGTTATCATGATAGCTTTTTATGAAGCTTTTTTTGGTTTTTTGCTCATTTTTTAAAAGCTGAGGTCTGCTCCTAGGGCACAGGGGACACTGTTCCAAGCTTCTTTTGCTGGAGGACAGTAGCCTAGTCACTGGCTTGCTGGCAGCTTGCTCACTGTGCTGGGTAGTCCTGCCTAGTTGTGCCAGGATTCCATGGCTCACATTTTGCTTTCTGTACTGGGGCTGGAGGCCTTTCAGCTAGCCTATTATGCCATCATCCCACTGAGCCAGGACTGAGAGGCTTCAGTTGCTGATCTGTGCTACAACTCAAAACCTTTTGTAGATTGCCTGTACCTGAGCTGTGATGATTTCCCCTTTTATCCAAGTAAGACAGACCTTTCCTGAAGTCCTTCTAAGTTAAATTAAGCTGAAAAATTGTTTTCATTTCATCTTTCTGTATATTTTGTCATTGCAGAATCATTTTAGAGGCTTAATTTAGTGTTCTTCCAGAGGGAAATTGGAAAAAGATAAGGTGACTTCCTGGGTTTTTCCCACAGTCTTGGATCCACCCCTTGTTTTAACATTCTAAGAGAAAAGAATGTTGAATTAAGCCTTGAAAGTACAGTGGGAAATGGAGAGGGAAAATGGAAGAAATATCACATAAATAAACAGGCAAAATAAAGCCTATAAAGTCAGATGGGTTTACAAGCAAATTCTGCCAAATATTTAAATTCCAATGCTATACAAAATGTTTAAGAAATAAAAACAGAAAAAAAAGCTGTTCTATAAAATTCCTCCAGTGATTCAAACATGTTCTTGATATCTAAGCCAAAGAAAGTCAAAATAGAGAAGGAAAACTATAGCCCAATATTATGAATATGAATATAGATATAAAAATTTTAAGGAAAATATTAGCAAAGAAACTACAACAATATATCACAAAGATTATGCATTATTAAAAATAGGCTAGATTTATATCAAAATTGCAGGTACTGTTCAATAATAGGGATATGAGGTATAATAATTGATCATTTTAAATTAATAAAATTACCAAAACCACAGGACAACCCATAGATGCAGAAAAAGCTTTGACAAAATTTAACTCCCTGACCACCAGAAACCCTAATCTCATTTTGGTTCCCTAAATCTAGATCTCATCATTTGGTTCCCTGAAAGGAAACCCAAAATTTAAATCTCATCATACTATGATATACTTGTTTCTTCTTAGCAATTCATCAACCTAAGGCAATCCCAATAAACTATAGATGGAAAATGCCATCCACTTTCAGAGAGAAAATTGGATTGATTGTATTTAAATCAACCCATGCTATGCTCACTTTTTTTTCTCCTGGTTTTTTTCTCTTTTGTTTTGATTTTTTTCTCCCATATGATTCACATAGAAATTATCTGTAATTTCTACTATTTCTATTTTATTTTGTACTTGATCCTATTTCCCATTTTGCCAAATCACATTTCTCAGTTCTGGAGTTAAACTCAAGAATATAGTTGTTTATCATAACTAGGTAAATATATAGTTGGAGAGAACATAGCTATCATTCATGCAATATATCCTACAAACATGTTATCTTTAAGCACCAACAAACTTAACTTGGTTCCAACCTCCCAAAAAACAAGTCATCTGTCCTAGTCTATCCTTGTGCAATTAGGGGAGGTATATCACCTTTCTGGTGATTCTGACCTCCTAACCAAGATTATAAAGAAACAGAGAAGTTCCATAAAACAATTAACATTCTTTACTTGTTAGAGAGGACTGTGATCAGTAAACCACTTTTCCCAATATAGCCAATTGCAATCTTCTCCAACTACACTGATTCCCTCCTTTTCTGGATGTTAATAAAGCGAATTTCTACCTTCTCACTGAGATTGCTGGTCCAACTAATGTAGCCAGTCTGACTTACTTTTTTTTTTTTTTTTTTTTCTGAGGCAATTGGGTTTAAAAGACCTGCTCGAGGTCACACAACTAAGAAGTGTTAAGTGTTAGAGGCCATATTTGAATTCAGGTCTGACCTACTTTGTTAACACTTATACACTGTTAACTATTAATACTGTTAATAAACTGATTATGCCCAAAGAATATTCCTCAGTTTGCCTTTATTTCGTGGGGGCGCAGTGGATAGAATACCAGCCCTGAAGTCAGGAGGTTCTGAGTTCAAATCTGATCTCACTTAACATTTCCTAGCCAAGTGATCCTGGGCAAGTCAATTAACCCCAACTGCCTCAGCAAAACAAAACAAAACAAAACCAAAAAAACACCTTTATTTCACTTACTTACTCCAGAATGGATGTAAGAAAACAATGAATTTTTAAAACATTACCTATGACCCAAATCTGTACATTCTCCAGTTTTTCTGGGGAAATTATTGGCCTATAAGAAAATTATTATAAATTATATGACTTGGACAATATTTGGTAGATACAGAGGAAATTGGAATTAGGGAGAATAGCCAGGTAAACAAATATTCTCAATATTTTCATTAACAGGAAGATGCTATAATTTGATCAACAATTTCTACCTACTTATCTAGCTTTCACAGTGGAAAAATCACTACTGACAATACTCAGTAGAAAGAAAAATATAAGCTAATAGGGAAATATTTATTTTCCAATATCAGAAAACATGCATTCCCTTGGGGCAGCTAGGTAGCGCAGTGGATAGAGCACTAGCCTTGAATTCAGTAGGACCCGAATTCAAATCTGACCTCAGACACTTAACACTTCCTAGCTGTGTGACCCTGGGCAAGTCACTTAACCCCAGCCTCAAAAAAAAAAAAAAAAAAAAAAAAAAAGAATGCATTCCCTTACAGCTAATTTTTCAATACATGTATTACTTTTTCTGCATTCCCTTTTGTTACTCTTGATACTCATTATGTGGGTAGAGAATTAAGTGATATAATAGATTAAGAGGGTTAGATCTGGAATGAAAAAGAACTGAGCTCAAATCCAGCCTCAGGTACTTATTAGTTATGAGACTCTGGGTAAGTAATTCAACCTATTTGTCTCAGCTTCCTCAATAGTAAAATAGGGATAATAATAGCACCTACCTCCTGGCACATCATAGGTGTATTTATTTTTTCCTAACACAGTGTCTGTTATATAATAGGTGTTTAATATGTATTAAACTGACTGTACTGACTGACTGACTGATTTGAAGCACAAGTTTCATTTTCTTGGGATTCTTCTCAGAATTCACACATCTTACAATCATTGTCTCCATAATCTTTCTGATCTTTTTTTTCCTGCTGTCACCAGTAACATATTCCTGAATTTCTCATGTACATAGAGTCTCCACTCCATATAGTGATGCATTTCTTATTAAGTCAACTGTTGCTCATGAATTTTACTTTGATTTTTAGTACTAGTTTCAATATGGCTGCCTGCCAACTTTTCTCCAGATGGAAAACACCTTACTTGGGGCAGCTAAGTGGCACAGGGCACTAGCACTGAAGTCAGGAGGACCTGAGTTCAAATCTGGCCTCAGATACTTAACACTTCTTAGCTGTGTATCCCTGAGCAAGTCACTTTTCCTGGATTGTCTCAGCAAAAAAAAAAAAAAAATAAAAAAAGAAATAAGAATGAAAAGAAAAAAAGAAAACACCTTATTGGTAACCTGTTGGGTCCAAATATTTTCCTCTCTAGGACTGGAGCCATTTTTGAGTGTTTCCTCATTATGCTAATGACATGACTATTATATGGCTATTTGTAACACTCTGAGATATCTAGTTATCAAAGGCTATAGTTTCCTTAGAGATAGCTGTTGTGTCTTGGCTGGATTTGGGCCAGGAAGATCTTACATTCCTATGCCATACTAGTAGCCCATGAGAAATTCCTCATTTTAGTGAAGTCATGAGTATACTGAGAATCTCCTTGTGATGACAAATAAAAAAGCTTATTAAAAAAAAAAGCAGTGATAGTACTGATATTACTTCCTTCATTGCCTTCTACATTTTGATTTTTCTAGCTATCCTGAGTGTGACAGTGTGGTGAAACTATATTATTGTCCTGGAATGTGAGACTTGGGTCTGCTAAAGTTGAATCAAGCCCTCTTTTTATTTGGTACCGTCCTCATCTCTCTCTCTCTTGATTTTCCTTCTTCAAAAAAACAAACATAAAAAGTAGGGTCCCACTGATGAATTGTTGGTGTAGTTGTGAACGAATCCAACTATTCTGGAGAACAACCTGGAATTGTGCCCCAAAAGGTATCAAACTGTGTAGTAGCAGTGCTACTTCTGGGCTTATATCCCAAAGAAATAGTAAAGAAGGGAAAGAGACTTGTATGTGCCAAAATGTTTGTGGCAGCCCTTTATGTAGTGGCTAGAAACTAGAAAATGAATGGATGACCATCAATTGGATAATGGTTGGGTAAATTGTGGTATATGAATGTTATGGAATATTATTGTTCTGTAAGAAAAGACCAGCAGGATGAATACAGAGAGGCTTGGAGAGACTTACATCAACTGATACTAAGTGAAATGAGCAGAACCAGGAGATCATTATACACTTCAACAACAATACTATATGAGGATGTATTCTGATGGTAGTGGATATCTTCAACAAAGAGAAGATCTAATTCAGTTCCAATTGATCAATGATGGACAGAAGCAGCTACACCCAGAGAAGGAACACTGGGAAATGAGTGTAAACTGTTTGCATTTTTGTTTTTCTTCCCAGGTTATTTTTACCTTCTGAATCCAATTATTCCTGTGCAATAAGAAATTCAGTTCTGCACACATATATTGTATCTAGGATATACCATAACATATTTAACATGTATGGGACTGCCTGCCATCTAGGGGAGGGGATGGAGGGAAGGAAGGGAAAAATCAGAACAGAAATGAGTGCAAGGGATAATGTTGTAAAAAATTACCCATGCATATGTACTGTCAAAAAAAAAGTTATAATTGTAAAATTAAAAAAAAAATAAAATTAAAATTAAAAAATAAAAGTAGGGTCCTCAATCCAGTCTAGTATTGTACCAAAAAAAATGTCCAGAAGCTGCAGATAGAAGAGATGAACCTGGGAATCCAAAATATCATTAGAAACCAACAGACAGGGGAAAGGGAGTTAACAGGTAAAGTTCAAGAAAGTAAGCCAGAAGCCTCAGAGACAAGAAGAGAAGTTGTACCAGGAAAGCCAGTCTCAAGCCAGTTTGAACCAAACCTAGATTCCTACATTGAATTATCAGAAAGAAAAAAGATAGAGATTAGAGATGTGGCCCAGAGGTACTATGCCTGGCTATAACTTCTCATACTCCTGAGACAGGGGACATCAGGAGACAGAACCAAATCAGTGCTTTAGATAGGTTTAGACAGTTAAGAGTGGGAATATAAGAAGCAATCAAGAGCATGAATAACAGTTATGGGGGAAGGTTTGGTTAACATTATATTTAGTTTGAGTTAAAATTTCCTATCAGTATGTATTTTGATTAGATTTTCAACAAACATATAGCCATTTTTAAAGAGAACTTAGTAGGTGTATGTTTTCCTAGGTTCCATCTGAGACCTTCTTTTGCCTATGTCAAATGACCCCCTATACTTAATATTTAAAACTTTTTTTTGTTATAAATTTGAAAAATATCACAAAAACATACACATTTACCTATACCAATAAAAACAGAAAAGGATGACTTGTGTAAGAAATTGAATCTCACTCTGTACAGAATGGGGCTTTTTTTATATTTCAAATTTTACAAGATAAAAGCCATTTCCTTCTCCAGATAATTTTAAAAGATGAGGAAACTTAGGCAAACAGTGTTAAGTGATTGGCCCAATGTCACATAGCTAGTAAGCCAAATTTAAACTAAGGAAGATGAGTTTTCCTTACTCTGGGCCTGGCACTCTATCTATGCCATCTACCTGACCCTCATACAAGAAATAGCAAATCACAAAATAAATTGAATAATGAAAGACAAACTCCATGGATTATGAAAATAAAATTAAAGAACTTACTCAGGGCAGAGCCAAAATGGTGGAGAAGCAAGACGGAACTTTCTAAGCTCTCTAATTCCCTTTCTACCAAGTATTTAATTCAGCCTCAAAAACAGCGCTTGACTGGTAAAACCCACGAAGATTGGAAATACAAAAGCTTACCAGTGGAAGAGAATTTGGAATATCACCAGAAAAGGTTTGACCTAAGGTGGTGGGAGCAGACCAGCGCAAGGCAGGAGTGGGGCAGCCTCTGCAGTTAGAAGGTTTACAAAGAGCTCTCTGCCATAGCCTGTCTGCTTTGCTTCCATGGCGGAGTAGGGACTGGCAGAGAAATTTGAGCCTGGGGTGGAGGGTACTCTGAGGGATACCAAAGCCCCGAGAGGATCTGGCTGTGCCCACCCAGAGCGGAAGTGACCTAGCGCAGACCATAACACAACTCTTTGCGACATTCTGCAGCGAGGGTCAGTGGGAGGCAGTCACACACAGCAGGGGCATAGCTAGGGGCAGCCTCTCATCTGTACAGTGAGGGGTTCAGCGGGGGTAGTGGAATTTCCCCAGCTCGACTGTGCTCCCCAGGCAGAGACACTTCCAGTGCAGTGAGGGACAGGATGACTGTGAATACTCAAAGTGGGCCTTTGTGGCAAGGCAGTGATACCTTTGCTCCTTAACCTCTAGCCCCAAGGTAGTCACTAATCCTCACAGGGGGGCTCCTTGCTGGGCACTTACACAGCCCAGCTAGTGATACCCAGGCCTAGTCACTTCCCCATAGAGCTCTTCTCAGAACCCTACCACAGCTCAGCCATTCCTTGCAGCCCATTGAGAGGGCAGTTACTGTCCATATACCCATCCTTGCTCTGCAAAGAAAGCTGGTAATCTCCTTGCCCTGAAGGAAGACCCTGAAGGCTTTTAAAAAAAATAAGCAAGAAAATGAAGAAAATGATTGACAGCTTCTATGCAGAAAAAGAGTGGGCTTCCAACCCTGAGGAAACTAATAGCAGACAGGCTCCAGACAATACTCCAAATAACGCTCTCCTAGAAGAAACTATTAAAAATCTGAAGAGAGAATTAGAAGAAAAATGGGGAAAGGAAAGAGAAGCTATGCTAGAGAATAACAATGTCCTGAAATGTGAATTATAAAATGTAAACAACTTCCTGAAATGTGAATTGGAAAAAGTAAAGAATTCACAGGAAGTGCAGGGAAACAGAATTAGGGAATTGGAAAAGGTAAAGAAATCACAGGAAAGTAGGATCTGTGAATTGGAAAAGATAAAAAATTCCCAAGAAAGTAGGATTTGTGAATTGGAAAAAAAAAAAATAACTCACTAAAAATCAAATTTAGTGACATGGAAAAAAATTCCATAGAGCAAAACAACTCATTTAAAAACTCAATTGGGCACATACAAAAAGAAGTAAAGAAAGCTAATAAAGAAAATAACTCATTAAAAATCAGAACTGAACAAATAGAAATAAATGATTCATTGAGACACCAAGAATCAATCAAGC